>NC_084653.1:23266250-23572500 GCF_019802595.1 Syngnathoides biaculeatus | reverse complement strand
GAAACAAGAAACTGAGGGAAGAGTTTTGATCCACTGCCATCTTCCTCAGTGTTAAGGAATGTTTACAACGATTGTGCAACCAGGCCCTCGTATGAATATGTTGGAGCAAAGGCACTTATTCTAAGAATCAATTAATGACTTGGACGGAACCGACGTACCAAACCCTTTTATTCGAGTCCAACTTAATGGCAGATAACGTCACGCACCGTTCTGTTTGTTTAAAGAGCGTCAGTTTCGAAAACTGATCGTGTGCGCTCAGACAAAACAACGCAGGAGACCTGAAACAGGATTAACAACGAGTCGAATCCAAGAGCAAAAATCATAACGTGAGGTGCACATAAGAATGATGTCAGATGACGGGGTCAAAACGATTCGGAATGTCCGGCACAGGGGACGTAAAACACGAGAACAAGAAAAAAGACAGCATTCCTCTCATGAAAAACATTTTTGGGGGTCAATCGACAGCGTCCAAAAAAAAACGAAAGAAAATGAATTTAAGATCATTTAGGTTGTGGAATTTTCCTTGGTTAATATGATATTTTTACAATATGTTTTAAGGGAGGAGGCACGGTGGCGCAGCTGGAAAGCATTGGCCTCACAGTTCTGAGATCCCGGGTTCGATCTCGGATTCGCCTTTGTGGAGTTTGCATGTTCTCCCCGTGGCTGCGTGGGTTTCCTCCAGCCACTCCGGTTTCCTCCCACATCCCCAAAACATACAACATTAAAAGGACACTCTAAATTGCCCATAGGTGTGATTGTGAATGCGGCTGTTTGTGTCTATGTGGCCTGCGATTGGCTGGCAACCAGTTCAGGCCAAACCCTGCCTCCTGCCCGTTGACAGCTGGGATTGGCTCCAGCGCTCCCCGCGACCCTTGTGAGGATAAGGGGCTAAGAAAATGGATGGATAGGTGGATGGATGTTGGGCAATATCGGATTTTGCATTTTCACGTTTTTATCTATTTTGACGATTGATGTCCTCTTAAAAAATGTTTTTTTTTTTTAATCACTTCATTGAAAGTCTTTCGAAGACTACTTTTTACTTTTACTGGAGTCACAATATTCTAAAGAACGCGTACTCATACTCGAGTCAAATTTTTGCCTACTGGAACGAGTTTTGCCGTTTTTGGATAATCCTGCTAACAAGACCAAAAAATGAAAAAAAAAAATGCCCTCATGATTTCATGCTCGATGGAGGCAATTACTACGGACCCATTGGCACAGCTGTGTAAGAGGGAGGGACCGAAGAAAGACCACATCCAGAGTTTTTTGCGGCGAGGAGTCGAGGAAGTCCGTGTTTGTGCGACAAGAGGCTTAAAATGTCAAGAAGTCGTTTCCCCGGAGAAAAGGGCTCAGACACAAAAGCTTAGAAAATTCACTTTAGACTTAAAGGCGTCCATGTCAACATTTTAGATGTGTTGATACGTGCAAAAACTGCCCAAAAAAATATCACTTTTTCTGCAGTGTGCCTATGAGTATAAAGATAAGTTGACGAGCCGTCATTTCCATAAACGTCCCCTCAGGCGGGCGCGAACCGAGCGTCGCCACCGTCGGGATGACAGCGACGCGCTGGCTCGATCCGCCCGCTTCCATCTTGCCGTCTCCCTTAAAAGGAGAACGACAAGCATCTGCGGCCCCTCCGGCCCCCCGAACATCTGGACGCATTTTGGACACCGAGCGGCGGAAAGCCAGACGAGATGAGCCGCGAGGGCGGAGTAAACCGAAAGCGAGGACATCGGCTTTTAATGGGAGAAAGAAATCGTGTGCTCGGGATTATTAAGAATCCCAATCTTATCGGAAGACAAACGTATGTGGCGTTATTCAGCAGACTGAGCAATGACTTAAATGCGTGCAGCATCTTGAGCTACTTAGCGGTTACCACGCTTGCCTCGCAGCTCTGAGATTCTGGGTTTGAATTTTTGACTCTGGCCCTCCCGTGCGGAGTTTGCATTTTGTCCCCGCGTTCCCAAAACAGGCTCGATAGGTTCTCGAAGACTCGAAATTGTCCCTAGTCGTGAACTGTTGTTTGTCCCGCTAGCGAACGAAAAAACACCTTTCCCTCCCGCGCACTCTCTGCTATTCGGTGACAGAACATTTCATCCATCCATCCATCCATCCATTTTCTTCACCGCTTATCCTCACGAGGGTCGCGGGGAGTGCTGGAGCCTATCCCAGCTGTCAAACAGGACACCCTGAACTGGTTGCCAGCCAATCGCAAAGCACATGGAGACAGACAACAGTCGCACTCACAATCACACCTACGGGCAATTTAGAGTGTGCGCGGGGGAAAACATCCAAACTCCACATAGGCGGGGGCGGGATCGGGATCGAACCCGTGTCCTCACAACTGTGAGGCCAACGCTAATTGCCCCACCGTGCCACCATCATCAAAGCTAATCGAATACATCCATCCGTCCATCCATCCATTTTCTTTGCCGCTTATCCTCACGAGGGTCGCGGGGAGTGCTGGAGCCTATCCCAGCTGTCAAACAGGACATCCTGAACTGGTCGCCAGCCAATCGCAGGGCACATGGAGACAGACAACAGTTTCACAATCACACCTATGGGCAATTCAGAGTGTCCAATTAATGTTGCATGTTTTTGAGATGTGGGAGGAAACCGGAGTGCCCGGAGAAAATCCACGCAGGCACAGACAGGGAGAACATGCAAATGCCACACAGGCGGGTCCGGGATTGAACCCGGGACCTCAGAACTGCGAGGCGGTGCTGCCACCAGAACATTTTAAAGAAGAAAAATCCAAAACCGCACCAGGGATGCTGCGAATTAACTGGCTCATCTTGTTTTATACAAACGAGGATTTAAAAGGAACCGTTGAGCAAATGACACGTCGTTAATGAGCAGGGCATCTTATTCGGCCGTTCACGAGCGCAGGATAAACGGCGCGCCGACTCTCGCGCTAAGTATTTATTCCGCAATTAACCCACACAGGAGGCTAATAAGTGAGTAACATCCGCGCGGCGCTCGGAAATGTATTTAATTAGCAAGTCCCCGCCTCCCGTTTCGGAGCGAAAGTCGGAATTGCGTAAGAGGGTCGAGATCCTCGGGTGAAAGGTCGGCGCATAAGTCACAGGGCTCGACGGAGACGATAACACGTTGTGTCTGTGCGAGGTGTGGGATGGCGACTGCGCCTCTTTTTTTTTTTTCCTGGCGCCTTGCTGCATGTCTGCGGGTGCGAGAAGGATGTCATTGCGAGTCCATCCGCGGTGTCGCAGCTCATTCTCGTGTAAATGTCAACTGGTGGCAAGGGCGTTTTTTTTTTTTTTTTTTTTTTTTGGGCCACTAACTTTTTATGACGCTGAAAACTCAACCGCGCATGCTAATGAAAGCGAGTTATCACAGTTAGCAAACCGAATTGTAAACAACGCCAATATCGTGTGCTGTTATCCATCCATCATAGGGATGAGCAAGCATTTGTGCTACGTCAATAATGGAAGCTACTTTAACTTAACGACGAAATAATTTATCGCCATCTTTAGATTTGATCATCCATCCATCCATTTGCCGACCCGCTTATCCTCACGAGGGTCGCGGGAGCGCTGGAGCCTATCCCGGCTGTCACTGGGGAGGAGCCGGTGTGACGGTCTGAGCGCTCCCGGTGCTGAAAAGTCTCCTTGTGATTAATGCGCATGCGCGTATATTTTGTCAACTTCCGGCCAGTCTGAAACATCCCCATCCGTGCTTCAACAACTTGTCGCCGAGCGCTCATATTCGCTATGGACGTCTCGGAAAGACAAACACAGCGAACGTACATATATGAGTATATCTTTTTATCAACTTTTGTTTTAAGGTTAGCTTATAACCTATGTTAGCTCCCTCTTTGCAGAAGAAGGGGAACGGTGAGACCGGGGGAATTTCCCAGTTAGCGTCTGCTACGTACCCAGAGTTCCCCTGTTAGCAACGCATGCGCATTCATCACAAGGAGACTTTTCAGCACAGGGGGAGCGCTCGGACCGTCACACCGCCATACACCCTGAACTGGTTGCCGGCTAATCGCAAGCACATGGAGACCAGACAACCGCCGCACTCACAACCACACCTAGGGGCAATTGAGAGTCTCCGATTAATCCATGTACTTGGGAAGTGGAGGCACGTGGAAAACATGCTAACCCTACACAGGCGGGGCTGGGATTTGAACCCTGGCCCTCAGAACTGTGAGACCAACGCTCTAACCAGTTGCCACACAGTGCTGCCTAGATTTCATCACTTCGATATATTTAATTTCAAATTAATTTAACAGTTAAGAACAAAGTACGCAGCTTGTGTATTCAAAACAACCAACCAGTTTACCGCAGTGGTCTCAAACGGTCCATTCACATAAAACTTCAGGGCCGCGCCATCATTTAACTTTCATAGTAAGGCGGGGGCCACAAAAATATCATCTTGGGGGCCGCGGACGGCCCGCGTGCCGCCAGTTTGACACCCCCGGTTTATCGCTTGAGTCTGCTAATCCTAACGCCCAATAGCATCAATGTTGTTGCGCGTCAACCATTTAAACAGCTTACTGAACTCAAATGGTGCAGCAACAGATGTAGGAGACAGGAACT
The DNA here is from genome assembly GCF_019802595.1 of Syngnathoides biaculeatus. Lineage (NCBI taxonomy): Eukaryota > Metazoa > Chordata > Actinopteri > Syngnathiformes > Syngnathidae > Syngnathoides > Syngnathoides biaculeatus. The sequence goes on along the minus strand of NC_084653.1, from coordinate 23,567,938 downwards.
CACAGTCATATAGTCTTTCTCCTCTGCGTAGAATGACTAATATACAGTATAAGTGCTGTACTGATAATCTAAGAGAGAGGAGTCGAGCCATGTCAATGAACAGTCTGGATTCTGTCTCATCCAGTTGGCCAAGGGAGGCGGTGTGACAAAGAACGTTCATTTATTTTTAATTTGATCTAATTATATCATTACTGTATGTTTTTCTAAAGTGCGATATGACAGAATGTTGTTTTTCCTCAATTTCTTTGTTGTTGTTGTTTTTGGGGGAGGGGGCTGGAATGGATTTTAATGACTTTTCCAATCTTGTTGGCATTTTTCATAAAAACGGAAAGACGGCAGATGGATTCTAATTAATGGATGAATCGATGCACAAGTAGTTCATATCTCTCGGTCGGCCAGATGAAAGAATTGATCTTCGGCGCATACTTTCCCTACCCCCGCTTTATCAGATATAGTCATAGTAGTAAATTTTGACAATTTTGTTTCCGTGGTTTTGCCACCAGCACAACGGCTTTAAACTAAAACAATCCCGAAGACGTTGAAGTACAAAATATTGTTAAAGTTTTAATTTCACTTTTGCGAAAAGATCTTGCAATCCTAATCTCAATAGACTAAATCCCTTTGATGCAGAGTAATCATAATTTACATTATTTGTGTAATTAACTGACAGGAGGTTAATTGGCCGAGCGTGGTTTATTCCCTCGTTACTTCAAGAGGAACGAAGCAGATGAAAGTCTGGCGTTGCTATCGTGCATCGAGAGAACTTCAGCAGCTGCTCGGCTGGAATTGAAATCAACTCTACTCAGTGAATGACAAAAAAAATAAATAAAAAATAAAAAATCAAAACCTTGGAAAAACATCAACAGAAGTCACTGTGGGGAAGGCGTGTATATCATTGCCAAAATCTACAGTCAGGCAATGCCTTGATGAATTTAAATTAGGTTTACAAGCAGCTGCAATCCGCTGATAACAGTCAAGACCGGAGGGGGGAGGGAAGCACCCCTCAAATCGGATTCTTTCGATAGGTGACGCCGCCTTGTAACGGATTGATAGGCACAGAAAACTGTGAAAAGCTCTCGGGCCAAAGCAGACGACGGTACGTCGTGTTTCAAACGTGGTGGAAGTGGTTTGTCATGTCGTGGGCGTGGAACGGGTCCGCGGGTCTTTAGTGATTTCACATCATTGAAGTAAAAAATATTCAACCTGATTGAGAACGACCATCTGAAAGACCAGGACCGTTGGACTATGCTCTTCTCCTACTTCTTGAAGACGTCTACAGTGAAGAAAATAAGTATTTGAACACCCTGTTATACTGCAAGTTCTCCCACTTAGAATTCACGCAGGGGTCTGAAATTTTCATCGAAGCTGCATATCCACCGTGAGAGAGATAATCTAAAAATAAAAATCCAGAAATCACAATGTATGATTTTTCAAAGGATTTATTTGTGTGATGCATCTGGAAATAATTATTTGAACACCTGTCTATCAGCTAGAATTCTGACCCTCAAAGACCTGTTAGTCCGCTTTTAAAAGTTCATCTCCACTCCATGTATTATCCCGAATCAGATCCACCCGTGTGAGGTCGTTAGTTGCATAAAGACCCCTGTCCACCCCGTACGATCAGTAAGACTCAAAACTTGTAACATGGCTGAGACCAAAGAGCTGTCCAAAGACACCAGAGACAAAATTGTACAACTCCACACGGCTGGAAAGGGAGAAAGTTTTGTGGTCAGATGAGACCAAAATGGAACTTTTGGGTCATAATTCCACTAAGCGTGTTTGAAGGAGGACTAATGATGAGTTCCATCTCAAGAACACCATCCCGACTGTGAAGGATGGGGGTGGTAGCATCATGCTTTGGGGGTGTTTTTCTGCACATGGGACAGGACGACTGCACTGTATTAAGAAGAGGATGACCAGGGCCGTGTATTGTGAGATTTTGGGGAACAACCGGTCTCCAGACCTAAACTCAATAGAAAATCTTTGGAGGGAGCAGAAACTCCGTGTTTCTCAGCGACAGCCCAGAAAAAACTGTTGATCTGTAGAGAAGATCTGTGTGGAGGACTGGGCGAAAATCCCCCCTGCAGTGTGTGCAAACCTGGTGAACAACTACAGGAAACGTTTGCCCTCTGTAATTGCAAACAAAGGCTCCTGTACCAAATATTAACATTGGTTTTCTCAGGTGTTCAAATGAATTTTTCGGTGAATTATCCGCACACCACTGCCTCTCTAACGCGTACCCAGTGTGGATGTCTCCGGAATACTCTCAGTTTGTGTTTTTGTGTGTTTCACGAGCGTCTCGGGACTCAAGTACACAAGAGAAGACTTTTTTTTCGACAACTCTCACCAATTCACTGAAGCTTTTTCCAGAGTTAGTAGTCGGCGCGCTCTTCAAGTCCAGCTGCGTAAGCGGGGACATCGTCTAACGCTTCCGACGAAAGACTTTGGACGTTCTGCAGCTCTGTGCTTCACGGAGACTTGCCTTTGTGGACGATTGCCCTACGCTGCTATCCTCGCTAGCCGGCTTCAACCTCCATCGTGCTGATGTGTCGCCGAGCTAAGCTAACAAGCTACTCTTTTCAGAAGGACCACCATTACAGCTAACATCCTTTTTTTTTTGTTAGTCACTTGAAAGATTCGAGAATTTTGTGGTATACTAGATTTGTTTATTCTTTTGTCTTTCTGCCATTGTCATCAAATTTTAAACAAATAAACATTTTGCTTTGCTAATGGTGAACTAATATACAGGTTTTACTTTATGCCTTCGAATTTTTACCGCCTTTCGTTTTCCGTGTTAGCATACAGCCAAGTGCTCCCCCTTCGTGATTTCCGTCACATAGAGTAAAAGATCAAGGGCACAATTCTGCGCCTTTGTAACGCAGTCCTGAGTCCCGTGATGTGTGTATGCCAGTTAGCCTAATAGTCAGTCTGGGCTTGATGTGCTGTCGGTAGCGTCCTCAATAAATGCAGTTAGCAAAATAATGTCGTCCGCCTTGCCTATGCATGAGTAACGTAGCTCAGGGATGGAAAATGGCCGCCGTTCGAGGCAGCCCAACGGGCGACGTCGCGTGAAAACAACCCATTGGGAAACCGACCTGTCATCATATTCTATATCAAATTGTGATTAGGATTCCATTAAATAATGTGTCAGAAATATTTCAGCAGTGATGGACAAATAAGTAAATATCACACTTACCAGGCAAGTAAACAAAACGTGACGTTATCTCACCTATCGAGTTTATAGTCCCAATTAAGTCCTGCCAGTGCCAATTACAGTCAGCGTGACATTTCTTTTTCGCATTTCCTTCACATGGTTTTCCCGAGTCTTGAATGTCAACCCCTCAAATTAAATTAGTTCAAAAAAAAAAACAAACGGCGGTGGCGCTCATTCCATTTTTTTGTGGGCCGCGCGCACGGTCAGAAACGAGGCCTGGAGGACTTGAGGGGAGCCAAGAAAACCTTGGAAACTCCTGCGTTTGAACTGCTTTGTGCGAACGGACTTTATGCGGGTAAGCCCACCAATTATAATAGGGGGGGACAGCGAAGTACCTGGTTACAGTTCAGAGGGAATCAGAAGGTTAAAAAGACACACAATTTGTTTAGACTGCGTTTCCCCAACTATTTAAAGGCGAGCGGGGGAAATTTATCGCCTCGGCGTGGGAGCCGTGCCCAATAAAAACTAATAAAGCATCAGCCACAATTGTCTGCGAGGGGGGCCGGAGCGGACGTGGGGAAAAAACAGGGCCCGGAGGTATTCGGGCCCCCGATGGGGAAACGCTGCGACGGATTCAAACCAACGGCAAAGTGAGCAAATGCGGCGTGATTAACATTTCCAGGATGTCCTGGTTGACAGTTGAACAGTTGCTCCCGAAAAGAAAGTGAAGGAACGCTCGCGCTTCCTTTGCCAAAATGTGACTGACGCGTTCAATGTGAACGTTTCTGCTGGATAAAAAAGATAAATCAAAATCAATCATCAAATATGTGAGATGTTAGCTAAGTGAGCGTCTGAAGGATAAAAGTCTTTCCTCAATTTCTTCGGCTTGACTGTTGTTTTTTTTTTTTTTTTGAAAAGCCACTAAAGAAGGAAAAGAGGAAATGTGTGATGACAACATAGAGAACAGATGGCAAATGGGACGTATCAAGTGTCTGTCAGGCATCTTCAAAGCCCAAGTCGACATTTTTTTCATTTTAGTTTAGTTTTATCATTTAGACTCTAAATTTTAGAGTATTTAATTTCTCTTCACCCCTTTAATGACAGCTTGGTGACAGCGAGATCTCTTAAAGCATTGTCTGTGTAGATAAAATTAATTTTATAGTCCCCCACACACACTTTTTTTTACATGCATTGTAATTAAACACACATAAATTGCAAGCATAAAATGTAGAGAAAATACTGTATATATTGTAGTTTCTGCGTATTACAGAGGTGCCCTTATATAGTACTTTTTTTTTTTTAATGTTTTATACGATTTGAAAGTTGGAAAGACAAAAATGCTACGGTTAAAAATTCCTTCGCAAACACACGTGGAAAATTGAGACGCATAAACTAGAATGGACAAACGTAGACAAGGTCCATCCATTTTCTTTGCCGCTTATCCTCACGAGGGTCGCGGGGAGTGCTGGAGCCTATCCCAGCTGTCAACGGGCAGGAGGCGGGGTGCACCCTGAACCGGTTGCCAGCCAATCGCAGGGCACATGGAGACAAACAGTCTCACCTTGGGGCAATTTAGAGTGTCCAATTATTGTGGCATGTTTTTGGGATGTGGAAGGAAACCGGAGTGCCCAGAGAAAAGTCACGCAGGCACGGGGAGAACATGCAAACTCCGCACAGGCGGGGCCGGGATCGAACCCGGGTCCTTAGAACTGTGAGGCCAATGCTAAAATGAAAATCTCAGTAAAATAATCTTTTTTTTTAAATTAATATTTTTTTTTATATATATTGAACACCTTATTGGTGAATGGGTTATTTACAAAAAGTAGCTAGCATTAGCAAATCTCCACACAGGTGGGGCCGGGATCGAACCCGAGTCCTCAGAACTGTGAGGCCAACATTTTACCAGCTGATCCACTGTTCCACCGGAATATATCATAGAATAAAAAAAAATAAAATACAAATAGAATTGTGGAATAAAAGAAAGGTTTGTACAATGCTTTGATATAAATTATATAAGTTAGTTTTCAGGTGTGGTTTGAAACAGTCCAAGGATTCGGCAGTTCTAACAGATTCTGGAAGTCTTTTGATATGCAGTTTGGAGCTTGTAAGACAAGACTGATTGAGGCAGATGTAGAGGTTGTTTCAGTAACTCAACGGGAAAAGTCAAACGTGTAGATTAATTGCTCAAGAGCCGAAGGGGGCACAGTAGGTCTTATTATAGCAATATTTCTTCAATGAAGAAAGCGGGACTTGACTCGGGTTCTGTGACGAGATGGTTAAATGTCACGCATTGGTCAAAGATGATACAGAGATTCTTCGCAGTCAATTTAATGTCCTGCTTCACTGGGCCCCCCCAAAAAACTGTAGAAACAGAGACAATGATTTCAGCACCAATTAAAAGAACTTCAGTTTTGTCAAGGGTTCAAATGAACAAAAATGTGGGTCATCCATTCTTTGGAAGCAGCTACTGGAGATACTCATGGAGGGCAGTGAGTTGGTTCACATTAGGACTGAGAGAAACCGCATTGGAGGTGAGCTAATGAAGAAAGTCATTAAAGGTCAAGTGGCATCTCTATAAACATTCTAAAATAGAAATTGTAATGAAAAATACACGTAACATTATTCACTTCGATGTCTATACGAAAAAATAAATATGAGCGGAAAGCGCTTCATCCCTGCGCAAAGTTGCAGAAGTGTCATTCGACATTCAAGTGGTTGCCATATTGGCTGCATCTTCTGTCCGTGACATCTCAATGGGACATTCGCCATTGAAAATACGACCTGCCACCTACTATAGGAGACGCCCCTACAGACATGGAAGCTCTTTTCGAAGAAGAGAACATCTCACAACCGAGTGAAGTGACCAGGGCAATAAAACCCTATCGTTTCGAGCCATATTTAGATGATATGCGGATCACGGCCAAACTGCATGCAGCCAAACCACCTCCCCGCCCGATCCACCTCCGCGTGGGGGTGGTAAAAACAACACCGCGCGTGAGCGACGATGACGCCGCAGCCAAACCGCCTCCCCGTCCAATCCAGCTCTGCGGCGGAGATGAGCTACCGCGGCCCGGCACCGCGACGAGCCACCCTGGCCGAAGCCGTGTTGACAAGACCAGCGGCAATCCACAAGGCCTGCAGAGGCCGTCCTTCAGGGGCTGCTGCGCGGAAGCCTTCCAATGAGCACATCGACACATTTAGCACCCCTGACTTACGGATTACGTCCCCCCCCCCCCCAACTATTGTTTTTTTAGTAGCTGTATACACACCTACTAGTCATTTGGAACCCACAAAGCTCTCATCCTTTGCACCTGTGCAATCCATTTTTCACGACGAACCGGGTCTTTTGGAAAAGTATAAAGAGCGAATCCATCTTCCTGAGAGTTCGAGCAATATCCAGCAATACAACAAGCCGGCATTTTGGCTAACACGAAGGAACAACGAGCTACCTTCCAGCCGGTAAAACTAGTATAAACCGACGAGACCGCTTGAGTGCGCTACTGCCCTGTACGTCACTTCCTGCTTCTTCTCCAAAACAAATCCCTAGCGATGATTTTCACGGCGGGAGTTACAAAAAGCCATATATGTCATAATCAGGTTTTGTGGTGGAAAAAAACAGCCATTTTTTCATTAATAACATACTAAAAATCATGCATTTCATGACAGTGGACCTTTAAGAGTCCAATCAGTTCAATACTAGACTTGAAATAACCAGTTGTGCATATTGTCCAATCAATCAAGTAGAAAGGAATGATTGATGGTATGAAGTGCGGTAATTACTAGGTCACGTAAAATAATAAGAGAGTATTAACCTTTGACAGCATTCATAATGTTGTCATTTGTCTCAGTGCTGTATTTGTGATGAAAGCCAGATTGAAGTTTGTCAAAGATCTGATCCTCATCCACGTTCAGCAGCTGGTCAGTGGCAACAAGAATGAGAAAAAAAAACCCGGGAGGAAAGAGGAGACATTTTTTTTTTTCTATCATAAAACCCGTTTTGAAATTAGAACAAGCGTGGAAGTTAGAGTGCCGCTGAGGGAATCGCTTTTGCCTTTGGATGTTCGGCTGTATTTGGGAGGACGACTGGGCGACAGATGCTCGCGCCGAGTGACAGCAAACGAGTCAAAAACGCGCTCGTGAATATCCATCTCCGACGCAGACTTCGAAATATAGTTTGGAATGAAAGCCCATTTATTGGCGCTACGCAGCAAACGAGCACCGTCTTCAATTATTGATGTTGTTTGTGTCTGCCGCGGAATGATATCGTACGTAAGGCCGCTAATGAGTCGTCGCCGCTGAAACTGTCATGAACGAGAGGATCGGGAGGAGACGCGGAGTGGGTGCGGGTTACGGTTGCGGGGGGGGGGGTGTTGAAAAAGGAGCTGCGACACAGAAAAGAAAGGAATGTTCCACATGAGGCTTTGTTGTTGTCATTTTCAATGTGCCACTTGTGTGTGTTGATTTGGAGCCCCGTCATGCGGTGCATATCTAAAGGACCGCAGGCCATCAGACGTCAGAGCCTCAGGATCTGCACACCACAGACACCCCCGCCCCCGCCCCCACACATTGACTTCCTCTCTGCTTTTGACCCCTCTGTCTAGCTGCAGCAACTCATAAATTTTGTCCTCGTTTCGTCGCATCCACGAGCATCTCCCCTTTTCCCATTCAAAGCTCGTCTACAGTCCAAACTAAAATATCAGAATCAGCTTAACTGTTTGTATCAAACCCCAAACGCAAACAAAAGTTTCCACAACTTCGAAGTTTTCCTGAGGTATGTTGAGTACACCATAATTACAATTTAGTTTTTTAGCGATGAGTGCTTTAGTTGGAAAGAAATTAAATCCCGAGTGGGGGGGGGGGGTTCGGGGGTCTTGCTGAGGTCAAATGCGGAGTGGCTAGAATGTGTCTTGAATCACCGAATGCTGGCGTGTACGACTTCATCTTCGCTAACTGCCAAACTATTCTAGCTTGATAGAACGTCAACGTCATTGCCCAGTTGTCCTTCAAAAACATCTTCTTTTAATTTTTTTCATGTTTTTTTTTCTTATTGGTCTTAATTAGTGGGTAATGTTTACTTTAGACTGCATTTCAAGATGTCCCTCTTAAGTTATTTAGCAGCGTAAACAAAGCAGTTGAGGGTCTCACAGTGCTAGCCCACGAGAAAACGGCTGTGGGGTTGAATCTCGGTCAAGTAGTTTTTCCACTTTATCATGCAATAACTATTTTATAATTGAAAATGCATTTACTGGTGTTGATGATCCACCTGAAATGATTGTACACACACTTAATCCTGACTAATCAGTGTTTTTATGATTGACAGGCTGTGCAGGAAGGCTTGATCAGAAACAGATGTTTACTATAAAAATGTGAACCATAACCCATAACCCATGCACCCTAACAACATATTCTTAAATCTATCCCTACCCACACACTACGCATACCCTTCCTGAACCCCGAATGTCAACTGTACCCAAGAGTAGCAAGCAAACCGAAGCCTAACTGGACCTTGAACTTTACCCTACCCTGACACAATCATTAGCCCGACTCTAACGCTAACCCAGAACTTGTACCCTGACAATAATTGTACACACACTAACCGAGCCAATGCCCTACTCATACTGCAGTCAAACACCAACCCCTAACCCTGTTATTCCCAACCGGAATAAAATCCCACTCGTATGGCGTGAGCGATCCTCAGCTGGCATTTGACCTAATTTGTCAGAAACTGTTATTCATTACTCACAAATATCCATTCATCCGTTTTCTATACTCACAAGGGATGCGGGCGTGCTGGAGCCTATCCCAGCTGTCTTTGAGCGAGAGGCGGGGTACACCCTGAACTGGTCGCCAACCAATTGCAGGGCACATTCACACCTACAGGCAATTTAGAGTCTTCAATCAACCTACCATGCGTGTTTTTCCAATTGCAAATATGTCTGTATATCTTTCTATACCAGTGACACAGGAAAAAATAAATATTCTTCCATTAGATGGCAGATGGTACAATAAACCTGTCGGCATTCAAACAACATCATGAGTCACGCTTCCCTCGTGTTCATAAGAATCATGTTTTTAGAAAAAACAGGCCCTGATTTAACACAGAGTGAGACAAAATCATGGGTATTTCTCCTTTTCTTGACATTTTGGAACTGGAAAAGGGGGGTGGGAGGGTGTGATGACATTTTTCTCACGTAAAATTGGTGTCTTGGCTCGATAAAGGTTTGAAAACATTGTTCTCATGTAACACTACCCGTTACGCCTCCCCCTACACTAAACTCCTACCTAACCTGAGTCTACCATTAACCTTACCCAAGCGTTAATGTTTCTCCTTTCTGATAATGGAATGTTACAGTGTAGGATATAAAGGAAATGTCTCAAATGCAACATAAAACTCGGGCTTACATCATGGCTACTTCTGCAAAGTTAATCACTGACATCCGACGCTGCTGAAAATATGCTGTTTTTCGCATTGAATGGCCGACGTTATCCCGTCGCCGGTGTCTCGACCGAGAAGAAATTTTTTTGGGTTAGTCGACGGCCGTAACGAGGACAAAAGAGTTTCACTTAAGGGTGTGTACACACCTAAAGGCCAGTTTACTTCATGGAGGAGGAAAGAGCGCTTTGGGGCTTCTAACCGTCCAAAAACTGGAAGCCAAAAGTTTTGTGGCTGGAAAATAACATTAGGTTTATTGGTCGGACAGTTGTCAAATAAGATGACAACTATTTCCTCACAGTGTCTGCATAGATTACATCATCTGTGGAACACTGTCAGGTTATGTTTATTCAATTATACAGACGGGCCGAGAGTTTTAATACAAGCACTTTTGATATCTCCTCTATGGGATGTCTCTAAAAACCTCGCAAATCCGCTTTAAATCTCGTGCAATTCAGCTGAGCGTGTAGCGCATGTCGATCCGGCACAGCGTGACCAACAGATCGACTGTAAATCTTTGTATGGCTGCACTTTAATTGCTTGCCAACATTCCGACTTGCCTGTGCCCACCGTGCCATCGTCTCTGTTCTGCGGACACACGCCTATCACAAAAAGTACCTTGCTAGAATTCAAGTACGCGATTTCCAGGCTGTGTTCGAAATATGGTACAAATCCCAAATCTTGAAATGTCATCATGTTGTAAATCACACCAGACTGTCAGGAACGGTGGCGCGGTTTATTGTACTCCAAGGTGGCTTTTGTACCTTATCCTACGCCAAATATGAACAGGCTTCTTTCCGAGCTATAAAAACCGAGGACACAAAATTTGTATCTTTGAGGATATTACCCAGAAGAGGAGCCAATGAAATCTACAAAAAGGAGTAGAGTACACAACCTTCTCGGGTTTTACAATTCATAATTCAAACGATATTGTTTGTAAAGACGAAAAAAAAAATGCTTTGAAAGCGCCGCAAAGATTCTGAGTTTGAACCTCTGTCAAGCGCGATGCTAAGCAAGTGAATAGCACCTCGCTCAGGATCTCAGCAGACTTCGCAAGAGCTCTATTTAAAAGGATTAACTGTAATTTATTGATTCCTTAGGACATCATCATCACCGCCGAGTCTCCCAAATTCCCAAAACCTGCATTTTAGGTTCACTAAAGACTAAATCGTCCGCAGTGGGTGTGAATTATTGCCTTTCGATGTCACTTACGACTGGTTAGAGACCGCCAGTCCAGGTTTTTACCTCACCCGAGCTCAAAGTTAGTCGGGATAGGCTCCAGCTCAAGTTTCATAAAGACAAACACAACAAAAAATGGATACATGAGGGATTCAATCACTTTAGTTTTTAATCATGAGTGCGGGTTAAAGGAAAGGTTAAATAAATCTCGAAAAATCAGCCAAATGGATTGCTGACAAAACTTGAGGCTCTGCCTCCACTCGCAAGACCGTGACCCTTGAACACCCAGAAAGAGCTGGAGCCTCGAGACAATTATTGGGCTCTTAGGCTCGGTGGGAACGGCTTAGACCACAAGAGGACTGGTTGTCTTTAAGGTCATAAATTTTGAAATGCTACGACAGTTCGTTAGCCATTGTGAATTCACTCACTTGACTCTAATTGAACCTTAAATACAACGAATGTGAGGCTGGTAAGCTACAAAGATTTAACGACAGTATAGGGCAATCCCACCAGACTGTTGTTCTCTGAGTTTCTGACAAATAGAATCATATTCGTCATGAATACCGTTACGTATTAACCAGCCAGTTGTCGAAAGTAGTTGGTGCCATTCAGCACAGTTGCAGCGTCTGGTGTGTTTAAGCTACCATTTATGAGCGCGCAGCCTCATGCTGCTTGTAGCCCGGAGGTCAGGAGTTGTTCTGGTCTCTCGGTCTCGCTTTCCGGCTTCTTCTGTTCATTCTACTTTTTCAAACGACGGGAAAGCGGGACGTGGGGCTGTTATCGAATGGCATTTTCGCTTGGAACAACACACACGTGGTAATTGATGACACAATCATGTTTTATGGCAGCGGTGTACGGATTATAGTACGACCGGGGACGACATTGCGCCATCGCCACCTCCCTCGACAACTTCTTTAGCGATAGAATAAGAACAGATGTAAAATGTTTTATAACAACACCAAAAAAAGCCCCAAAAAGGTCGTTAAAATAGGAGACTAGTGTTACTCAACTCTACTTAACAGGTTTCAATGTGGTTTTGAAGAGATGACTGCCGTGAACCAACGGTGCGGGGCTGGGCCCAAATGCAGGACTTAGAGATGAGGGCATGACGTTAGGCGTAGTTTTATTCAAAACTGAGGTCATACACGGGTGTAAGCAGTCCGAGAAGGCAGAGGCACACCAACCAGCCGAGAGACATAGTCTCTCCAACAGGTCCTGGGTCGTCCTCTGGGTCTCTTTCCAGTGGGACATGCCCGGAACACGTCACCAGGGAGGCGTCCAGGAGGCATCCGAATCAGATGCCCCAGCCACCTCATCTGGATTCTCTCAATGCGGAGGAGTAGCGGCTCGACACTGAGCCTCTCCCGGATGACCGAGCTTCTCACCCGTTCTCTAAGGGAGAGCCCGGACACCCTGCGGGATCTTGTTCTTTCGGTCACCACAAGTTCTATTTATTGATCTAAATAGCATCGAATTCTGCAGTTGTCGCACAAAGGAGAGGCCATCACGCTTGATATTTGTACTACTACACAAGGCTGTTTTGTTTTGAACAATTCTATTACTTTGGACCAGAATCTCTCTCAGCGCCGTACAGACTTTTGAAGCGGAACTGTTAACAAAGATGAGAACATGTCTATGTTTGTCAATTGGTTGTTCTTCCACGCCTTCCAAGCATGCCTTTGTGGACCTTGCTTTGTGCACTGGGGCGCAGTCATGAAGGAACAAAAACTGGCCTTTCCACCCCTCAAAAAAAGGTAATTGTAATCTTAACAGTTAACGTTACGGTGCTCAGTCATGAACCGGTACAGTACGGCACCAGGATTAACACTGAGCTATATTACACAGCTGCGGTGCATGCATGAGAACTGTCAAGTCATAATGCATTAACCTCGCCGGCCGGCAGCGACGTAAGCGCGGCGAGGAGATGTTTGAAAATAAAAAAACGATACATCTGGGAGTAATTATCTGGTACAGGCACAACATCACATGCATAAAGATGTTCGCAGATGTTCCCTCTTCGGGAGATGATCGAGCCTCCAACTTTTATAACCGCAATCAAAAAAAAAAAAAAAAAAAAAGCCCAGCGCCGCTCTGACCATCGACTTACATCTGCTTTCTAGCGGGGTTCAGGTATCTCTCAATTACAGTTTGGCGATAATATTTGACCGGCCGTGACTAAAAAGCCGTCTTGCGTGTAAAATGGCTCGACAGGCAAAGTGAATTTTTTTTTTTTTTTGGGGGGGGGGGCGTGACTGTTGCTATACAACAGCTGAGCGACGTCAGGCTATTTTTGTTTTCCCCTGTAGTGTCTCGAGGAGTCGGACCGTCACTTGGTCACTCGGAATCTGAGACCAAATGCTCTCACACACAAGTACAAAAACTTTGAAAAGATTCAGATGACACACCGTACTTTACATAAAATTCCACTTGTGGAAAAACATCAAGTCATGACTTGTGTCTCACGAGTTCAACTCAAATTTAGGAACGAGTTTTATTCCTCAAATTTTGCGTAAAGTAATGTGGAAGTTGTTTTAAGGAATGTGGTGTATTCATAAATCTATCGAGGGTCCGAGGTTTCCACCATAGCTGAAATTCACATTGGTTGGGGCAGAAACTACAAAAAATGAAAATCTTTTAGCAATTAATGATAAATTAACCAGCAAATGAGACAATATACATCAATTATGGCATGGGTTAAAGATATTCAATTAGATTTTTAAAAATGAAACATGAAAAAGAAACTTACTGACTACAAACTGTCAACAACGTGTGGCTGGACGGATTTACTTACAGAGATATAAAAAGTCTACACAGCCCTGTTCAAATGTGATCTAAAAAAAATGTGGCTTCATAACATAAAGCATTACATAATGTGATACGATGCAATCTTATCTTAGTGTTTGTTTTTTTCACATCTATTAAAATCTTTATATCTTTACTATAATTTTGTAACACTTTTCATCTACTTTTGTCATTTGTCCATCATCGATAGTTACATTTAATACACGCACATTTATTTTATTGATATACATTTTGTATATTTATGTGCATCCAATTGTTTTATTGATGGATGCTTGAATTTGTGTGCTTGTTTGGACTGGAATAAATGATCAGGCATCGCAAAAAAAAAATATTTATTGATTCTCAACTATGAGTATTATTTTGATCATGAATGTATTCTTATGTCCTTTTTTTCCTCCGGGAAATGATTACATAAGCCCAGTGAAAAATATAAACATGCTTCAGGAAAAAAAAGAATGAATGCAAAAAAAAAAAAAATAGGCATTCCTCGTGAAAACGCCCCCCCCCCCCCCATGCTTTTCCCAAACCAGACAGGGACTCCCGTTGACGTGAGACAAGAGGCAGTGCAGGCAAGCCCCTCCTCTGACAATGAGAGCCTCTCTGAGAGTTTACTTGAGCCCACTTTCCTTTCTTCCACTCAAACATCCACACACGCACGCACGCACATTGTCATTCACATGCGCGCACCCACGCACACGGTGGGTTGCAGTTTACGCCGGGACGCGCGCGCACTCGGAGGCCGGTTGGATGCTACTTAAATGTTTTTTTTCTTACATTAGTTTTAGTTTTTCCAATCCTTTCATTACTGAGACAACTTAGGTTGGACTTTTAAATCACGGCGCAGATGGGTGACCAAAGCACGTAGTCGCGTAAAAAAAAAAAAAAAAAAAATCGGAAAGCACGCAGGTTGTGGCACTACAAATACGGATTTAATTTGGGAAAATGAACGATTCTGTGCTGGATAAGTTATTCTGTCCTACTCAAGTACTGTAAGGTAAGTTTCCGGCTGCTTTTGGCACATTGCAACATAGCACAGTATGCGTTGCAAAACTTGCATTAATGCATGAGTTGGGGAACCACGTGCAGATGTATGGAATGAATGGAAAGTTGACAAGGTTAGAAAAGTATTCATCTAATGCAAGGATGGACAAACGTGGGAGGGGTGTTCAAATAAGCATGTCAAATATGTAGAAAAGCTCATTTTAATGATAAAATAGTCACAGATTTGCTAATGCTAAATGCTATTTGTAAATACCCCATTCACCAATAATGTATTCAATACTAAATTTAAAAACGGATTATTTTACTGAGATTTTCATTTCATTCACAATACGGCGGCACGGTGGGTGAGCTGGAAAAGCGTTGGCCTCACAGTTCTGAGGACCCGGGTTCAATCCCGCCCCCGCCTGTGTGGAGTTTGCATGTTCTCCCCGTGCCTGGGTGGGTTTTCTCCGGGCACTCCGGTTCCCTCCCACATCCCAAAAACATGCACCATTAATTGGAGGCTCTAAATTGCCCCTCGGTGTGATTGTGAGTGCGGCTGTTTGTCTGTATGTGCCCTGCGATTGGCTGGCGACCAGTTCAGGGTGTACCCCGCCTCCTGCCCATTGACAGCTGGGATAGGCCCCAGCACTCCCTTGTGAGGATAAGCGGCAAAGAAAATGGATGGATGGATTATTCACAATACACCAATCAACAGGAACAGTGGAAATTCGCTGCGTAGTTCTAAAGTCGTGGATTCGAATCCTGGCTTGCACGTGTGTTTTCTCTGGGTACTCCGCTTCACTCCCACATTCCCAAAACATGAGCGTGACGTTAATTGATGACTCGAAATTGTCCTGAGGTGTGCATGCGAGTGTGAGTGGTTGTTTGTCTACACGTGCCCTGCGATTGGCTGGTGACGAGTTCGGGATGTACCGGCTGGAGTCGACATAACGGGCTCCATCACGCCCACGACCCGTGTGAGAAGATGAACTCAACCGACAACTTATTTCAGGAGCTATACTATTTGTAAAAATGGAAAAAAAAAGCTCAAATAATGCAACACTTACAGTATTTCAGGACTCGGACATACTTGGTTAGTCACACGAAACAACGAAGTCGGCCATACTTTGCCCAGCGCTAATCTAACATTGTACAGTACTGTATCTGGAGCAGTTCCTAATATTTTGACCGTTAACTACAAACACCACAACAAACATACGATATTGTTAGATTATTACCTTTCTGACGGAGAAAAGAGAGCATTGTTGTCTTTATAAAGGAAGCGTTTTGCATACAGCGCTTGTGTTAGATTGCATTGTGATGAGTAGGTGTAGATAATCACCTCATCAATTTGTTTTTGCACAGTCTCCCAGCTAGCGCTAACCTTAAAGATGAAGGTCTGTCCATGTGTGGGTTTGGTGGTGGCACTGTGGGCCCTGGTGGTTCCCGGGGGCCAGGCTTGCCCCAGGAGCTGCAACTGCTACCAGGCAAACGAAGTCCACTGCACGTTCCGCTCCCTGCTCACCGTCCCGGCGGGATTGCCTTCGCACACACGTCGCATCAACATGGGGTAAAAAGACCGCCGGCCGCAAAGTTTCACAAGCTAATAGTCGGACGGTGCTTTTGTTGACTGCGCAAACACACATGCAGAATTTTACAATACGCGTTGAACCACGACTGAGTACCGCAAATGTTCCAAAATCCCACAGTTTCAACGAAATGTTCTGGCAAACGAAGCCCCAAGAGTCAAACAAAACGGGAGTTTGGCGCATCATCAGTGCTTGAAAAAACCTGTGAGAGTTCAGCTTGGTCGCTACTCAAAGGATTCACTCCAGTTGTTTTCTTCTCATGGACATGCTAAAGGGGAACTAGCTTGGTATTATTTTCGTTTGATCATACACTGCTTATGACATGCAAGTGGCTGGTGACCAGGGTCAGGTATAACTCTCACATAGCCAAGAGTCAGCTGAGGACTGAGGACAGGAAGGTGTGATGGTTAGATACGACAATGGCTGACTTGTATTCCTCGATGCATATCAGTTAGGAATACTACAGAGTTGGAAAAAAAAAAAATACTATTTTGAACCTGGAACGAATGAATCCACTTTGTATTTGTTTTGAAATTTAAACAAAATGGAAGTCCACCAATATCACAGACCAGATTGTTTGGTTTTGGAGGTTCCACTGGAAAGTAAAAGATGTTTGATTGAGTGAGATCATGAATTGTGTACGATGTTTTTTTTTTTTTTTTTTTTTTTTAAGGTTCAACAGCATCAGCAGGCTCTATGACAGTTCGCTGGCCAGGCTACAGAGGTTGGAGCTTTTGATGCTGCACAGTAATGACATCCACCACCTGCCGGACGCACTGTTTCGAGACCTGAAATCCTTGCAGGTAAAACTGGAAAGCCGAGAAAGACGCTTTGGCATTTCAACATGACACCTTATAGTTTAAAAGTCACTGTTTTAAAACTCATTCACTGCCAGCCTTCCCAGTTAACATGCATATTTGACTTCTAAAGCCATCAATGCGACATTTCGTCAATGGAGTCCACTCCCTAAAATCAGACTGGCACCACCCCTTTTGTCTTAACATTCTCCGGAAACTGGGACGCAGTCTATTAAATAACGAACAGATGGACAATCCAAAACAAATACATTTAATTTCAATTTTCTTTACAGTTCTGCCCTGGTGAAGGTCTGTCCTCTACTCAGTGAGACTCGAGTTCGATGTGGTCTTTATTACCTAAACATCAAACCAAATTGGGGCTAAAGTCTTTTGCACAATACCATCAAAATTTATGATTTTCGTCATACAGGTGAAACGGCTTGACGGGACAAATTTCAGGATTCAGGAGAATATATTCAAAAATAAAATGCAGCAATTGCTCAAGACTATATAGTCTCTTAATCCCACAGTGGACATTTTAAAAGAAACCTGAATGGAATGGTATTCCTCACCAAGCTGCTTGTTCCTTTTATCTCTCGACCAAATGATGCTATGTACTGTTTTTGCCATATTGCGATAATGGGAACCATATTTTTTGTGTGACTGAACACCCTGGAGAGCGGACAGATCGTAAGCCGTACAGAAATTCCACAACGTGGTTTTCATCATCTTGCGCCTCCTTGAAATACTGTCGACGCTTCCCCAATGACTGGAAGAGTGAGAGTCAGCGTATAAGAGAAGGCAAACTTTAGATTTAAAAAGTTCACGATCCAAATTCTTCGCGATGCGATCCCAACGTTAAGATCACTCATATATTTGTCCTATTTTCAGTTCCACAGCTGTCTTCCAGTCATAACATTTACTGTCTTTCGCCGTTTCAGTATTTCTCATTGAATTCCTATCTCCTCCACTGCAGATACTAAAACTGAGCTACAACAAGCTGACAGAAATCCCTTCATCCCAGACTTTCTATGGCCTGACCTCGCTACTGCGTCTGTACTTGGATCACAATCACCTCCAGTACATCTACCCTAGGGCCTTGCTCCAGCTGCCAAGCCTCCGTTTGCTCCGTCTGCAAGGAAACAGGCTGCATCAGTTGCATCCCCACGCTCTCTGCACACTTTCCCTCCTGAACACGTACTACTTTTCAACACTCCGGTGGGTGGAGTCTCAAAGACTTAATCGAACACCTTTACACAAACAACATTTAATCTTCTTTGCCGACAGCCCTCTAAAAACTTTCTGCTTTCTAGGCACCTTGATGTGTCCAACAACAGTTTGACCACCCTGCCCAGGGCCACCTTGCAGACGGCGCCAATGCTGGAAACGTTAGCACTTCAGGCTAACCCCTGGAGCTGCGACTGCAGGATGAGTTGGTTTCCCGCTTGGCGTTTCGCTCACCAAGGTTTGTCTCTGATATGTCGTTCCTCCATATTAATTCAACCAAAGGAGGGTGCAAAGGTAAAAGGCAAAGGTTAGCCATTGGGAATGAAAAGAGCAAGAGAAATGATTTTACTGATTGATGAGCTTGTAATGTCTTCTAACGCTTTTTAACATGTCAAAGTTGGATGGTTGATATATGGGATACATTTACATTTAAATACATCTGGTTGTGTTTTTGTGGACCTGGTTTTAATCAAATGCTCACCCTCTACGCTGGTCCTCAGAACGTTTCTTAGTCTATTTGGGAACGTTCACAAAGACTGTAAAGACGACAAGAATTTAAAACGCCTCTCATTGACATGCCAGACTTAACCTCCCATGACTAATACATATTGGCAGCATTGTGTGCAGGCAGTTTAAACAAAGGCTAATGCTTGCCGTGGAATAATTAGGTTTTGCATATTTACGATTTATGAGCAGATTAAGTATCCGTATCAAATTAGTAAGTGATATGAAGTGTAATTAATAGTACAGAAAAGCGTGCATGCTAAATTTGGCTTTAGCAACACACGCAGACAGCTTTGACGCGCACATTATAAGGGATGACTCGCTCAAATTGTTCTTTGTCTTTTCGACCAGAATTGACGAAATGTTCCGGAGGTCTTCAGTGTCCAATGTGTGAATCACCGAATGCCCGTCACGGTAAAGGCTTGCTCGATCAGAAAGATCTGACCTGCACCTCCCCAGTCATTACCCTGTGGAAAGAAGAGACACCTTCTGAGACGGAACTCGTCGAAAATGAACAAAGTGAATCCTTCAGCCAACCTTTAGGCACCGCTTCCCTCGACCTGTCGGACCAACAGGGAAATAATGTTGAACTGCGCTGCAACGTTACTTATTTGCCGGACTCTCAGGATGAGAGTACTCCAGACCTCTCTCTTCCCTCCTCTTCACCTGTTGCTATGGCTTTGTCATTCTCTCTGCATTGCCCCGTGGAGAGAGAGAGCTATGAGAGGGTTTGGAGGATCCTGGCTTACTACAGCGAGACTGCAGTGCATCTCGAGAGGGAACTCATGGTGAATAAACCTCCAGACCTGACCTACCAGTACAGGCAGGCAGCAGAGACAGAGGGGTATTACAATACCGGAGTCAAAGCGTCTGTCTCAACAGGACCGCACTGGTTAATGCAGCCAGCTATTGGTATTCAGCTTAACAGAGCACGGTCCAGCCGAAACACAGTCAACCTTATATATTCAACAAGAGTTTCCGCTCATCCTGACCCCACTACAGATCCTGCGACATCTGCCACTGTTTCTCAGCCATGGGTACTCATTTTGACTAATTATACCACAGCAATAACAGCTGCCGCAGGCTCAAGGATAGAGCTCTCCTGCCCTGTTCTAAGTTCTGGTCATCCCAGAATACAATGGATTCTGCCAGATAGATCCACATTTGTCTCTCCATCCAGTAGTCAAGATGGTAGAATTCAAGTCACTGGGACTAGGCTACTGTTACAAAATGTAGAGCTTTCAAATGCAGGAATTTACTATTGTGTAGCCCAGGCTGGGAAAGACTCAGATGTTCTATCGCTGTATCTAGCAGTAGAAGCGTCTTCTGCCCCACCAACAGGTGAGCAAGTTGGACCTCCCGTCACAGGGCTACTTGGACAACCTGTCAGCCTGTCCTGCAAGGCCTCTGGTTCACCAGAGCCGCGCACTTTTTGGGTATTACCAGATGGGAATATCGTGCGGAAGGGATTAACAGGATTAGGTGAATTTACTATGCAGTCAAATGGGACACTCTTTTTCCCTAACCCCTCGCTGAGAGATGCTGGTCATTATCGTTGTGTTGCTGTCAACCAGTATGGTAGTGCCTCTCTGTCCATGAGCCTGGAAATAAACTCAAGAAAAAGGCTATCACTTGGAGATGTGCCAGGGGGGCCACAGTCAGCCTCTGGGCGATCAACCAAGATACGAGCGCCGTTGCTACGTCAAGTAGAAGAAGGCTCAGGTGATGAAGTAGAAGAAGAAGAGAGAATCATTCCAGTCCACCAGAAACATTCCAGTCCTCTTCAAAAATCTCAATCAAACAGACAAAAGCAAGTCAGGAAGCCCATAAGACGAGGGCCTTTGAGAGAAGGCCCCTTGAGGAGAGGAGGGAGGCCTCTGTCACCTGAGCAGAGAAGAAATCGTTACACCACAAACAAACAAAAAATTGACCCACTAAAATGGGCTGACCTACTGGCAAAGATACGCCAAAAGACCGCGGTCACAAACAATAGCGAGGACATGACGACGGAAAAGGCCACGGCAAAATCATCGCGAATAGCGGAAGACAGAGAAAGACATGGGGGTGGTGATAACACAGAGACAGAAGGAGCAGCTCAACCGGAAATGGAGGGCTCATCAGTTGATGACGCGGTCCTGCAAGAGGAGTCTCTGCAGCCCATTTACCCCACTCACACAGTAGCTGTCCTAACGCAAGCGAGTACCGAGTCAAAAACAGGTACTAAGCGTGAAGAGTCCTCGGAAGCGGAGAAACATGAGAATGAGGCTAAGAATGTGACACCACCACAAACAACAACACAGACAGATCTAGTCACCTCAAAGCCAACATTCAGAACTAATGAAATTGACCCAGATACAGCTGGGGGAGCAGAACAGGAAGCAAAGCCCACCTCCTCAAGAGTGAGACCTTCAAAACCACACAAGGGAGCAGTGTCCAAATTTGTCCCAAATACACGGCTACAGAATCCTCGGAACTCTCGCAGAAGGATCGGACAGCGAAGACGAGTCATCAGCAGGACAAGGGGGCAAATTATGACACCACGTCAACCTCTACCTGATTCTCTTAACCCAACGGCAAAAAGTGTGATGCCTGACGTGACCATCACTCAAATCCTGACAACCACATCTTCGCCAACAAAGTTGGAAGAGACTGAGAATATTAAAACTCCTTTTTCAACAACAAACGGGATGGCAACTCCTTCACCTCGTTCAGTTTTTACCGCTGTTGGTATCACCCCTTCAACATCTGACTTGCCCGCTCCAACTCTTTCCTCCCCGGCTTTATTACCCCATTACAACACAGAGACAAATACAGATGTGATGACTCATTCAGGCAACATAACAGACAGCGCCAAGTCGCCTGTCTTTAAATCACAAACACCGACAGCCACTGACTCTCACAACGCGCACACAAGCATACAGACAACCTTGAGCCTAAACGATGACAGGTCCTCAGGCGAAAAGGGTGAAGGGCTGGAAAAGAATTTGTTGGACGTCCTGAATGTACCTCAATTCTCCAGCCTTCCTGCAGCCACGCTCTTCTCCGCTGTTTCCTTGACAACAACTCCTTCAAACGGTTTTGCAAATAATCCCGTCACTACTTCTGCTAGCGTAAAATCTGCTGCAACGTTTGACGACACACATCCAACATCGACTACGTTGACTCCCATGACTGCGGACCCAATTCCATTGACTTCACCCCCTAGAACTCCCCCGATGTATCAAAGAACTGAAAGTGCAACAACATATTCAACTCTTATATCTACTTCTCCGACAGCTGTTACTCATTCATCAGCTACTCTCTCACAAACTACTAATTTCTATAGTACAGAAAATACAGATTCATTCAAAGACATCCAAACAACTACTATCCCTGCACTTCCTACATCAGACAGTAGCACTCCTATTTCTAAAAAAAGTGCAACCCCAGTCAAAATTCCTCAGAGTGAGACAGAATCCAGTGCATCTTCCATTTTTGCAACAACAACAGCAGCAGCATCAAGTACTGCTGCGTCATCTGGAGAAAGGCTAAACACCGGGCAGATCAGCCCCAGAGGGAGGCCTGTGTCTGGCCAGAGCCGACCCCCAACTGACTGGAGAAACCCTGGAGCTAATTTCATTCCAGATTCACACAGCAGTAGACCGCTGTGGTCTCCATCGCCTCTTCCTGCAGCCCCACGGGTGAGTCTTAATAGATTACAAAAAGTCTTTAACCCAAACACCTTTTAAAAGCCAACGCACACGACAACAAGACAAGGAACAAAAGCCAAAATCACTTAATTCTTTTTTTTTTTTCTTCTTATTGGTATGCTAATTTATTTACAAACCTTTGTGGTCTTCATTTCCAGTCATTTGGAAAGTTTGATATTTCTTAAAGGGTATGCTTAAAATGGAATTTACTGGGCTGGTGCATTCCCATAAAAGTCTTGGGCCATATTTGCATTCACACTCACCCGAATTTGCAAAGCCTGTGGCAAAAAAAGCTAAGGAGAAAATGCATAATAGATCTGAAAATAGTATAATCTGCCATCACGTGTTCAACCGGAGGAGTGTTTATGGCAAGCCTCCAATTTAGGGATTTTTCCGAGCTCCGTCAGAGTCGTTTCGACAGCAGAGATACAAAACACATGCTTTATTACAAGAGAATTTTGTGTTTTGGGTTCTCATCCCCCTGCATTTAAAGCAATCACGCATTAATTCATTTACAAATCTGTGCAATCCTCAGTGATGAGCCTATCACTGATGAAATAATTTAACTGTAATGCTAAATTGTAATTTTTCACTGAAATTATTAAAACATCCATGTTTTAGAGAAGATAAAATAATCTGTATTAGTGTTTGAATTTCAAGATTGTAATCTTTTCATTGATGTTTTTTTTTTTTTTTTTTAATTTAAGAGTAGGTGTTATCTTCAGAGCTCTTAGGCAATGTTAACACTTTTTTCAATCTTTTCATTTTAAAACGATCTCCGCAGTCTCCAATTTTAAGATCCAGACCGAGGATTGCGGACCCGCATATCAGAACGGTTTCGTTCCCGGCGGGAAATGTTGCCAGGCTGACTTGTGAGGCTCAAGGAGAGCCGAAGCCCTCCATCACGTGGACCAAAGTTGCCACAGGTGACCGCAGCGAAACAGACATGCGCGCATTTGCCTCAGCGTTCATACTGTTTAAAGACCAAACACGCAATAAATTTATATGGAAATGAGGCCAGTCTTATCTTCAATTTACATTCACGTCAAACATCTCTCGGCAGATTTCTTGAATCTGATTTGTGTGCTGATGTATAATCTCGGCAAATACGGTGTGGCCCTTCTTGGGACGCATCAACCTGCTCCATGTTTTCCATTTCCAGGAACAAAGATTGAAATATCACACACACAGTTGCAGATGTTGTCACTGGAAAAACACCGCAGTCAGAGATTTCAATTAATATCCTGACCACAACCAAGTTTTATTGATTGGCCAATATTTAATTGACCACCATTGACCTCGTGCGGATGACATGACATGACGGGAATAGTACTCAGCAAAATTTGTATTTTTTTTTTTTTTTTTAAGCAATCTAACCGCAGCTGTCATTTTGACAGAGCACTTAATAGGAAGATCCTTTCCAAGACAGGATTATGCAAATGTAAATCTCTGAAATGATGTTGAGGGTTGAACTCCATGAAATGTTGTAGAGGGCTGGTGCAAAACAACGAGCTCTCACTCAAGGTGAATTTTCGACACTGAAGTTACATTATTATGTGTGGCAGTTTCATCATCATAATTTGAAGGGGTAAAAAAATATCAACCTCCATGAATCAGAAAAAAACACAGTTCACAATTATATATATATTTTTTTTCTCTTTTGGCACCAATTCAGGCTTCTAAGTCTGTGCCCTACTGAGTAAAATTCTCCTCAGATAAAGTCATTGCTAAAACGGCAAATGTAATATTGTGTAAGACTTGCAAAAGTCGTGATTACAGTCTTGTTGCACTATTGACTGATAACCCAAATGGTTGCCATATTTTTTCCGCTAACTTTTGCCATATGTGATGGTTTATCTGGGTCTCTGGGTCTTAGGAGCAATGATGTCCATCCATTCCAGGGCTCATCGGTTTGAGGTTCTCCCAAATGGCACCCTTGTTATTCAAAATGTTCAGCTGCAAGACAGGGGCACATACATTTGCAGTGCACACAGCTCCTTTGGTCGTGACAGGTGAGGCCACTCAAATTAGGAATAACAACATACCCAGAACAAGTGAATGTTTTCAACATGGAAAATGTTTTGTCTTTCCACAACAAGGCTGCTAACCACCCTGGACGTGTGGACGCGCCCGCCTCGAATGCAACTGGCTAGCTATAGAGAAGCCACGATCCATCAAGGCGGGGATGTCCACCTGGAGTGTCAGGCCAGCGGCGTTCCCACCCCTCTGCTCTCTTGGATTCTACCGGACCGCTCCGTCCTGACCTCCACGGCCAACTCAAGCAAGCGAATCAACATGGAGACAAATGGAACTCTCCACATTTCATCAACGCTGCAAAGTGATCGGGGGGCATACCGCTGTGTGGCCTCCAACTCGGCCGGTGCCGCCAGTGCTTCAGTGCGCTTACACGTGTCATCGTTGCCCCCGGTGATACAGCAACCTAGAGAGGAACACCTGCTTTTGGCTCCAGGAGGACCTCTCTACGCCCACTGTACTGCGAGAGGGGCCCCGTCGCCAGCCATGCGATGGCGTATTCCAGATGGTGCTCTAGTTCGGCCGTCCCAGTTTCTCCACGGCAACCTTTTTGTCTTGCCGAACGGTACGCTGCACATTCGAAAGGTCGGGCGTAAGGATGCTGGGAATTACGAATGCACCGCTTTTAATGCGGTTGGAACTGATAAAAGGATAGTGAGAGTGGAAATTAAAGAGGAGACGCAAGTAGAAGTGACGAGTGATCCAAAAAACATGACACTTTCATCCTTTCTTCTGAAAAACAGCCAAGACGGCTTTCAGTCAAAGCCACTTGACTCTGCCAGATTGACCCCTCCGAGTCCCAAATCCCCATTTCACCCTCATCAGCCAATTTATGCTGACTCAACCTCTAAAATCAATAGAACCGCCATCAACTCTGCCACACGGTTGACTAACTTGACAAAAACGTCCGTGGCTTCACATAACACCACGCTCATCTCACAAACATCTGACAAAGGTAGCGCTTCAGTCATTCTACCCTCCTTGCCAGTCTCTCAATTCACCAAAGCCCGGATTGTCTCAACCTCGCCCTCTGTCACTACGGTTTCCTACGGGGAAAATCTGCAGCTCCACTGCTCTGTAACAGGCAACCCATCCCCCATTATCATTTGGAAGACCCCAAACAGAAAACTGGTGGATATGCATTTCAGGTATGGGTTCAAAAAGTGTGTTGGACATTGTAATAGTACTATGATTGCATTTTTATTGTGTCTCACGATGCATATTTATTTGTTTTTGCCATCTTTTACAAATTGAAGTTTCGACAAACGCCTGAAAGTGCACCAAAATGGGACGCTCTCAGTCCATTCGGTGACAGAACGCGACGTTGGCGATTACCTTTGCATCGCACGCAACAAGGTCGCCGATGATTACCGCCTGCTGCGTGTGTCCGTGGTTATCAAGCCTGCAAAGATCGAGCCAAAGCAACCTTTCAATCAGATGGTGTCATTCGGAAACGCACTGAAGGTAAATTAACTTGTTAAAAAAAACTGTTAATCATTCAGTCGGACTGTATCGGACTACGAAAAAATAAATCCATGCTCGAACTTTGAGAGATTATTTAAAAGTGTCAAAGCAAGACGTCCAGTGATTAGATATGTGACGTGAAATGTCCCGAGTGACTGAGGTCAATGGTCTAATCAGTATGTCTGAAACCGTTCATCAACTTTTCAGGGATTGGGAAATAGAAACTCTATTCAATTACAGTTGTATCTGATTGTAGATGATTTAGATATCTTGGGTCAAAGTCAGAACCGGTAGGCTGATTGCTCGGGTAGTTCTGTGAAATCTATATCATGATGTACTGTACAAAAAGATTTTGGACATACTTCCTTTATCTATGCTGCTGAGTTTCCCAGCCATGCAGCATGCTAAACTGCTCCATCAGTCAGCTCTCATGTATGATGATGCATATTTAACAGCTATTTAGCGGCTTAATGAAAAAGCGGGACTGACATTAAAGAAAGAGGACACCAAATTAGGGCTGCAACATGTTCCTCTTCATTTTTAATGCCGTTTACGCGTGTGCACTGAATTGTTTAGGTTGTGATTCAAGTGACAAAATCTCAAATGATTTCTCACATGTACATGTAATGCATCACCTTCTACGAAAAGATTGTATTCCATTTTAGTTCACCTATAAGGCAATTGCTTTGGTTAATTGCAGGTGGACTGTTTGGCATCAGGATTGCCAGACCCGGCAGTCAGTTGGAGTCTACCAGATGGAACCACGGTTAACACCGTGTTGCAAGGGGAAGAAAGACCAGGGCGAGGACGCCGTCTTATCGTTTTCAATAATGGAACATTGCTGGTTCCGGCTGTGGGCAGGGGAGAAGAAGGCGAGTACACTTGCTATGCTGAGAATCAAGGAGGTCAAGATACCATGAAGGTAAAGTTGATGCTGAATTCAGAAAAAAATCCAAACATTTTAGAAGTATTATTTTTTTATAATTTTTTCCTTTGTAATATCTCCATTTAGGTGCAAGTCAAAGTCATGATGACAGCGCCACCTACCTTCAATGATGACAATCGTTATCAAGTCATTAAAGTACGTCAGGGGGCTACAGCTGTCATCCGCTGCCAGGCCACTGGGGATCCCCCGCCGACGGTGACCTGGTTCTCCCCGGCACGTCGCGTCATCCCAGCCAATTCTGGTTTTTACTCCGGCCGGATTGTGGTGGCTTCTGGTGGAACACTGGAGGTCCATCAAGCCCGCAAGATTGACGCAGGAAATTATACATGCCGGGCAAGCAACTCTGCTGGGGAAAGAAGCATGGTAGTAGGCCTCGAGGTGGACGTTCCTAATAATGGAAACAATGGCAATAGCGATAGCAATGCCTGGATGAGAACAATCAATGGATTTAACAAAGCAACTAGTAGTCTTAATCCAGCCCGAAGGAGTGATAGCGAACATGGATTAAAAAGGCCCGTTAGTGGAATCACAACCCATCTTGACCATGTTGTCAGAGTGGGTGTGAACAGTGGTGAAAATACAGGCACCAAAGCAGATAAGAGCGGAATCCTGAATCGAAATGCGCATGAAACTCCGAATAGTATGAGAAACAGTCCTAGTTCAGTCAGAGAAGGAAGTCATGCAAGCAATCTTGGGGCAAGAAGCAACGAGGTTGCAGCAGGAAAAACTAACAATGACGCAAACCTCAGTTGGGATATCAGCATGATAAGCGGTCTTTCTAGAAATGGCGTGTTTACAAGCAGTGCTACGAACAATGCTGATGGTAGAGCAAGTTGGGTCAGAGGTAACTCGGGACTGACTAATGACAAAAGCAGGAAAATCCCTGCCGGCACAGGCACTGGTAGCACCCCAAATAAACTCGTGGGTGTGGTAACAACTGAGAAGCGGCGCATAATGAAAGGCCAATCTGTTCTCTTGCCATGTCCGTCTCACGGATCCCCTCCTTTAACCTGGTATCTGCCTGGTAACGGCGTGCTCCCAGCCCCTCACTATGGCAGCCGGTTCACAGTGCACCGAAACGGCTCCCTGGAGCTGCGGGGTGCTAGGTTGAGCGACGGCGGTACTTTTCTCTGCGTGGTGAGAGGCGACAAAGGAGAGACCAGGATTCAAGTGGAGCTGGAGGTCTCAGAGTTGCAAGAAGCGTCACGGCCACTCTGGTCTGTGGCACCTCGATCGGGAGCGGCTCAGCAAGCTTCTCAATCGAGACGGCTGTTGCCAGAGGTGTCTCGTCACCCAATTCCTGTTTCTCAAAAAACGTTGCAAAGTGGCCCATCCTTGCTCGTAGCCCCAGATCCAGTAGGTCCTCCCTCGCCCTCTGCCATCTCGGCACCAGCCCTGAGCACCCAAACTGCTTCTCTGATGAGCATTACAAATGGAGAGACTCTTCGTCTACCCTGCTCTTCTACTCGAGCCCCAAAACACACCTCGGCGTCTCTTTCTTGGACTTTTCCCAGCGGCAAGGTGTTGTCAAAAGGTGACAAAGGGGACTCTGGCCGCTACTTCGTCCAAGATGATGGGACGCTGGTGATCCAACACACATCCGTATTCGACCGAGGCACCTATACCTGCAGATACGCTAGCCCAGACACTTCTTCGGTTTCGGTTGTCACGGTTCCCGTCATCATCATTGCATACCCCCCACGAATTACAACAGGACCCTCACCTGTGACCTACACACGTCCTGGCGTTGCTGTGGAGCTGCCCTGTCTCACCATAGCAACTCCCCAGGCGGTGGTTACCTGGGAAACACCAGACATGACACAGCTGAGGGTGCTGGGTCAGGCTCGTATCTATGGTAACCGTTATCTCAGTCCCCGAGGTTCTCTGGTGATACAGAGGCCGTCGAGCCGCGACACGGGATTTTACAGGTGCACGGCCAAAAATGTCATAGGGGTGGACACCAAAACAACATATCTGCATGTTGTATAATGAGGTAAAGAACATGCACACGGCATCCCTGTCACTGACTTAATTCAATGTGTCCCTCATGCCCAAAGGAACTGCAAAGTTTTGTTGAGATACTGTTAACGTTTAAGATCCCAGTACAATACAGTTTTTTATTTGTTTTTTTTTTTTTTTTTTGGCTGAAGTAAATTTCAGCGCACGGTGTCTGTCGGTTTTTACGTTCTTTGTTTGTACACATGCATTTACTAAATGTGCCTTGTCTTTACGGTAGGACGAAAACTCATTTTTATATGGTGCTCAAGTTACAATATTTATGATTTGGTGACGTGCAACACTGTTTTTTTTTTTTTTCTTAGCGATTACATAAAAATCAATCTGCTTTAATTTGGAGGCCTCCAAACCTTTTGCACAGTTTCTAACTCACTAACTGTTAAATTTAACAACAGAAATTCACAATCATGACGTTTTACCTAGTCGCAAATTCTTAATACTTTGGACAAATATTTGTTTTTCATTTGTAATTCAAATGCAGTACAGATTTATAATTCAAATGTTTTTTTGTTGTTGGAATTGCTCATTTTATCAATTTGATTTTGAAAGATAAAGCTTGCCCGCATCCCAGAATTAATGGGGCAGCGTGATGAGGCTTGAAAACATTCAAAAATATGTTTACAAGACAAATTGCATCTTTGTAATTATGATGATGATGAAAATGCTGTTATTGCCAATATGTGCACAATGGTAGCAGCTCGGAGCAATCTTTTTTTAATTGCTTTCGTTCATCGCATAAGGACTTTTTTAAGAGCAGAGTTAGTTTCCTTACGACAGGTGAGGGGGAACCTTCAGCCTGTGGGTCAGATAAAGCCCAGTGGAGCATCTGATCTGGCCCGGAAGGAATTTTGAAAATGAAACATTTCATTTCTAATGATAACATTATTGCATCATGTTTTCATACATTTTGGTACGTCCCGCTGAGGGGTGTGTTCAAAAGGGATTAGTAAAAGGATCCCCCAGCCCTGCCTGATGAGAAAAAGAAAAATCACAAATGTCGACTCTGTCAAGCAACTAGAAATTTTTACAGCATCGAGATATTAATAAAATGAAGAATAACAATCTATCTTATTTTTTCCCTCTCTGTTTTTCTTAAGAAAACAATTTGTATATTTCAAACTCAGCCGTAGAACATGGAAGGGAGATTTTGTACTGCAGGGAGGAGACATGATGACAGCATATCGTTTTCACTGGAAACTGCAATAAAACTCTCACGAGCCCACAGTGCCAACAGAAAGACTCCACACGCCTCCTTGTCTCTTCTCACACCACCGCAAAATGTCTCCACTTCAAATTATACACGATACCATGATGACATACATAAAACACCAATTTTATTAATCGGCGTTAGTGAGATGAATCACATAAAGATCACATCTGTTGGCACAACAGCCGCCGCGCTAATTAAAACCGTTAGCATCACAACCACCCAGTGATACGCATATTTCATTGGATTTTGTGGCGCACGTTTTTGATGAGGCCGGTTGTGCAAAGAGAGCTAACATGCTTTGAATTAACTCCTCTTGGTTTCGTAATTCTTTTCACCACGGCCCACCTACGCGATGGCTCCCGTCAATGCTCGAGATAAGCGAACAAATCGTCGGCTTTCGAGGCATACGTCGCAATCACAGATGGTGCAAACTTGATCCCCACGGTCACTGCAACGCAATGTGGGATGTTTAGCGGAGGCACGACAGCGTGAGAAAAATGCCCCCCGCCCTCCCCTTCCAAAATGTGCCACAATACAAAAAACAGCATTTCGCATGGTGAGCACTGACTACAAACATTCTCAGTCTTGACATTTCCTCTTAGACCTTTTAAATATGACAAATGAGGTTTTCAGTTTTTAGTTCGACTTAAAATCTTAATTAAGGCCAACAATTTAAATGTGAATAGGCAAAACTACTGTGCTGAACATAATGCCTTATTGAATTCATAAGGTAAAGTCTTTAAAGGTCAAGTGTCGTCCCAATAAACATTCAAAAATAAATATCCAAATGAAAAATACATGTAACATAATTCACTTCAATGTCTATACGAAAAATAAATATGAGGGGAGAGCACATCATCTGTGCACAAAGTTGCGGAAGTGTCATTCGACATCCAAGTGGTCGCCATATTGGCTGCATCTCCTGCCCGTGACATCACCCGGAGATTCGGCATTGAAAACACGCTGTGGACCCTGCCATGGGAGACGAACACGCCCCTTCTGACACGGAAGCTCTTTTCGAAGAAGAGAACATCTCACAACCGAGTGAAGTGACTGAGGCAATATTACCCTATCGTTTCGAGTCATATTTAGAAGATATGCGGATCACTGCCAAAACACCTCTCTGCCCGATGCACCTCTGCGCGACGGTGATAAAAATGCCACCGCGAGCGACGACGACGCCAGCCGGCTCAGCTTTGTCGACAAGGCCGCTGGCGATTCAAAAGGCCTGTGAAGGTCTTCCTTCAGCGGCTGCTGGACGGAAGCCGTCCGATGCGCACGTTGACACATTTAGCACTACTGATTTACAGATTACACCCCCCCCCAACTATTTTTTTTTTTTTTTTTTTTTTTAGTACACACACCTACCTATTATTTGGAACCCACGAAGCTCTCGTCCTTTGCACCCGTGAAATCCATTGTTCACGTTGAACCGGGTCTCTTGCAAACTTATGAAGGGTAAATCCACCCTCCCGAGTGTTCGAGCAAAATCCAGAAATGCAAGGAGCCGGCATTTTGGCTAACACGAAGGAACAACGAGCTACCTTCCCGGAGGTAAAAGTAATAGAAAAACGAGTCCGCTTGATCGCGCTACTGCCTCCAACGTCACTTCCTGCTTCTTGTCGAAAACAAATCCCTTGAGAGGATTTTCATGGCGGGAGTTACAAAAAGCCATATACGTCAAAATCATGTTTTGTGGTGTCCACACCAGCTGCCATTTTTTCATTAATAACATACTAAAAATCATCCATTACATGACACTTCACCTTTAATTTAACCTAGAATGGATGTTTTTGGGAGGGAGGAGCGAGCAATCATGAACAAAAACAGATATTAAGTATAATGTAAATTCATGATCTTTGTTCATTAGTTTGCAAACACCAGTATAAATGTTATTTTATTGAAGATAAACATTTAAATTGATACAAAAGTAGATAGCACATATCTACTTCCACATCTGCTCCCATTTGTACATTAATGACGGCGTCATCATTTCGACAATTCCAAACTGAGTTTCCAACACACAAATTACCAGTCATGTCATCTGTTTCGAAGAGAACTTGTATTTGTGTATTGAAATGGAAACCAGGCTGTACTGATCTTTTTGGGTTTTTTTTCTTGACTGCACTTTGCCGCTCTGAGAAATAATGCACAATTTCCTACTGCGATGAGAGCCCCTCATAATAGTGGATGAATTGTTTCCAAATACATTTTGCTTCTGATTACCCTCCGTAATTGCTATCAGGGATCACAACGAGCGTGTTTCCATTGAGATGTCTTGAATTCCTTTAATGTTCATTTGGAAAGCCATACATTTTTCCTCAATGCCTCATTGACTCACACAAGCAGAAATGAACACTCGCAAAGGGTTCTTTGCTTCGTTTTCTCAAGTGGCTACCAGAAAAAAGGGATGTCTTCTAAATGGAAAAACTGCAATATAGAATTTTCAGATAAGCAGCTTTCCTTCATTTATAATTATGGACTGATTAAAAAAAAAAAAATGTGGCGGCATGGCGGTGATTGAAATCTCCACTCCGCCTGTGTGCAGTTTGCATGTTCTCCCCGTGCCTACGTGGGTTTTTCCACCCACTCCGGTTTCCTCCCACATCCCAAAAACATGCCTTAATTGGAGACTCTAAATTGCCCTTAGGTGTGATTTGATGGAAAAAATGTATTCATTCAAGTATGCATTCATCAAGCGGATTGCGTGGAGCAGTTTTTTTTCTTGTGTACTACTGACAACCTCTTAAATTCATTAAAAAAAAAAGACAAACATCATAATGTGTTTTTTTCATACTTTAAAGGGAAAAATGCATCCATCTATCTCTGTATGTACTCAGATAAGTATTAGATAAAGACACTTGGGATGAGCGGGTGTCGGAATATGATTGGATGAACGAGTCTGGGGGTGGAGCAGTGCAACCAAGGATGGCATGGAAAACCAGTGAGTGAGGAAGCTCATGTTTGAAGGGGAAAGCAAGCATCGCTTGTTGACAAGTAAAAACATAATGTCACTCATTAATCAATGCTTATTGTACGATCATCTCCTTAGTGTTGACTACAAAAAAAAATCTGAAGCCATTCAACACCCAATAGATGCTCTTTTTTGTAGTGTGTCAGGTAAAACCAGACTGAATGTGAGGCCTCTTATGATTGCAAATCAGACGCTGTTGTGTCTGCCATCCCTTATACGAACTAGACACTTTGAAGATGTTGCTTTTGAGATTTTGTGTGCACTCATATGACTTCTTGGCTTCATTTCATTGGCAAAATGGAGCCAAATATCACCAGTGATTACACTGGCTTGATGAGACACAAGTCAGCGTCAGAGACTCTAGAGACAGTCTCTGAAGAATCTAAAAAAATAAAAATAAAAATAGATATTGCAAGCAATAATACGCAGGTAGCATAGAAGGGTAAACTGTATAGACAGTGAGAGATATACAAATAAAATGTAGCTCAATGAGTAAAAGAGGTATCCATCCATCCATCTTCCAAGCTGCTTATCCTCACAAGGGCCGCGGGAGTGCTCGAGCCTAACCCAACTAATTTCAGGCGAAAGACGCACCAGGCCCCAAACTTGTCGGCAGCAAGTCGCAGGCCGCACACTGACACCATCACTGAGCAGGAATCGACCCCACGCTGCCCGCACCGAAGTCAGGCGTGTGTACCACTACAGCCAAAAAGAACGTAAAAGAACTGATTAGTTTTATTTAAATGACATGAAAAAAAGAGTCTCTCGTGCTCATTTAAAAAAAATAATATTAATAATAACACCAGTTACAACATAATTTTGTTCCGAGTGCACTGCTATAAACGTGTAACACATTCAAATTAACTCATTATTTCTGTCGTTGACCTATTATTTTTTTGGTTTTGTTTGGTTCAGCTCTGAGTGATACAGTTTCCGCATCTGTGCAACAAGAAGAAAGCCTTGATTCAAGGCTGCCCTGTCAGCAGCTCGCCCTCCCAACGCACTCCGTCGCACATACTTCACACAGTGATATCACCCCTCTCAAACCGGCTGTGTTTACACTCACGCTTAAACCCTTCATCATTGCCTGTTAGTGTGATATGCATCAGTCCACGGTCTCCCTACGTCAAACTAATTGAATGAAAATTGTACAGGAAGAAGAATAAGAAGAAGGAAAAAAAAAGAGGGTTCTGCCCTCATTTGCTTGTTTGACCTACTTTATTAGTGAAGCTGGCTTTCTCCAAAGGTTTAAAACACATTTACACAAGTTACACCTGAGCAACTGTTAACTCGTTGGTGTTGTTCGACTTGACAGTCTCATTAATAACACAACCCCACACACTGAACATTGTTAAATGTTAAAGAAAAAAAAATTGCTGCCCCAAGATAAATTAAGATCCAATAGTGGATAAATCAATTTTCTCTTGATAGATGATTTCATTAGCCAGCCCATAACAGGCCCAAACGATTGCTCGGTCCATTTTTCATTCATGCAACAACAAGTTTGCGTGGACAGAATGTAAAAAAGACAAAATACACACAGACCATGCAAGAATAATAAATGTTTCTCGCATTGGTCTTAAAATATTTAGTCTTTGGATGGAAAACGGTGGTATTCGTCCAGGTTTGACGATTAGGCATTGTTTAAATAGGACACGTTCACTGTTATGAGCCCTCGCTTATTTCGGAGGATAAATTCTTTTTGAAGGATTACCAATATAAGGTGAAAAAAAAAAAAAACCTAAGGAAGTTCAACGCAGTTCACGTCAGGCTTAAAGTGAATGCAGCTGAGAGTCAGTGACCTCACCACCCGGCATCATATTTTACACCAAGGGAGACAACTGGTCAGAGCCGAAAACACTCAGATGGGTGTGTTATGGCGAATGGAGAGGGTCAGCTGTGTGTGTTACTGTGTGTTGCCATGGAGACCTAGAAGTACCTGCCCGCGAGAGTCTTTCGGGCAGACCAGTTGAGCTCTGACTGAGGCTTCCTGTCAGTGACGACGACAACCCGAACCTGGTCGACTGACGTACCGCTAAAATCACGTCATTAAAACAAAGCATTCAACTAAAAGAAAATGCTAAACGTCATCATTCGCTGCCAATTTGTAATCTCCAGCAGGCCACAGAGCAAATAAATGCATCAGCTCAGCCTGGATGTTCATGTCTCTGGTATTCATGCAACAATGTTTAAAGTGACAGCAGTCACAGAAAAGAGCCTCAGTCTGATTAACAAACCGCAGGCGCATCTCATTCTTTGCTGTCCAGCCAATTCGCTCGATACATTTAGTGACATCAGACCTTTGAATTAACTTGATAAAGAGCCTGAAAGCGACAAATTTAGACATTTTTCGTACTTTGTTGTGACTGTCCACACAAACATCAGCATACTAGTATATCAGCGCTACCCTTGCTGCGGCTCAACTGCTGTTTCGGGTCCTAAAATAATCAAGTAAAATTGAAAAAATACAATTAGAAAAATTAAAAACTGTACAAACAAAGCCATACCCACATCCAAATTGTAACTCATTGTCCAGAGTAGATCCTCGCTAGTTGCAGGGATAAGGACTAAACCGGAGAGTTTGCGAATAATTGACATTGCCCGAAAAGGGACTATAATTGCCCACACTAATTGTTTAAGCCATAAATACTGTAAGCCACAAACTATGATTACAAAACACTTCAAGTAGCATCTCAAACACTGACAAACAATGATACCTTTCTTTAAACTTACTAAATAGAAAATAGCTTACAGCTAAGCATTCTGATTCAAAAATTCAGATAATAATGATGTATTTGCCACAGTTTCGCCAGTATAAAACACAGACAAAGTGCATTATGCACCACCAAATTCACTCATTCACAGCACCTCTCTCTTTGTACCTATGTATAATACTCACCCACCCACTCAAATTGCTAGTATCCATGCTCAGAAAAGGAAGTATTACCCACATATTAATTTGTGTGTTGTATGTTTGTAACTGTATGTACTGAATGTACAGTGGTGCCTCGGTTCTCAACCAGAATCCGTTCCAGAAGGCGGTTCGAGAACCGATTTGTTCGAAAACCAAATCAACCCGCGTGGGGGTTATGTTATTTCTGGGGTTTTTTCGGGGGTTCGTTCGAATTGACAATAACAAAGCGCGTCGTGGGTGGGTCAGGTGGTTGGGCCGCATGCGTTCTGTTATTTCCGGGTTTTTCAGCGGGGTGGGAACTCACAACAAAGCACATCGAGGGTCAGTTGGTCTGGCCGCATGCATTCTGTTATTTACGGGTTTTGTTTGGGCCGTTAGAGTACCGATTTTCGTTCAAAAAACGAAGGAAAAAAAACTCAAAATTTTCACTAGAAAACCGATTTGCTCAAAAACCGAGACGTTCGAAAACTGAGGTACCATTGTTCTTTAAATGTCGATTCAACGACACAATGTAAAACGGTGTCTCCTTTAATACATGCACATCATGTACGTGTACTTAAGATGTCATGGATTTGACTTACTTTAGCTTTGTCTAAGTTTTGAATATTTTGAACAGAAAAATGTCACTGTAATTTCTTAGGGTATTCGGTCACTTTTAGTTACTCACGGGATTTATTGAGCGTCTACTGTACTGGGTGTGTCAGACAGATGGTGAGCGATGCTCTAATGTCAGGGCAGTGTCCGTTCTCAGGAGGGAGGAAAAAAAAAATGACTCACGGGCTACATTACCGGATGGCCTACATTAACTGGAACCTGGACCACTATGCCGGAAGACAACACACAGGCATGTAATCAAAGACATACAATCATTAAAAAAAAATTTACACTATTCCATAGAGAGACGAAAAACTGACGGGAAAAGCTAGAAGTCTGGGTTGAGCTGTATGAATTCAGCCCTTTTAAAAGTTGAAATATGCTATGACTTTATTGAGGTATGAAGCAACAAAAGAGCGTTTCTAGGGCATAATGTTTGCATGGATTACCCATTCAAGTCGTGCTCAAGGGGACAAAGATTTCCGCAAGAGCAGAGCTGGGACAAAGATATCAGCAGGCATGAACCCGGCTATCATGAAACCTTTCAATGATGGGATTTGTATTATTAGAGACTTCCTCCCCAAAGTCCACCACCATGAGATAAGTCCCATGAGAAGTCAGGGCACAATAGCAAATGGACTGCAGTTTTTCTGAAGCATCTATTTTGAAAGAAAGTATTTTGAAATGTCCTTCAAGTTGTGACCTCGTCCGTGTGATGGTGATTGGAAATCAGGGTTAACATATCATTCACGCGCGAATCATCATTAGGAGGAACATGTCTGCGGTGGACAGGTCCAGTCCAAAGGGAAGCTTGCCTCTCTCCCAGAATAATCTGGGATAGGCCCCGCCTCACGCGTGCCCCCAATGAGGACTAGTGCTGGATGTTCGAAGCAGCTGGTCAGAATTGGTGTGGGGACCTTTCATTATGAAAATTAGTATGAGTAGGGCACATACCAGGAAAACGGCAGTATTATCCCTCACTATGTAATGGGCTCTTTACAAAACTTCTAACTTCTCGATCTTTTTTTTTTTTTTTTCCCAGTTCGGCTGTTGGGTCCAACAGGATGGAGGATCTATCAGAAAAAATACATTTCAAATCTAAACTACAAGTTTTCCCTCCGCCATGCCTTCTTTTACTCCAGGAACGATTCTTCCAAGATCTTCTGCGGCGCCATTGTCATCGTATCTCGATGTTATCCGTGTCTTCAAAACGGGTCCCCTTGATGAGCACATTGAACTTGGGACAGAGTGGGAAAGGGTGGGGGGGAGGAATCACTTGGAGCCAGTTTGGGTGAGTAGGTTAAGGTCCTCCGGCACGCCGATGTTCTTCTTGGCCGCCAGGAACTGTTGGATGCTCATCTTGAGCAGATGTGCTGTCATGGTTAGACAGCCACGTGTTGTCCCGCCGCAACTTTCACTTCTTCTCACGTACTGAATAAAGCAAACGCCACAGGATCTCCAACCCAAAACAGAGGGAAATGTCGTAGTTTGTACTTTGTCAAAGTTTATAAAACAGTGGTGGGGCCGGCCATGATGTACGGATTAGAGACGGCGGCACTGAAGAAACAACAGGAAGCAGAACTGGAGGTGGCAGAAATGAAGATGTTGAGGTTCAGGTTGGATAGGAATAGAAATGAGCTCATTAGAGTGACAGCCAAAGTTGGATGTTTTGGAGACAAAGTGAGAGAGAGCAGACTTTGTTGGTTTGGGCATGTTCTGAGGCGATAGAGTGAGTATATTGGTAGAAGGATGCTGAGGATGGAGCTCCCAGGCAAAAGAGCGAGAGGAAGACCAAAGAGAAGGTTGATGGATGTGGTGAGGGAGGACATGACGACAGTGGGTGGCTTAGATGGAAAAAGATGACACGCTGTGGCGACCCCTAACGGGACAAGCCGAAAGGAAAAGAAGAAGAACCACTTCAGGACGTACCCCGCGTCTCACGCAATGTCAGCTGGGATAGGCTCGAACTCACCCACACCTCTAATAAGGACAACCACGCTATAGCGTGATGAACTTTGCAAAAACATTGTAACTAAGGAGATAAATGTATTTATGAAACAACTTTGATTCACATTTGTGTTAAAGCACTATTTTTTTTACCCAAAAAAAAAAACATGGCTTTTCACTATAGCACCATCTGCCTCTGCGCCTGAGGGAAATCAAATCTGCAACCTTTAATTTATTGCTCTTCGTTTTTAGGGAATTGCGGAGTACCTCATGATATTAGTGGAAACTGACAGCCCCAAACCGAGATGAACAAGCAATCTAGTTTAGAGTCATGAAATATAGTCATGTTCTTGTTAATCGACTGCGCCGCAACCTCTGGGTCTTGCAATAATTAATCCGACTCAAAGATAACCATCAAGAAACGTTAACTGGCAATAGGTTGAAAATCATTTCAATGACGGTGAAGACCAGGCTCTTGTGTTTTTTGTGAAAGACTAACATCCATGAGGCAGAATGCCAGAGCAAATATGTAGACAGCATCTTGGGTTGACTTGTTTGCACAGATGTTGTCATGAGAAAGTTCTGCTGTTTAAACAATCCGAGGTCCTACGTGACGGGTATTACCGGCTGGTCGTGTTGTGGTGGATTTGTTAATCCATGTGATAGGAAGAAATTCTTATTAGTAGAATGATCTGTTTCCTACTCCATATTACATTATCACATTATTGTATGTTATTGAAAATGACAGTTGGTAACATCCATTCATCTTGGAATGTCAACTCTCGACAAGATGAAAACCAAAACCACGCATATGCACGCATGCCTGTTTCGCATTTGCACCTCCTTCAAACGTACCGAGAGCGCACACGAACGTATCGACGCCGAGGCGCACGCTACAGGTGGCGGAGATAATGACTCATGACAACGATCCCGCTGCAGGTGAGCTCGCCAGAAGTGAATTAGGATGGGAAAGATTAGCGGAGGATAACAGGATTTGAGGAGTGCATAAAGGAATGCATGACTAGATAGACAAGTATGAGGGAGGATACGAGGGGAAAAAGCAATAAATCGGCAGATGTAAGAGTGCTATATGTGAAACAATGGCAGTTGATTTATGGGAGTCCTCTTGAGAAATGAATAAAAGAAAAAAAAAAAATCATGTTGGACCGATGTGAATGGAAGGATGATGAATGTGGACAACTGGATAGCGCGATGAGCTCACAGCAGAGAAAGGAGGAGTATCGTATTAAAAAACGGTCAAGGCACTCCAGCCAATTAAGTTCACCTTTGGGATGACTGGGAAAACAAAACAAAACAAAGGACTTAAGGTAAAAAAAAAACCAAGAATGTAAAAAAAAAAAAAAGGAAAATGAAGCGACAGTTTAAAAAAAATATGTACGTCCACACAAACATTCCGAAACGCCCGACAATGCCACTCAATGGCTTCCTCCTCCCGAGGCTGCTGGGAAAACATGGGAGGAAAAACGTGGCACTGCAGCATCCCGCTATTATTGCTACATGAAGAACGAAACAGTGATAAGGAAGGCAGTTGAATCTAGTTTCTGCAGTTAGAGATAAGCAAGTCGTAACGACGCGCCGTGGGGATTACGGGCTACAGGAAGAAACAACAACAACCGAGGCAAAGAGCAAAGAAAGTCTACCGGAAATTCTGCAAGATGACTTTAAAATTGCTGTTCATTTAAATGTTTCACGATGATAGTTTAAGGCAGTGGTTTTTGGACTGGGGGGGTTCCTAACATGAACTACCGTGAACAATTTTCAATATTCAGTTACACCCAGCTGTTGTTCATGTTTTTCTTTGCAAACGCGGGTGGGCGGGATGCAAATTAATAAAGGCAATTTACGAGATGTGTCAAGAAAGTTATAGGACTGTTTGCATAAAATATAGATTTAAAATACAAACTTCAACTTTTCCCCTGGCAAGTAATCCTCCTGGAATGTCACGCACTTTTTCCATCTCCATACATCCACTCTCGGAAGGATTCGTCCCGGAACCCTTCGTACCTTGTCACTGCCATCTTTACGTCGTCCTAACGTTCAAAAAAAAAATTTAGCTTGTGAAAGTGAAACAAAAAAAAATGTAAATATTTTTTGAAACATAGATGCTGGAACTTTTCTAACACACCTAGTGTACACATTTTTAGTGTGCGTGTGTGTTTTTGGAGGGGGTGTGCTCTACTGTTTGCACATTTTCACATTTTTCAAATTCCAAGGGCTTACTAAAAATTGGGGTTCCAAAGTTGAAAACAATCCATTCTGAGACACTAGCATCAACAACTGTAACAATTTGTTGTTCATATCCAAACTGCTTAAATTAAATACAAATCATCTGCTCAAATGTTACAACTCCCCCCACCTCGAAACTTTCATTAACTTTAAATAAAAATCAGAATAGTG
The DNA here is from genome assembly GCF_019802595.1 of Syngnathoides biaculeatus. NCBI lineage: Eukaryota > Metazoa > Chordata > Actinopteri > Syngnathiformes > Syngnathidae > Syngnathoides > Syngnathoides biaculeatus. The sequence continues at coordinate 23,527,063 of NC_084653.1, read as the reverse complement.
TAATTTGGGGGGGGGGGGTGTTGCAATGTCGCATCAAAAACAAGCCCCACTCCCAAATGAGGAGCAATGATAAATGGCTATACCCTAATTTTTCAACATTAACTGTCACACAAGCGTAACGTTGGATCAAACACTTTCACGGTGTAAAATTTTAACTTTACTCTAGCTTTTGAAAACAATTGACAAGGTACTGGGCCACCGGCAAATAGCTAGCGACTGGCGATGTCATCAGTCTGATCTCCATCTAGATGTCAAACCTCAAAAGATTCCTGTCAAACCTCACAACCAAATTGGATTCAAATGCACAACACTTGTCACATAAGATCCAAATCAAAGATGTTTTGTTTTTTTTCCACAAAAGGCTGATCAATACCGGGCAAAACAGTCCTCGTGCAGATCAGGCAAAAAGGTTTGCAAAGAAAACAAAGAAGCAAAGCTGATCAGTTCGGGAAAACATTGCAGCCTTGACTGCTTTGAATGACAGTCTGCTTACTTGGCATTGTCAAATTTTCTCAAATGTCTGATTCTGACTGAGCTGCGGTCTTGCATTACGGCGACGTTTTACCGACCCCAACCTGGATGAGCGTCGGGACGTTCCACGACTCAATTGCACAAAGGCGACGACGCAGTAAGAGCACAGCAGCAGACCAGAAGCTGTATGAGATAAAGCAAAGGATCTGCAAGACATCTGTTTCATGTCTGGGACAGGTTAAAGGCTGAGAGCTCGACCCGGAGGCTGGAACAGTTCTTGAGAGGGAAAAATAAAAGGAAGACCAAAAGAAGAAAAGGACTGTAGGCCGAGTGGAAAACATTGCATACAGAGAGGTACATAATTGGGGGAGACAGACATTATCGACTGCAGAAAGGTGATGGAGCATTTTGTGCAGTTTGAGTCTCAGACAGACGATCCGGCGCATTGATAAACGCAGACAGATAAGAAAAAATGATTACCACAAGGAGAAAGAAATATCAAATGAAAGAGCACTTGGTGTGGGAGACGTGACAACAACGGCGCCGCTTCGTATCAGCCAACCTTTTTCAAAGGATGATGTACAGGAGACTTTTATCTGGACTATATAGATGTCCTTGTGCTTTCACAGGCCCACATCTATCCAAAGAGGCGAAAACCTCCACACCGCATGCTGTGCTACGAACACAACAACCTTTTTTTATTTCAACCTATGCCAACCTCCCGAGTCATTTAGTGCATGGGTGTTTGCGATTATGCCCAACAAGTTTTTGTGAGTCACACTTGCACCCGTTAACATATGTAAGGATGTTCAAGATGGAATCCCTTTCACAGCAAATCCTCAGGTCGTGTTTAGTGGGTGGATGATGTTAACTGGAGATTATTATAAATAGTAGAGAAACAAAAGCTGCATTGAATGTATTCTAAAGGTAAAATGTCAAGAAATGCATGATTTTTAGTATGTTATTAATGAAAAAACGGCAGCCGGTATGGACCCATCCGTTTTTTCTCCATAAAACATGATTTTGCCGTATATGGCTTTTTGTAACTCTCGCCATGAAAATTCTCTCTCTCAAGGAATTTGTTTTTGAGAAGAAGCAGGAAGTGACGTACAGGGCAGTAGTGCACTCAAGCGGTCTCGTATGTTTATGCTAGTTTTACCTGCTGGAAGGCTTCATGTTACCCAAAATGCCGACTCGTTGTATTGCTGGATATTGCTCGAACACTCGGGAGGATGGATTCGCTCCTCATACTTTTCCAAAAGACCCGGTTCGTCGTGAAAAATGGGATGCACAGGTGCGAAGGATGAGAGTTTTGTGTGTTCCAAATGACAGGTACGTGTGCTGCGGCTACTAAAAAAAACAATTGATGTGGGGGGGGGGGGACGTAATCCGTAAATCAGGGGTGCGAAATGTGTCAATGTGCATGTCAGAAGGCTTGCGTACAGCAGCTGCTTAAGGACAGCCTCCGCAGGCCTTGTGGATCGCCGCTGGCCTTGTCAACACGGCTTCGGCCAGGGTGGTTCGTCGATGGCTCATCTTTACTGCGGAGGTGGATCGGACAGGGAGGCGGTTCGGCCGCGGCGGCGTCGTTGCTCGCGGCCACGAGCGCCGTTGTTCATCGCCACCGCAGAGTGGAGGTGATTTGGCCGCATGCGGTTTGGCCGTGATCTGCATATCATCTAAATATGGCTCGAAACGATAGGGTAAAACTGCCCCGGTCACTAAACCCGGTTGTGAGATTCCTTTTTTCGTATAAACATTGAAGTGAATAACGTTATTTGTATTTCTCATTACAATATCTATTTTAGAATGTTTATAGGCAAGACACTTGGGCTTTAAAATAAGAGTATTGTTTGCACAGATTTCAAACACAGTACTCGAGTTAGACGTGTTGAATGAGTTTCTTCGTGAGAGACCTCATTGATGCTAGTAGCATTGACTCCCCTTCCTGAATAAACAAAAGTCAGACGCTTGTTTCGCCATGACTCTTCCAGTAGATTAAATTTGTAAGACTTTGTGACAGCACAGCTGCGCCATCTTAATTCTTTATTGCAGGGGAAAATTAGGTTTCGTGCAGTGCTAAAAGGTTCGAGACAGCATAAAAGGTACAGAGGGAGGGAATAAAAAGAGATTCAGCCGAGGGGACGGCGAGACAGATTTTAAACTCTCCGGTGATGGGTGTTGTCACACAGCCGATGTTTTCGTGAAAGTTACTGAACGTGGAACAACTGTGCAAAATTAACTCAATCGTGTTGCGGTTTTGACCTCTCTTCTTAAATCCTAATCTTAACCCCGAACACAAATCCCGACCCTGACCCCAACACCAAAATCCTAACCCCAACAAATGGGCCAAACTTCCAAACACAGACCCCCTTTGCTGCTCTTTTCTTTTTTTAGGCATAATGGATGGAAAAGGTCAGTGCAGCCACACCGGGCAAGATTTGGATTATTTATTGCCCGAGTAAAAAACATCAATACAGTTTTCGTCTCTTAAATGAAATGTGTTTCAATACAATATATTGCTCAATGACATTGGCTAGTGGGTTTGTCATCATTACCATTTTAAGATATTGATTCCAGTTCACCCATCTTGTCTGGCAAAAACAGAATAAATTGTTTTGGTTTGCAGTGTTTCCCTAGCCCTGTAAATACTTTTTGCTCAATCATATTTATACGGTTTGTTGTGACTTCAATTTTGCTAACGTATCTTAAGCACACGACTAGGATTAACATTTTCTGCTGACCTAGAACTTTACTCGTGCTGTAATTTGTTAAATTAAACTTCTGGAAGTGGTCTCAGGAGTGGAAACAGTTTCTGCTCTTCATTAATTATGTAGCTAATTGGGTTGCATGTTCAAGGCTAGTGTTGCTTCCATGGTAACCCAACAATCAGTCCAAACTGCGGCATGCCTCTTTTGGCGAGGATTTCGCCGAAAAGTCAACTGTATTGGAAAGTCGGCTCTGTGAAGATTGAAATATTTGCCTCCGCTCTTGCATAAATTTATGAGCGCTAAACAGACACTGGTGTGGACGTATTCAAGCGTACTTAATGTTCTGTGGGCATGTCAGCATGATGCGGTGCACAAGGAGATTAATCTGGGCAAATCAACGCCGGCGTGCGTGTTTGTACGTGCACGACGGGCTGCCGGGAGCGCAGGCAACACCATCAGAAATTTAACAGGGTGGCGTTCTGAGTCAGCGAACCTGAGGGCCTCTGAGTCAACTCGCGAACGGGGCCTGGTGTCGCTCGTGTGTTTTTGTGTACGTTGTCGATTCTCATGTGTGCGAGCCGAGCGATGGCGTGCGCGCCGGACGGGCCGCACGTCGACGTCGGACATGCCAAGATGTGAAATGGCAAAGGGTGACGGTGAGGATGAGGATGAAGACTTGCATGGGGGCTGTGTTAAATGACCACCAGAGTCAATCTTCTGTCAGAATTAGCAGCCGCCACATTAGAGGCTTTTTTTTTTTTTTTTGTCCATGAACACCCATGTGTTGTTAAATCATATCGTACATCCAATCCAAATCCATTATCCATTCAAAATACACCTGTGTCATTGTATAATTGAATTACTTACTTTGTCAGATTTAAGTTATTTCTGTGACACTTGTGGGGTTTTTCTTTCAATAACAGACGAGAGATAACAATTTCGGCCACGTGCGGATGAAGAAAATGGATTGTATAACTGATTATATAAATATGCTAATTCAGCTTAACAAACTTAGTTTTAGCATATCTCATTGAAATTGGAGATCATTTCAGCTAGAATCGAGCTGTTATCAGACTACAAATGACTATTGGGGAAAACACTATGTCATTATACATTCCCCCCCCCCCATAATTACTCATTCGTCATTCTACTGCCTCACTGTCAACGAGGCAGAATTCAATTTGAGCTCCCACTTCGGTTCGCAAATATAGTTGTAACCCGTTAAAAAGGGCTAATTACATATTACTTTTTAAACCCTACTGGATGCTTGTGAGAGGAGTTTTCACAGTCAAAAGAGATGGATGTAAAATAAGAAAAGAGCGAGACAGACAAATGAAAAGAATTCAAATGCATTGACATCGACTGTCTGTCATGCACTCCATAGCCCAGTGGGTTAGCCACTTTGAGAGTGGGGGCGGGGGGGGGGGGGGGGGGTGAGTGTGAGCCGCAAATGCAAACAAAGTCAGAGGAGCAAGGAGAGGAAATATCCCCCTGAAGCCCTTGGTACATATTTGGACGGGCAAACACGGGCATCTGCTCGCCAACTCGACTAAACCAAACTCACTCAGCCTCGAGTGGCCGCCGCCCATTTCATTATGTTACACAAAGTAGGCGCGCAGTCTTAAACGTGTCAACATCTCCTCCTTGCTTCCTAAAATATGACCCAGTATTTTTAACATGTGGGTGACGGGCCCTTTGACCTTTGCTGTTAGTACCACCTGTGGCTTCGTTCGTCTTTAAAGGCCAAGTGTCGTGCCTGTAAACATTCTAAAATAGACATTGTCATGAAAACTACATATAGCATTATTCACCTCAATGTCTACACGAAAAAATAAATATGAGCGGAGAGCGCGTCATCCATGTGCAAAATTGCGGAAGTCCCATTCGAGATTCAAGTGGATGCCAGATTGGCTGCATCTTCTGTCCATGATGTCACGCTGGGAGATTCGCCATTGAAAACACGCTGTGCTGCCTACTATGGGAGGCGAACACGCCCCTTCTGACATCGAAGCTCTTTTCGAAGAAGAGAACATCTCACAACCGAGTGAAGTGAGCGGGGCGATTTTACCCTATCGTTTTGAGCCATATTTAGATGATACGCGGATCACGGCCAAACCACCTCCCCGCCCAATCTACCTACGTGGCAGCGATGAACAACGACGCCGTGGTCAAACCCCTTCCCCATCCGGTCCACCTCCGTGGCTGACAAAAAGAACACCGCCCGCGAGCGATGACGACTCCGTGTCCAAACCGTCTCCCCATCCAGGTGGTGATTGAACAACGCCGCCACCCCGGGCGAAGCCGTGTTGACAAGGGCGGCGGCGATCCACAACGCCTGCGGTGGCCGTCCTTCAGCGGCTGCTGCACGGAAGCCTTCCGATGTGTACATCGACACAATTTAGCACCCCTGATTTACGGATTACGTCCCCACCTATTGTTTTTTTTTTTAGTATCTGTATACACGCCGACCTGTCATTGGGAACCCACGAAGCTCTCGTCCTTTGCACCTGTGCAATGCATTTTTGACTACGAACCGGGTCTTTTGGAAAAGTATGAAGAGCAAATCCATCCTCCCGAGTGTTCGAGCAATATCCTGCAATACAACGAGCCGGCATTTTGGCTAACACGAAGGAACAAGAAGCTACCTTCCAGCATGTAAAACTAGCATAAACAGACGAGACCACTTTAGTGCGCTACTGCCCTGTATGTCACTTCCTGCTTCTTCTCAAAAACAAATCCCTTGAGAGAATTTTCATGGCGGGAGTTACAAAAAGCCACGTACGTCAAAATCATGTTTTGCGGCTGCCATTTTTTCATTACTAACATACTAAAAATCATGCATTTCATGACAGCGGGACTTTAAAATAGGCAACCTGTTTTATGGGCTTGAGGCATTTTCAACATTACGGTTAGTAATGCAGACCTTGACGGCAATACTCATTAGTTATGAAAACTCAGCCGTGGTTGTTTTCTGCACCGTGTGACGGTGAAGACAAAAATGATCACCGATCTCAACCGTCGGGCACGTTACGGGTGCCAATTAGCGTTAGCGAGGGAGTAAAATAACAAGGGAAAATGACGGGAATAAAATCTCTGGTGACTTTGAGAAGTGCTGCTTTAAGATTGGGAGGGATGAAAAGCAAAAGTGCTTGTTGGCAGAAGTTGAAAAGGTAGCTCGCATAATCACTGCTCTCTTCTTGGATGAAAGTGGAAGGTTTTTAAATCATAAAGTGCCATTTATGCTGTGGGCAGTGATTTAAAAAAAAAAAAAAGATACTTTGAAAAGCTTAGTCACATACACCAAAAATGCCCACAAGAATTATTTTTGTTGATATTTTCAGATAAAAGAAGCCCCTTGAGGTGCTTACAAGTTCCCCCTCTATTTTTCAGTTTCCACTCATATTCCATACAGCTCTACTTATTGTTTGATTAGGTTTGGTTTCGTGGACTCAAAATGTCACATGGCTGTGAATGTGAGTGTCTTGATGTGACTGACGGGTCATCTGTCTAGGATGGACCCCACCCCTCTCCCCAAGTCAGCTGGGATGTGACCCACGGCTCAGCAAAAGCGTAATGTGAGAGACTTTGTTTTTGAAAATAATTATTTTCAAGGTAGTCTTTGGTAGGCAGGGAGCGGTTACCGGTTTCAAGCAAAGCCCAACGATATGGACATCGAAAAGGGAGGAAAAAACACCGGCAGATTACCGTGAATCCGGCTGGCCAACGTTGTGGGCTGCCTCGACACCGAGTGAGCGGTCGTGGATGGTTGTTGTTACGAACCAAGAAAAAAAGAGCGCGAGTCTATGCAAAACACTGATATCAGACTTGCATATGGATTTGAGCCACGGTTACAAGACCCTAGTCAAGAATTCTCAAGTGATTCCATCTGCAAGATAGTTTTGGTTGCACAGTGATGCCTCGGTTCTCGACCACAATCAGTTCCACAAAACGGTTTGTTCAAAAAACGAATCAATGTTTCCCGTTACAATGTATGGAAAAAGAAATAATGCGTTCCAAGTCTAAAAATGTAGGCTTTTAAAAGCCTTTTTTTATTATATCTGTTAAATTTTCTGATAAATCACCACATATTTGCATTTATTGTGCCATCCCAAAAGTTTAACGTACTTTAGGGAGGTGAGGCAAGTGTTTGCCATTATCTGTTTGTGGTCCAGTCACTTTATGAAGCCAAATGTAATTGTTACTGCGACAGGCTTGAGAGAATCAATGCCATCTTTGCAAACGGTAGACAGAAGCTCAATTTCCATTAATTGCAGCAAATAAGCACAGTGACCAATGTCAAAATATCCAATGCAAGTGCTGTATCAAATTGTCTCAAAGATAATGAATCCGAGTCTTGATTTAAACTTTTTATTTAACAATAAGTTTATTATTGTAGTTCTAGGTTGCACAAAGTGGCGAGGCCAGGACAGACGGAGCCAACAGTCGTGAGAGTGGAGCCCAAAAAAACAAACAAAAAAAAAAAAACAAATTAAATAAACATGGACCCATCTGAAATCGGTGGCTGCGCTATGCTCAATTTCGGTCAAAGGCCCACTGGACTCAAAGGGAATCGAACCATAACTGCAGAAAAGCTGATGCAGTACAGTCTGCAGTATGTGGCACCTGAAAAAGTTGATTCCTGACACAAACATCAGGTGTCAAATTTCATCCTGTTGCAGCGAGTTGTACGTGCACAACTGTAAATTGCCTGTTGTGCGGGTCGCTCACTGTAATTTGTTCACGATTGTCACTTCCGTTGCATTCGACCTCACTGCTCACTGTGAGGAAGGACTAAAGGAACAAAAAGTAGTTTGCTGTACTGCATAACAATGAGAGATGTGTCTCATACTGGTATTAATAAGACACATAAAAATGTTACAGCCACCTAATATAACTTGTATTGGATATCAATATTTTGTGCAAATGCGTTGCAGCCGCTCGGTTTATGCAATTGTGTTTTTAGTTCTGCTTTTGCTTTGAAAATGTATTGTTTTAACCTAACTTAATAAAATGTCAACCCTTAGAGAACCCATTTCAAAAACCCAAACTTTTTCAATTCAAACAAACAGAACATTGTTGCCCTCTGAAGCTTATTGACATTTTCATCATTTCTATTCCAACAGCTTTGTTTTTTTTTTTTTTTTTTTATATATACAGGTCTATTTATTGGGCTCCCCTGTTTTGCTTTGGATTCCTGTGCACAATCGAAAACAAACACGCTCACCTTGACGATTGTCAACAAATCTTGAAAAGCGGAGGAGCCTGCTCGCAATTATCGGCAGCCTCGTGAAAGCCAGGGACTTTATCTGCTCGTCCAGAATCTTTTGAAATCCAACAGCACTAACAAGCCCTCGCTTTGGCACATACAGTACATTTTTAACAACACCCCCTCCACCCCCACCTTCCCCCGCTCTTCGACTTCCATCTCCCATCCGGACTTCATCTATCATTCTCCGCCAACCTTCACCCAACCCTTTGATGGTTGCATTCACCCACCTCTCACCTCCCGTGCTTCGCTCAATTGAAGTGACTCGGCAATTTTTGCTCCAGTTTCACACTCATCTGTTTCTCGGTCTTCTTACCCCAGAGGAAGCTGTCGCCTCTCTGACACGGCCATCAGCAGGAACACAGGAACGGAGCAAACAAATCGTCAATAATGATACGTGATGAGCTTGGCTAATAGATACGGATCCGCTCGCTGGGCACCTGCCAAATCTAAAAAGTTCTGTTCAAAAAGTTGTTCCAAAAATCTGCTTTTATATGAATACCAATGCTCAGTTTTAATTGACAGTGTTTCCATTTTTGAACATAGTGAACCTTTTGTGCAGTGAAATTTAAAAATATTACTAACCTGCTCTCAGTATGACTCATTGCAGTTCCACTCCAGTGCAATCCAAAACTATAGTTTGGTTAATATTAATTTGACATATTTTGCAATACATCGTGTTGAATTGGGAAAGTGTAGCAAAGCCTTTTCGTGGTTTTTTTTTTTTCTATGGTATCGGCGCAGTCAAAGGAGCTAAAGATAAATGAAAAACAAATTCACACGAGGGTTCTTTGAAAATTGATTGCGAGTATGAACAGGTCTTATTTTTTAAAACGAGACACGCTTCCAAGAGTTAATGGCCTGTGACTGAAAGTCAAAGCTAATGACTTGGCTGCTCGCACGATATATTTGCATCGTTCCTATTTCGCTCAAGTCCTGCAAGAATAATTGCGCCTTTCAAACTGTTGCCAACCGCTAGACAGACCCGGACGATGACATTTAAGCCATCTGTGGACTATTTCTATCGGTATGAACCATGAAATTGCAACATGATTCACTCAACATACTGTATGTGTTCTTAAAACTGTGACCGAAATGTGAAAACAGAAACACGGGCATCTTCAGAACACGACATAAACGATACACGCACGGATATGTAGGCCGAGTTTGAGCCCCACCCCTTCCAAGAGACTCAGCAAGGCCCCTCGTTATTAGATCCGGCTAAAAGATTTTCCCAAACCGATTATGGCGTGGTGTGGGGTGCGTCAAAAGTGATTCTTCGGGGAAAATGGTCAGGCCAGACAATCTTAAATTTCAAACCTGTTCAACATCTACGATCACGAATCTTTTACACCGAGGTTGGCCGATCCACAGACAGTGGGATCGAGCAGGATCACAGACAGTGATTATTGAGTGTTTACATACAGAACACGTTCCCCGAGTCCCTCACCACAATAAAATTGACATCTTGGACACCAGATAAGCTAAGTATTGTATTTGCACACCACTACGCTGCCTCTAACACGTACAGCATCTGGTATGGGGGGGGGACTTTCAACTGTCAGTGGAAATAACGTGTGTGTGGGGCGCTGTGCTGTTCATCTTGAGTAGATCACACACAAGAAGAGCATGTAGTGATTTTTCTTCGTCACGTGTGGGTGCATTCACGTGTTAAAAATCGTTCCAGCACGGCTGAAGCAGATCAAATAATCTGTGATTGAGAAACTGCAACCATTCTTTGTTTCGTCTGTACATGACAAGCTAAAATGGACACTAAGTCGGTCGAGTCGTCTTTGGACTTGAAAGAGGCTTAACTCACTGCAGCTTTACACAATGGTGACGCGTGCAGTAATTGGAAGATGCACAAACGAGATCAATTACATTTCTACAACGCCAACTTTCATCTCGAGTATAATGCCAGTTATTTTTGGTGCTCAGCTGAAGTCGCGGACCATGAGAAGAGAGACGTGAGTCACTGTGGCTTCAGTACACACGTCAGCGATATACAGGTCCGGTCTGACACAGGTTTTGCAGATCTTTCTGTCTCCATCTGTGTCTGTCTCTCTCTCCCTCCCTCCCTCCTTTAAGGACTCATCTCTAACTTCCACCTCAGAGTGCATCTCCCTCTGCAGAGAACAGATAAATCATCCAGTGTCTTCTGGCACTTCTTATAACTCTCCTCAATAAGGCCACAGAATGACTTCTGTTTTCTGCATCTGTGGACTCTGCATTCTCTTTAGATTATGCCTCACGTGAACCCCCTTCCTCCTGGGCTCTGATCATTTCCACTCCTCCTTTGCTTCATCACCCTTCCGTCTTTTCAGCGCCAGAGGCCTTCTCTCCATCCCGGGCTGTCTCGGTTCATCTTTTCTCCTCTGTCTACACATCAATATCCCTCATTCTCCCGACTCCCCCCAGCAAACAGAGTGACCCTTCAGTCATCTGTCAGCCCTCCGCCTTCAGCCTCTTCTCCGTGGCTCCCCACTCAATCCCACCCCGGTGGGTAAACATGACCCGCGCTTCGATTACCCTCTTGGCATTTTGTCATTACTATGCCCTCCCCGGACGCTCCTCCGTGGCGTTCTCATCCGTCCTGCGATGAAGAACACCGCCATCAGTCGTCCAGACAACACTGCCTCCTTCCTGCCCCTTCAGTGTTTAGCGTCATCGGTCTTTCTCCTTCAAGATAAGATGTCCGCCCCTAGACATCCATCCTTTCACTTACCACTGCAATCAGCGGCATAAACACTTTGGTTGACGTTGGGTAAATCAGCCTTAAAATTGTATTCTCGTGTACCCAGACATAGCGGGCTTATTTATATTTGGACTTTGCTTTGGAATAGACAACACCATTAATGACACAAGAGCCAAACACTGTAACGAGCAATTATTTTGTTATGTTGGCGCCGCTGCTTCGCAATTACGTCAACCAGAACACTGGCCGGCGTCCACTCGGTTCACTCTCATCGTACATTTCAACAATGGCAACCAGAAATATGAAGCTCATTTTGGCATTTGCGGCAATACATACAGAAAATAGCTAGACTGAAATAGAAGAGTAAAGGGTTAGAGTGAAGCATAGTAAAGAGTAAAGGTCTGAGGAAATAAATGACTATTGTATAAATCTCAAAATCATACATTATGCTGCCTCTCTTGGGTCATAATTAGTGATTTTTTTTTTTTCACATTGTCGGGTCAATCACATTTTAAAATATTTGTGTGTGTGTGTGTGTGTGTTGTGTGTGTGTGTGTGTGTGTGTGTGTGTGTAAGCATTCCCTATTTAATGAGTTCCAATACATCAAAGTACTTTGGTTCATTCAGATGAGTAAATGAAGTTCTCAAGCATTTTCATTCTTGCGTTGTTGTCACTTTCGCTCTGAACTAGAACAACTCCGCAAAGGAAGTTAAATCGTCCTTGTTTGTGGGCTACTGTATAAAAATACAGATTTAGAGCCCTCGAATATACTGTAATAGGATTATAATAAAGTATGCTGCTATGCATCTGTCCACCTATCTACTCTGAAACCAGATATTGTTGTATCTCGATAAACAACGTCTTTTTCCCCATTAACCTAACTTTTCCCTTAGTTCTATAGTGGATAACATAATAATGTTGAAGATTCCAGATGATGATGATAATGTACAGTTTGGTGCTGACACAAATTAGGATTGTTAAATGGCACATATTTTGCCAAACCAACTGTCCAGTACTCGGTCGGGATCTAATATTGTGTCAATTGTGTCTCAGTAAACGTGAAATGTGAAAATACTCAACACAATAAACAGGAAGGACGTCCATTCATAGTAAATACCTAAGGGATAAAAAAAAAAAAAGTCCATTCAGTCATGTTTGAAGTGTTCTGAATATGACACTTCAATTCAGTAGTGTCCCACTAAACATGTGCTGCAGTGCAAACTGACCTACTTTATTTGGGACAAAAAGAAGTATTTTGCCTTAACAAAAGGAAGCCCGGGACAATAAAAAGCAAGCTGTCGAAATTGTTGACTCATGGATTTTCCATCACGAGCCAGGAACAGATGTGGGCCATACATCACACATAAAAAAAAAAAAAAAAAAAAAAAAATCATTTGAAAAAAAAAAATGGTGACTGACATCACCGGAACATCTGCAGCATGAGGAGGCAGCTTGTGTGTGTGTGTGTGTCTCGGCTCAGGTGTCCAATAAGGGAGGTGGCTTGCTTGATGAAAACCTGCTATTTGCCCAAATTAAAATGGCTGCTCTGACCCCTTCGCAATAAGCGAGGGTCATTCATCATTTTTGCCACAGTGGACTCTTTTCGCTAACGCGGAAAAGTAGTGCACCCGGCAGAGCTTTATGAGCTCGTGCTCTCGGCCAAATTCTGTCAGCTAAAAAGGTCCAGGAGGTAAACTAAGCCTGCGTGTGCGTGTGTGTGTGTGTGTGTGTGTGTTGTGGGGGTTGAAAAGTAATTGTCCCATTAGCTCGGTTATTAAGATATCTGTTTCTCATCAAACTCCACCTCTCTAAACACTTCCTGTAACCGACAAAAGGAACATGTTTATAACAACAATGATAATGTTCTTGTGTGTGCGCTTGCACAAATATGCATTCACGTCGGTAGTGTGTACTGTACATTTGTGCTTTGAAGAGTGTGTAACAATAGATTGTTCCATATTTCCTTTTTAACATTGAGGTTGGATTTGCAGTTAATGATTCAAGTGACAATTTTGATTTTTTGCTCTCAAGTATCACTATTGGGATATATGTCATTGGAATGTTAAAAAAAAAGAAAAGACATACGGAAATGTGTACACTCCAATTGGAATCAAGCCGCGTTCAAAATGTGGATAAAAATCAGATCTGGATCAAATATCCACCAATGCAACGTACATACATACAGATTGGCTCGAATGACATCATTAAATATATCAAGTGGTGTCAGATACTGTATATCGGCTCAAACAACGCAAAAAAAACAGATTAAAATACACCGATCAGAAATCGAAAGTAAAGTTAAATAGTGCAATTATGCTAAATTACAAGTGTGTCAATATTAAGTATATCGAGTAAATAAGGAAAATAATAACAGCTGAGAGTAATGTGGAGGTTACCCTCATTTGAATCAATGTTGGGCACAGTCATAAAGTCAACCCAGGCCAACTAAAAGTTATGTAACATTTCACATTTCTATTATTTATGAATTAGTGTTTACTTCCGTGTCACCGCTTGTGGAGTTACTTACGTGCAATGTGGGTGCATGGTGGCTTCAGAGGTTCTATCGGTGTCAACACAGCCATATCAGATATGTGCCACTGGACATCTACACGGAAAGAAAAAAATTGGATACAGGCATTAAATCAGAATTCAGCCAGTTACCATTTCTATCAATATACAGTATTTGGATGAAGACCAGTCATGTCCACGCTTTATAGGTTAGCACTTAAAAGTACACACATTGTCTCAGTAAAAAAAAGGGCTGATCTAAAGACATATTACCATTTTAAACTTGTTTTGATATTTGTTTTCCAATATTTATGTAGTTGCTGTTAAATGTAAGCAGCTTATTTCCCGTTCAGTTTAAATGTATCTTATCCAGGTTTTCGTTGTGCAACATAATTTAAAACAAACAACGGGAGATATTAAACTTTTAAACAATACAGTAAATTGTGGGCACTTTTCATGAATTCAGCCAAGGTAAATTTTGGTCATTAGCATTTCCTGTGTTGGGGAAAAAAAAATGTTACCCAAATATGAAAAACTATACATTTAGCAAATCTCTGTTACGTGGAACTTTTATAGTAACTAAAGAATATTTTGGGGGAAAAAGTGATTGCCACCTTTAGTTAGCAACTAGCATGCTAGCTCCCAAAGCTTAAACCACCACCTCGGCCTTGTGCAGTGTAAATACTTAGCCTGCTTAAGCTATCATATTTTTTAATACACAACAGATAGATAATTACACACAGTATTGTGACTTTTAAACGTGAAAGGGACTTTTACACAGTTGACGTGCTTTGCGAAGCTACCTCTTTAACTTGCTAAACGACGAAAGTAAGGGACGCCCAGGTTCTTGCGCAATGCATTCTGGGACTTGTCATTGTTGAAGGACATGACTTGAGCGTTAAAGATAAAAAATGTACAGTAGAGTAAAATAAAATAAATTTAATGTGATAAAGGTCATGTTATTATTGTGCCGTATTTTCTACACTTAAATTTATTATTTTGTAATATTTTAGAAATTCTATTGAACCCTGCTCCTGACTGATACGATGCCTTGGAAGAAGGTCCCACTGATGCTGTGGAATATTTCTTCGGATGCCAGGAAAAGCCTACTAGTACAGCAAACCTTTATTTGGGGGTTGATATGAGGCACTGAAATGGTGACAGGTGTGTCCTGTCTCCCATTTAATATGATTTTGAACGTGGTTTGTTAATTCTAGAAACAAATGCAAGAGGTGTGAAAGCCTCATCTCAGTTCATTCAATTGTCTCATTCTAATAAGCACCGCATTAATCATACAGTAAGCCACACATGGATAAAGTATTGCAAATGTTTTTATCGTACTGCATTTGAAATAGGCACACAAGGTAATACTCGACAGGTGCACAATAGGCGCGGGCTATGTGGGCTGCTTCCCTCAGGCTACATCTACCATCTCCTCACATCGCCGACGATGCAGAGCAGCTATTTCAAGCCGCCCTTTAATATTCCGCTTTTCCCTCCAGATCTGCTGTTTGTGTGCGTCAAAGCGGGTGTTGCAGAAATGCTTTATGGCTTCTCCTGCGACACTGACCTTTGCGGAGACCAGCTTCACCCGCGCCGCGCACGATATACGGCGCGTGCGCGGCGACACGTGTGCGGCCGCGCCTGGCGTGTTTCGCTTACACGCGACTGCGACGTGATGTATTTATCCCACCAGCCATCATTAACTTAGATGCACAAGGCAAAATGTTATTAGGTACGCTCGGTTGCTTGATTTACTTTTTCGGGGATGGAACAGAGATACTGTAATGTATTTCAAGTGGATCGGGACACGTCGCTGCTGCGAGGCCCGAGGAGTAAATACATTACTGCGCTAGAAACTGCAACAATTACAGTAATGATGCAAGTGACGCTTCCCGACTCACTTGCAGATGCAAGCCGAATAGCCGCGGGCGCGGTGCAGGAGGAGGAGATGAAGAGAGCAGTTTGAGGAGATGGAGGAGAAAGAGATGGGGAGATCGGGGATGGGAAGGAGAGCAATTATTGGCTTCTGCTGCAGCCAGCTCTGATGTTTTGACAGTCAGCCACTGCTGGAAGGAGACGGGCCAAGAGCTGATGATGATGAATGATGACACTGAGGCTGGAGAGGTTCCCACAGTCTTTACAGTCTTTTATTGGTGAAGATGCAGTATGGAGAGCCACGGGGTATCCTTATTGGACCACCGGGACGATAGCCACCGTAGCTTCCCGAGTACTCATGCAGCGGACTTCCTGAAAGGGTCGGAACTAAATCAAATTCCGATGTTGACAAGTGCCAAAAGAAGTTAAAATAGGGGCGGGGGAAGGGGTGCATGAGTACGTTACAGACAGAGTGCAGTGTCTAAACATTCACTAACATTCATTTCTATAGCTAAAGCAAGTCATAAAAAGTTCCAAAACAAGAAAAAATCGACATCAATCACTTTAAAGCACCGCAACTGAAATGACATTGTAAATATCTGTCGTGAGGATGCATTAACTTGATTTGCATTCATCTTGATTATTTTTCCTTCTGCTGTCGACTTGTTGGCGGGGAAATTTCATGGGGACAAAGAGTTTGTCCCCCATTGATTAAAAAAAAAAAAAAAAGAAAGAAAAAGAAAGAGAAAGAGAAAGGGTAGGTCGGCAAGCCACACCCACTAAAGATGAAAGTAGGTGAGTGCCACCGGGATTTGAATTTGAAATGTAAAGTAAAATGTAAAATCACATTTTCATTAGTTGCTACAATTCGCTGTCTAAAATTCTGTGCCACCAGGAAGAACATCCAGCCAATCGCAGTTACGCTTTCTTAGTCACATGACGCCACATACTAAGAAAGCGTCACTGGATTGGCTGGCTGTTTGGTTCCGACCTGAAGTAACCGTGCCTGGTGGCACAGGCGGTGAATTGCCGACAGCGAATTGTAGCCGGTTGAATTGTTAACATTGCAAAGTTACACTGAAATATAACTATTGAAAATGTGATCACTTTACATTTCAAATTCAAATCCCGGCGGCACTCATCTACTTCAATATCAGAAAACCTGGGTAAATTACACATTGCAAAGACAATTATGTCATGTTCTTATGTTATTTTTAAATCCACACTTGTCTTGAAAAAAAAAAAAAAAATCACACAAACATAAATATACAATCACCTGTTACAAAATCTCATTACTGAAATAAAAATCAAGCAGCCGTAGCATTGCAGGGTAAATGGATGGCTGGGTGATTTGATTTGCACGGGCTTCCTCTCACATCCCAAATAGACGCAAGATGGGTTGATTGAAATATTGAAATTGCCTGTAGGTGTGAATGTGAGTGGCATTAAAAGGTTTGGCAGAATCCATGTGGGCAAGTTATTTGAGCACCGTAGTCCAATAGAAATTTGTTACTGGCAGGCGACACAGAGATCCTGGTGTTAGTGCTTTTCTCTTTAACATGTCTTCAAAATCACACAAAAAAAACATAAATCCTTCATAGAACACCATTGAAATAATATCCGGTAAATATAGCGACAAAGGGTAAAAGAATTGCTTGGATTCTTCACCCACATCAGTTGTTGCTAGGCAGATTAAAAAAAAAAACACCCGGCAAGTCCAATAGATGTTTTCATGGTCTCATCCGCAGTTTAAATGACAAAACTGTTTGGCAGTGGCTCTGGAAATGATGCTACGTGCTACATTTAACTCAACGGGGAGACGGGGCAAAATCAACAATACGGAATGTTTTACGTTTTTGGTTTTTTTTATGAATTAATGTTTCCTTCCATGTTGTCACTTCCTGGCATTTACGTGTGCTTTATTTTAGTGCAATCTGGGGTTGCTCTGTGTCTTCCTTCAATGTGAAAACAGCCACATCAGATAAATATCCCTTGAAATTTACATGGAAATAGAATATAAATGAATTTCAACATTATGGATCTCTCCGGCAATCAAATCATAGCAGTCAAAAAAAAAAACAAAAAAAAAAAACGTTGAAAAGGGCAACTAGTAGAAAAAGTGGAACACATATCTTGGTTACTAAAATAGCCTTGTGCTGTATAACCTTGAAAATAAGTGCTGTGGCCTTTCAGATAATAATCCAAGTAATACATGTTGCAAATTGTGCCAGTGGGAGCCCGGGCAAGGGAAACAGGCAACCTTAAATGCATGTGACCTTTGAGCGGAGCCGCCTCAATCAAACTTAAGGATCTCCCAGACCCTTGTGGAACCGAACCATGGACATCATGTAAGAAAATCCAAGACATTCTTACGTTTTGAAAGAAGTGAGGATTCAGAGTTAGAATGAACAACAATCCGACTGAATTTTTTACCATAGTTGATTTTGGATAATATTTGTCAAGTATCCCAGTGGTAGCATTGAGCTAAAATCCCCTCCCTTGCTGGTTGAACAGCTGCCCAAACACAATCTCACTCTGCCCTCTAAAGGCACACGGTGTGTATTACAACCGTCTTCCTTTCTAACAAAAAAAAAAAAAAAATTGTTCTCTACTACCTTGTCTCTTCTTTACAGCCACAGAAGGGGAATGTTCCGCAGCATGGCTGAAGCCAGGGCCTCCACAGGATCTTCTCCCAGGTAAGCTGCTCCGGCTGTTTCCCCGCCAAGGAGCGTCGGTGCTCGTCCGCGGCTTCGGCCACCTCACGGAGGACTTCCGCATGGCGCGGCTCCTCGCCGGGGTCCAGCGGCCGTGACTCCGAGGGGTCTCGGAAAAGGTCGTAGAGCAGCGGCGGGTCGTGGTGCGTCACGTGCTCCCCGTGACACAGGCAGATCTGTGTGTCGTGGCATCCCACGGCGCCCGGCGGTGAAAAGTTTGGGGTGGAGAAATGCACTTTGAAGATGGAGTCACCTAGGAAAAAAAAAAAAAAACATTGAGGCATTGTCACACTGTTCTAAAGTCGGCACGTGCCACAGATTCACCTATCTCCCAATTTATAATGAGTGTTAAATAGAGGAATCGCCTTTACATTTACAGCCAATAATACACAAAGGATATTGGTTCAAATATACTTTCACTGTTGTGTGTCCACAAGGTGCATTCAAGGACAGCCAACAAAACAGGACATCTCTAACGCTGAAGACAAAGAAAAGTAATCAAGGAATTTCTCCTTACAACACCACCAATATTCCACCAGATGGCGCTAGAATAATATTTTCAGTTGTGGTCTGAGCAGGCATGCATCAATAAATACATTTTTTTTTTAAAAAAAACAAACTTCCAATGCAGAACTCCAAATATACAAGGGTCCTCTCTTCCATTTTCACAGCTCACTATTTTTATACCTCACGATCAGCGATGGACGGCCTCACTCGCCGTTGACTTACTGTCTGCAGGGTGCCATCGTGCGGCGTGCAAGTGGCTGCCGCAGTAATGAAACATGAACTCGTGCTCCGATCGATCCACCTTCCCCTCCAGCAGCGGCATCAGGTTGTGGCCGTCCGAGGGTCTTGGATTGAGACGCGCGTTACTACAGTGCGCCGTATAAAACTCGGGAGGGAAAAAATCTCGACAAAACCTGTCAGGTTGGGTGTCCCCAGCCAGAAACTTCAAGGTGGGGTAGAGATCCATCAGGCTGGTGGGCTCGTTCACCACTTTCCCGGCTGCCAGTCTGCCCGGCCAGCGGAAGATACCAGGGACTCTGATGCCACCTTCCCAGCCTCCCATAGCTTTCCCACCTTGATGGGAACAAATTAGGAGAGTTTACACTTTTTTTTTTTTTTCAATTGATTTGTTAACTTCTTTTCACACTTGTATGACCTAAGAATGTGAAAATAAAAAAACAAAAATAAAACATTGACTTAATAAATAAACATAATATCTTGTTGGAGCGGCACGGTGGGCTCAGCTGGAAAACTTTGAGGTCCGGGTTCAATCCCGGACCCGCCTGTGTGGTGTTTGCATGTCCTCCCTGTGCTTGCGTGGGTTTTCTCCGGGCACTTCGGTTTTCTCCCACATCCCAAAAACATGAAAAATGGATGTATGGATTAATTGGACACTCTAAATTGCCCCTAGGTGTGATTGTGAGTGCGGCTGTTTGTCTCTACATGCCCTGCGATTGACTGGTGACCAGTTAAGGGTGTAACCCGCCTCCTGTCCGCTGACGGCTGGGATAGGCTCCAGCACTCCCACGACCCTTGTGAGGATAAGAAGCAGGGAAAATGGATGGATGGATTAATTGGATACTCTAAATTGCCCCTAGGTGTGATTGCATGTGCAGCTGTTTGTCTCCTTGTGCCCTGCGATTGGCTGGCAACCAGTTCAGGGTGTACCCCGCCTCCTGCCCGTTGACAGCTGGGATAGGCTCCAGCACTCCCCGTGACCCTTGTGAGGATAAGCGGCTAAGAAAATGGATGGATGGATATCTTGTTGGAAGTAAGTAAAATAGGAGCCTTTTGTTACTTCTATGGTGGATATAATCCTCGGTTCTTGAACGTACCCTCAATTTTTTTAGCTTCTGTTTTCGAACGAAAATCGGTACTCGAACGCCCCCGACAAAACCCGGAAATAACATATGCGCGCGGCCAGACCAGCTGACCCACGACCCGTTTTGTTATTGTCTATTCGAACGCCCCCCGAAAAGAAAAAAAAAAAACGGAAATGACATAACGCGCGCGGCGCAACCAGCGCACTTTTGTTATTCTGTATAATGCAGCCTCTGTACACAGACGTGTCCGGGTAGTGACTGTTGTCTTTCGTCCTATTGAGGATTACCGCATTAACCCCCAATCATGGCTCCAAAGAAGGCAAGTTGCTTGTTTAGTGCTATTCTGCACTTTTATGAATAAAAAAAAAAAAAAAAAAAAGGATGGGGACCGAGTAGCTACAAATACGGCAATGCACTCCCAGCCGAGCGTACTCTACTACTAAAGCATACATTTTAACCAACAAATAAATATATTTCTGAAATCATTTTATTATATAAAGTATTTAAACTATACATGTATTTCTACTATGCAGTTTATTATCCGGAAAAGCTAAAAAGAATGCTTTAAAAAGCCATATTATTAGGCTTGGAACGCATTATTTCTTTTTTTATTCATTGTAATGGGAAACATCGATTCGGTTTTTGAACAAATCGCGTATTCTGGAACGGATTATGGTCGAGAACAGAGCCATCGCCGTACCTCGATAGATGCCATTCCATCCTCCTTTCTGGTGATCCTCGATGTGTCCTCCGTGGTCTGATGCAAAGTATATAAGAGTGTTGTTGGCCAGGCCCAGTGAATCCACAGTCTTCGTGAGCTCACCTACAAAAACACAAGACCAGTCACGATGTACAGTAAAATTCTTCTATCAGTGTTCCGCGATGCTCTAGTTCGTTCCGATCCCACAACAAATTTTCTAATTTTGCGGCATTCCAATTTGGAGATTACGCCGTCCTCGCTTTCTTACCGACGAGCCAGTCCATCTCTTCCACGTCGTCGCCGTAGTGACCGTGGCGACTTCTGCCGGCAAAGGCCGCTGTGTGGAAGAGCGGCGTGTGCACGTGGGCCAGCGAGAAAAACAGGAGGAACGGACGATCAGCATTCCTGGAGAGAAGAAAAGCAGATCTACCGTTGGACTGACCACACAATCCATCCATCCATCCATCCATCTATTTTCTTAGACGCTTATCCTCAGAAGGGTCGCAGGGAGTGCTGGAGCCTACACACAGAGACAAACAGCCGCACTCACAATCACACAGGTGGGTCCGGGATCGAACCCGGGACCCCAGAACTGTTAGGCCGGCGCTTTCCAGCTGAGGCACCGTGCCTCACCACCACACCATTAACATCAATCCATCCATACATTTTCCTCGCAGCTTATCCTCACGAGGGGTGCGGGGTGTTCTGGAGCCTATCCCAGCTGTCAACGGACAGGAGGCGGGGTACACCCTGAACTGGTCGCCAGCCAATCGCAGGGCACATCGAGACAAACAGCCGCACTCACAATCACACCTACCACACCATTAACATCCATTTTCTTAGCCGCGTATCCTCACAAGGATCGCGGGGAGTGCAGGAGCTTATCCCAGCTGTCAACCCTTAGGAGGCGGGGTTCACCCCGAACTGGTCGCCAGCCAATTGCATGGCACAAACAGCCGCATTCACAATCAGACCTTGGGGCAATTTAGAGTGTCCAATTAATGTTGCGTGTTTTTGGAGGAAAACCCACGCAAGGCACAGGGAGAACCTGCAAACTCCACAAAGGCGGGTCCAGGATCAAACCCGGGACCTCAGGACTGTGAGGCCAACGCTTTCCAGCTGAGCCACCGTGCCGCAGCGCCACACCATTAACAATAAATCTGAAACGCAAACATTCCCAAACACGAGAAGTGCTTTCCGTTAACCTCTCGATAAAACGTTGCGCTTCCGTCAGCATCCTGAGAGGCAGCGTCTCCACCGTTAGGGGCTGCTCCACTACGTCCCGGTCCTTCATGACGATGCAGTTCCACCTGGGCAGCAGTCCGAAGGGAACGTACCACACCGCCACCGCCAGGACGCTGGACGAGAGAAGGGCCACCAGGAGCCGCGGGCTGACGTCGACAAAGCCCCGAGCGCGGGCACAGACCTGCAAGCGGACAAAGCCGCCAGCTGTGTCATCCACTTAAAGGTTGACGTGTTATATAATTAGGGGGGGGGGGGGGGGGGGCGACCGGCCATAAAGGCAATAAAATCTTTTCCGTTTGTGGTGGCAGACGCCACTTCATACACTACAATGCGTGTACCGTCTTTGACCAAAAAGATATCACCCAAAAAAAAAAAAAAACATAAAAAACGCGAGACCTCCCACCGCGTCGCCTTCTCGGAGCAATCAAGTGAGCCGCTGATAACGCGAGTGAGATGAATTCATTTGATGTCGTTTTGGAGGAGAGCGATATCGACTTTTACGGCCGCGAGTAAATCTGCGAGATTTATAAGTCGGTGATTGATGTCGCGATGATTACCTCTTCCGGATATTAGTTTTTACAGAAATGGACGTTTTCCCTCAGATTGCGGTTGACTGAATCCAAACACGCGTCAAATATATCAATATTTCATTAAAGATGAACAATTGCACACGCTTGAGAGAAAGTGCTCGTTTCTTTTTCAATTTCTGACCTTCACTTTCTGGGATTTTTTTTTTTTTTTTTTTAAATGGGAGGTGAAGCCCGGTTTCATCTCCGCACCCATTTTTTTATTTTGGTTCAAATTCAATGTTCAGAATTTTTAGGACATCTCATCAAATTTGACATGACTCCCGGGATCCTTGTGAGGATAAGCGGCTCACAAAATGGCTGGATGGATAAAAATAGCAATTCGGTCTAACTTAAAATTAAACAACATAAAGCATTCAACATTTTGTGGATCAGAATGGAATGCTACTATCTGGTTGAATCTGGCGCTTTATATGGTGTGCTATGGGGAGGCAGTATTGTGTAATATGGCCTCGGAGACACAAATGAAGAATAATAGACATATTTATAACTAATACTACTTGGTACATTTATTTATTATTAGTCATTTTTCAAAAGGATCAATTATATATGCCCGCGAGTAATGGTCTATGATGTCTACATGTGTTGTCCCACCATTTTTGGTCAAATAAAACTACAACTCTCAATGCTAACGATTAGCATGTCAGTGATATTCACCATTGTATGTTAGGAATAATACTAAGAATTATTATAGTTTTTATAGTATTATGTTACCACACCACATACATTACAATCAAAATTGTTTTATACACACACACACACACACACACACATATATATATACACATATATACATACATACACACACATATATATACACACACACATATATATATACACACACATACACATATATATATATATATATATATTTACACATTTGTTTAACTTCAAGTGTGGGGTCTGTCGCAGATTTTTTTAATTACCGTAATTTCTCGAGTATAATGCGTCCTCAAGTATAATGCGCAAAAAAAAAAAAAAAAAAAAAAAAAAAAAAAATCTGGAAAACCCTTCTACCAATGAACAATGCGCACCACCAACCAGTCGTTTATGATGTTTGGTGCAGTAGAAATGCAAAGCGACCCCCAAGGAGGTCAGAGTTCAGGTTGGTGGCGCACATTACTGTAATATATATGTGTAACAAAAGACCTCGAATATCACATTGAAATTTATATGTATACCTGTATGCGACCACACAACGTGATGGTATTTTTCTCGTTTTTCATCCTTACCTAAATATAATGCGCCCGCTTGACTTTCTGAAAATATGCTTGGGCAAAAAATTGCGCATTCTTTTCGAGAAATGACGGTATTTGACGCATCCTTATAGTACTGTATGTGCGTTTACCAGACCTTACCAGCGTGACGAGGCCAACCGCCAGCAACGCGGACAAATTGCGGAGCGTGCGCTGCAGGCCGGCCCGGATGCTCGTCCCCATTCCCGGAACGCAGTCGTTAAAAAAGGTGAACGGCAGGCCGTAAAAGAAGCTGAAACCGTGCCGGTTGGGGTGGTGGCAGTGATCCTCTCTGCGCTCACAGCTCACGCCGAGGTGCCATTTACCTGCGTCGGTTTGCAGAGTATTGTTTACGCGACAGTTAGCGGTCGAGACGCTCGGCGAGGACGTAGAAACGTGCGATTTGAAGCAACACACCTGCGGACCACTAGGGGTTGCTGATGACCACGGTTCAGAGAGGAAGCGGCAATATGCTCAATAAATAACGCTCTCACCAACTAGGCCGGTGGTATATCCTTGCCGCTGCAGTCTCTTGGCAAAAGTGGTCTCCCCGGGCGGGAGCCCACCCGAACCCCCCAGGAACAAGTTCACCTGTACCGCGCCTGACCCTGCCATCCCTGAACGGAGTCACGTGTAAACAAAGACAAAGTATGCACGGTATACTCAAAGTCTTCATAAAAAAAAAATATTTAAAACCTGAGCGGATAGCGTAACGTCCAGTCACGAAAGCAGCCCGGCTCGGGGTGCACACCGGGGCGGCCGAGATGTGCTGAGTCAGCTTCACCCCCTCGGAGGCCAGCCTGTCTATGTTGGGGGTCCTGCAAGGGATGACGGAGCGTGTCGTTGAACACAAGCGCACGTGAATGCAACACCATTTTGCGCCGACCTGATGGTGTTATTGCCGTAGCAACCCAGATCGCCGATACCCAAGTCGTCGGCCATCACCAGAACGACGTTGGGCTTTCTGGCGCTGTCCCCGCCTGCGACGTTGTTCGCTAGCAGCGGGAACAGGAGGAGACGCGCCAGCAGAAAAGACCTGAATGGGAAATTATAGAGGCCGTCTTTTCATTGCGAGTTATTATTTTTTTTAATAATAGCTTGGCCCATTTATAGCACTCCTGTATATCGACGTATTCCTACAACCTGAAAAATACATTTTTATCCCAAGTGTTGTGTGGTATTTGAGTCGGTGAGTCCAACTCAATCAATTCATAGGGCGGGTGGGGGCACGTGAGAACTGCCCTATCCCTTACCTTGTTAAATCATTTTTAATAACTATTCTGAAGAAATATTTAACATGTCTTCACATAGATGGTTAGCATTAATTATAAATAACAGAATCAAAGGTCATTTGAGCAAAATTACTAATAGTGTGAGGATAATGGATGGATGTTTTTTTTTTTTTTGTATAAATTGGTAGTCCTACTCAAGAAAGCGCTCAATTTTTAAGTGTGAAATTCAATGTTCAGAATTTTTAAGACATCTAGTCAAATTTGACATGACTCCCGGGACCCTCGTGAGGATAAGCGGCTCAGAAAATGGCTGGATGGATAGATAAAACATTTATGGAGCTCCATTTTATTACATTACATTACATTTATTCTTGATACATGATTTTACTAAAGCTGGATTCCAAGAGCTATTAAAAAAAAACAACATGGCGGGTTTGTCAAGTGACAAGTGAAGCGTCGTTAAACGAACCCTGGAACACAACAACAAGTTGGACTTTTGCCCTTTTCTGTATGACAGTGACATTACAGGTGAAATTGGTGTGCGCCGATGTCAATACGACGAGTATAAGTACATATAAGTTTTGGTGCTGTAGACTTTCGCCACCCTTTCGCCACGATTTGTGTAAATACGAACTTACCGCATAGCTGCAAAAAGTTCAGCCGCGGTGACAGATGCGACGGTGCCGTAAAGCACAACCATCTGCCGTAAAATAAAAAACGCAACTGCGTGGCCTCTTTTACGGCACGGTTACTGACATCATCACAAAGTTGACTGGACAGCTGTGCAACCTTTTTAATTTCACTCGGCCGCCATCTTGGTACTCCCGCAACGAGTGGAGGACACGGTTTACAGGTTGGATTATGGCGGGGTTTTTCCTCAAAATTTGGCATGTAGAATTAAAACTGGTCGTGTGAGCTTGACATTTTTTCAGTTCTGGTTACATGGAGGATTTTTAATTCGCAATTGGTAAGTCAAAAAAAGGCAAAGTGCAAAGGAAAGAGATATAACACTGTGACGACCAACTAGTGCCCGATTTCCGGGACATATTAACGTTCCCCAAAATACGCTGTGAAGCAATATCATCATAATATAGCAAAAAAAAAAAAAACTAAAGCATTTTTTTGTCATAAAAACATTAAATTTTAAGTCAATCAGTTAATATATCTTTGGAAATAAGGACTCGCAATGGTAAAATACATGCTAAACGCATCGTTCATTTGCTGTTTCAAACTTTGAACTTTGTTCCTCGCATTTGAAAATCAAATTCAATTTCTGTGTTATGAAATCCATGAATACTTTCACAGTAAATGTGCTTTCTTGCTTATGCACTGATGAATTTTGGGAAAATATCGAGAATGCTTTTACGCGAGAAACCGTCGGCCTGTAAAGGTGAAGCAAGAGAGTGAGCGGTGAACACCAACCGTAAACAAAAGTTTGTTCAAGTGAATTAAACTTATCAGAAAATAAAAAAATAAAAAAACTTTACAAACAAACTCTAACTGTGGTAAAGTAAATCTTTCTAACTTACCTGTCCAATATTTTCTCACAGCCAGGGCAACTGGCAATTAACGCTGCAGAGGTCGGAATGGTTGTTTTGGGAGTATCAAGATGGCGGATGGCAACTTCAGTTTTGGGGGCCATTGAGCCATCCAATATTTTTTTTTTTAGATCAGTGGTTTGAGCCCAAATTCAACAAAGACACTTTCACTAAATAATTTAAAATATGAACTGAAAATATATGAACTACAAGACCGTTGTTATTACACTAAACCATTCAAATATTTGTTTCAGAGCCTCTTTAACTATAACAATTAACAATTTAATATTTTTTAACATAATAAAATTTCTATAATGGCATTATGTCATCACAAACAAGTGAAATACCTTTCTTGAAAATATTTGAAAAAGAGCATTTTTATTGAAATTTTATTAAAAAAATAAAAATAATTTTTTTAATTTACTTTTTTTCATGTCAGGTAATTTGCCCTTAGGCGTGAATATGAGTGCGGATGTTTCTATGTGCCCGACAATTGGCTGGCAACATGTTCCAACTCCCGTGACCCTTGTGAGGATAAGCGGGTCAGAAAATGGATGAATGGATACATCATCAAAGACCAAATCAAACGCACAAATCCGGGCCTCACTGTACAGTACTTTTATTTTAATCAATTCCCAGTGGAAAAATTGCAGTATGTTTGGCTTTCGACCGTATTAATAATAATGATTCCATATTTTCAGTTTAAAAAGCAAAGTGAAAGCATTTGCAGGAATCGCACGAGACGCGTCTCCCAGGAAGGTGGAGCGAGGGGCTAAATAGTTTCCGAGCTGTCACCATCAATTAGTAACGAGTCTCTCGAAATACCTGACACGCCAAAGGTTTGGCGTCACGGCCGCGACTTTGCGCTTCACGCTTGTCACTCCTCGGCGGGTTTTCACGCCGTCACATAAAACACACAAACACGAGGCACGGAGGCCGACTCCCAACTGAAACTGGTCGTTTAATTCACCCTCTTCGACATTATTTACATCACAAATGCTTGATGACAGTTTCTACTGAAAAACACACACGCACGGAGAGAATATTCATAGAAAAGAAATGATATGTGTTGATATTTCTAAAGGAAATCACAGAGTTTTGCGTTCATACCCTTGTTCCCGCTCGTAATCGAGATGTGCTTATAACGCTGGACTTCTCCGCTAATGCTGCAACAAAGCAAAGCCCAATGCGCTTACATTCATGTGCTTACATGAAGGCTCGAAAATGGGACTTTTTGTCCGTGTTTTTCTTCAAAAGGCGTCGCTGGGGTGGGCTTGAATATCAATTTGCCGATCATTAAGAATTGAATAGATTGTGCCTTCGAGTACCTGAAGACAAAATGAGATGCTGTTGACTGAATCTAAACTAGTTTGCTGTCTAAAGAAGCACAACATGACATCCAACAGAAGTGAAGAAAACCAATTGATTCATTCTTGGTTTTCCCCTACATTCGATCAAATAAATGCAGCAACACTTTTAAACGTTTCTCATAATCGAGTAAGAATCCCTTCCCTTGTTATTGATTTTAAAGGAGAACTCCAGTGTACCCAATAGGTCATGTAATATGTACCCTATTTTGACAACGTGATGCTAAATCCTCTCTCATTTAATTGTGTTTTGAGAAGATTTTCTCGACAGTTATGAATTTTCAGGGGCGCTGCCATTTTTGCGTGTCACTTGATGTGCGTGGGCGGATGTGACGTGTACCGTGCCGTTCCAAATGCTCGATTACTAAAAACACTATTGAATGAGAGAGGATTTAACATCACATTGTCAAAATAGGGTACACTCCTGGATTTCCCCTTTAATGAAGGCATTTTAAAACTCAGCTTTCTCCAATTTGTACATGCTAATTAATTAATGCGATATCACAGATATTAGCGGCCAGACTGTGACAACAGCCTCTGTCATGTACAGTATTGCTGCTGTGCCCCCCCCCCATTATTATTTACAAAGAATAACCGCTAAGCAGCAAGCAAGTTTTAAAGGGAACACAGCAACTGTAAGGCAAAACAAACAAACAAACAAACATTCAGATGTTAGCAGTTTGCGCTACAATTCATGCTAAATCGTTATCGCTGCGGACCCTCATAATTAGGCAATTTTCCACAATAACAATCACTAAAGGTAATACGCTATTTAAAGACAATCAGTCGGAGGCGCCTCGCCATAGACAACGGATATGATTTAAATAGAAAAAAAAAACTAAAAACGATAAATGGGGATTATAGTAGAAAAAGGAATAAAGAGGCAAACGGCGCTGAGAAATAGGTAGTAGACGCTGGGAAATGCGCTCACCAGCCACAACAACATTAGCTACAGCTGCTAGTGCCAAAAGTTTTTTTGTTTTTTTTTTTTGTAAGTGTGCTTTAAAACTTGTGAGAAAGCTGAACATTTAATTTGAAACGTTATAATTCTCATTTTGATATATGTTTAATTCATTTAATTATATTTTTAAATTATTTCATTTAAAATAAACGTGAAAAATGCTTATTTTACTATTTTATTGTCTCATTAACTAAATCAAAACAGCAATTATTAAATGAGATAAATTTGTATATATATTTTTTAAAAGGCCAATAAACAGAACTTCTGTTTCAAAATGTCCACCTGGGCAGGGGAGTTAAAAAATAAGTTTTGAGAACTGCA
Source organism: Syngnathoides biaculeatus (assembly GCF_019802595.1). Lineage (NCBI taxonomy): Eukaryota > Metazoa > Chordata > Actinopteri > Syngnathiformes > Syngnathidae > Syngnathoides > Syngnathoides biaculeatus. The sequence continues at coordinate 23,497,804 of NC_084653.1, read as the reverse complement.
TACAACATATAATTTTCCGTCAGGCAATCTGTACAAAATAGCACTCCTATGAACGATTGTATTTTAAAAAACTGCAACACGGCGGTCAAATTTGAAGTCAGGGAATTTTCAACCGTATCCGGAGGATTCTGGCATCATCGACGTTCTCGTGTATGACTTCGAGTGGTTAATGTATTACACAACCACAACAACAATATTAAGTTTGTGCCACAAAAATAACTCAGTAATTATTAACACACCAAGATGTAGAATCTCAAACTGAAACAATAAAATTTCATCATTGCTGTTGTCCTGCTCATGAATTTTCAAATGCGCTGTTTAAAAAAAAAACAACTAAACATTAAAACATGTTTATAATTTTGAATAAGATGTCCAATTGTTGTTATTTACCGTAATTCCTGGCCTACAGAGCACACCTGGTTATAAGCCTCGATATAAGAGCTAGCTCGGCGCTACCGCTAAGCTTCGGTACACAGAAAGAGTGTAGGCGCTAGCGTTAGCAAGGAGCTAGCGTTAGCAAGGCGCTAGCGTTAAACTCATAGACTTATAACGAGGTGCGCTAACGCTAGCGCCACAACACTGCATAAACTGCAGGGTTGAAAGCGTGTGAAAAAAAGTCGCTTGTTTGTGGGCCGGAAATTACGGCACTTGAAGAGAAAGTAGGTTTTAGATGTTGAACGGTATACACAGACTCAAATTCGGATATAAAAAGCTGAATCGGGTTTGATATTAATCATTACTGCTCAACGGTGTAAAACGTTGCGATTAAAATGACTGAACCAAAAGAGCATTAAAGATAAAGATGACGTTTCTCGAGCCGCTGTGCCCCCACTGAAGTTACTAGCGCAGCTGGTGCATTTCACACTAGCGCTAAATGCGCCTCTGGCGTTGTGGCCGGTGAGTGCGTACAAGAGTTCATCTGGCCCAAACGTTAAAGTCGACGTGAAGGAGACATTCAGTGCGTCTGCTCGCGGTGGGGGGTGGCGAGTTGGGCCGGGCCGGGCCGGGCCGGGCGGGGACAGCGAAAAGGCACTCTCGAAAAACTAGACTGACGCACGTCGACGTACAAAAAAAACCTCACAGTGACACTTGGCCTAAGCTACTAAAACGCTATTTGAACTTTTTTTCTTAAAATACACCCAAATGAGCAAAAGTATTAGCACACAAGACGACGGAATGGAAGTTTTGCAGTTATGATACTTTTTTGGGGAATATTGTCCATTAATCCACAATCGTTGTGTGTTTTTTCCAAAAGTGTTTGATGGGGTTGAGGTCAGGTTTCTCCCACACCGAACCCAACCAACTGTATCTTTAAGCACGAAAAAAGGAGCCTGCGCCCAAATGTTCCATTTTTCGGAACATCTTGGATAGATGACAAATCAGTCCCGATACTTTTGCTCATTGTAGCAGGCCTCAGTTTTTCGGCAAAGGGCTTTTGCTTCATTAAAAGAAAAAAAAAAATTGTTCTTTATCACGAGTTCATGTACAGTATTTGTTGACGTTCAGCCAATACATGACGTATTCAGGTATGTTTAGTTTCCTGTATCGACTCTCGGCTATTTTTACTACATCACTCTTTGCCACAATCCCGTAAATATTACAGTCACAACTTCCTGGAGTACTTCGAGTGTTTTACACGTCAGTCGATTTATGTTGACGTGATCTGCGTTCTTTCGAATGACTTTGCCTAGAGAAGGGTACACGCATATCGATAATTTGGCCCAATTTGAGCATTTTTCTTCCGATTTGATCAGTCTGAGCAAAGGCCTGATTGTCAGATGTCTTATTATCCATCCATCCATTTTCTTATGCCGCTTATCCTCACGGGGGTCGCGGGAAGCGCTGGAGCCTATCCCGGCTATCAACGGGCAGGAGGCGGGGTACACCCTGAACTGGTCGCCAGCCAATCGCAGGGCACATCGAGACAAACAGCCGCACTCACAATCACACCTCGGGGCAATTTAGAGTGTCCAATTAATATTGCGTGTTTTTGGGATGTGGGAGGAAACCGGAGTGCCCAGAGAAAACCCCCGTAGGCATGGGGAGAACATGCAAACTCCACATAGACGGGTCTGGGATTGAACCCGAGACCCCAGAATCGTGAGGCCAACGCTTTACCAGCTGAGCCACGTCTTATTATTCGTCCCACATCCCAAAAACATGCAACATTAATTGGACACTCTAAATTGCCCATAGGTGTGCGCGCGGCTCTTTGTCTCTGTCGATATCTGCCCTTGCGACTGACTGGCGACCAGTTCAGGGTGTAGTCTGCCTTTCGCCCGAAGCTAGCTGGAATAGGCTCAAGCTTTCCCGCATCCCTTGTGAGGATAAGCGCCTTGGAAAATGACATGACAGTTCAGGGTGTACCCCACCTCCTGCCCGTTGACAGCTGGGATAGGCTCCAGCAATCTCCGACGACCCTTGTGAGGATAAGCGGCTAAGAAAATGGCTGGATGGAGTCCTGTGGTGTGCCACCAATCATAAATGCTAAAGATGTTCCATATTTACGACAGCAGCGCTAATTGTGCTTGTTGCAGTAAGCGCGTGCACCCCAATTTTTTTCTTTTCTCATCGTGTGTGTAGTTTGTCATAATTTAAAAATGGGTTAAAATGTTACAAATCCATGTGTGTGCACTCCCCCCCCCCCCAAATCGATTTCCTCAAGATTGTTTTCATGTTCGATTATTATTTCTGGAAACGAATACAGTGGCTGGTTTAAAATCGATAAACCCTGTCGAAATACAATAATCGGATTGACATCGACAAAAAAGATATCAGTCACATTGCAATTCCTGTAAATCACGGGTGTCAAACTCAAGGCCCGGGGGGCAGATCCGGCCCGCCACACCATTAAATGTGGCCCGTGAAGCCAACTCTAGAGCGTGAATTTCCATGATTCTTGAAAAAAAAATCTGTACCAAAATTTTAAATTGTCATATATCATAAATGATAAAAGTTGAGATATTACAAGCATTCTTGTGTGTTACCAAACGTGAATAGTTGAAAAACACATTACCCTTGATTTCTGATTCAAAAACTAGTTCATAAATTGATGTAAATGTGATGAGATGATTAAATATTTTTGTTCCACAGTCGTAATGGCCCTCTGAGGGAAACCGGAACAACAATGTGGCCCGCGAGAAAAATGAGTTTGACACCCCTGCTGTAAATGGAAGGGCGGCGCGTTAATAAACAATGAAACAAAAATGTTTTTCGGTCATGAGAACATAAATTTGGACAAACAAACGTCGCAAATCAAGTTGCTTCGTTGCTTTACGCACGTACTGCGCTAATGAATACGTGTACACACACGCACATACACAAACACACACACACGCATACCCACGAAGCCCCCACGTGGGGGGTCTCACATTAATGCAGCGCCACAGTGGAATAATTAAAAAAACAAAAAAACGCCTCTGTTGAGCTTGCCGCTTCGCTCGACTGTGGTTGGTCCTGGTCGGGTCACGTGATCGCCGCCGCTCTACGAGGAATTCAGTAGGTTGCTAAGGACTGCAAAACAAAATAAAAAAAGAAAGACCAAATGAAAAACTCGATACTGTAAACTGCTAATATTTGCTGCGACGTTTTTTCGTACCTTGAGGATCTGACTGAGCCTCGCCTGCGTCGGCTTTGCGTGCCACCTCCGGATCTTGTTCTTCTATAAAAACCAAAAAAACAAAAAAGACAGTCAAGGCAAAGTCAAAGTTTTTTTTTCACAGTTACACTACTGGCCAATCTTGTTAGCATACTGGCTCAAGTTGACTGTAAATAAAGATGGCGCTGAATCGACTGTATTTCCACAAATGTTTGTGTCTGTGTTGATGGTGATGACAATTTTCCAGCTGACACGGAGTAAACGTCCTCCGTTTCGCATCGCGCTTGCATGAGTGTTCTTCGACTAGCTTGCGCAAATATACGACACATTTGAGATACCGTAATTTCCGGCCTACGAGCCGCGAATATATTCCACACGCTTTCAACCGTGCGGTTTATGCGGTGATGTGGCTAATTTGAGCAATTTTTTCTAACGGCCGCAAGGAGGCACTTGAACGGAAAAGGGAAGAGTGAGACCGGTGGAATGCATGTGCCGAGGAAGTGACTTTTACCTGTCTGGCCCTGTTAGCGCTGCGCTAGCGTCTTACTGCCATGTCTCAGTGATTTTTACTGGTATGTTGTTGTTTTTTTTAAACCGGCCCTGCTAAAAAAATTGTATAGAGCATTTCTAAAGAATTTCTAAAAAAACTATAGAACTTTAGGACCCACGTCCTATTGAATTTCTATAGAAATTCTATAGTTCTGTATAAATTCTATAAAAAAAAAAAAATCACAGCCAAAGTTCTATAGAACAAGTTGTTCTGTACAAATTCTGTAGACTTCTATAGAATTTCTGGTTTGAAATCATGCATGGCACAGAAAGTTCCCCTGTTTAAACCATCACATGTCAAGGCCCATCTTAAGTTTGCCAATGATCATTTGGATGATACAGAGGAGTCACAGGAGAAAGTTCAAAATGGAACTTTTTGGTCATCATTCCACGAAACGTGTTTGGAGGAAGAGGGATGATGAGTTCATCTCCACTCCATGTATTATCCTGAATCAGATCCACCCGTGTGAGGTCGTTAGTTGCATAAAGACCCCTGTCCACCCCGTACGATCAGTAAGACTCAAAACTTGTAACATGACTGAGACCAAAGAGCTGTCCAAAGACACCAGAGACAAAATTGTACAACTCCACACGGCTGGAAAGGGAGAAAGTTTTGTGGTCAGATGAGACCCAAATGGAACTTTTGGGTCATAATTCCATTAAGCGTGTTTGAAGGAGGACTAATGATGAGTTCCATCTCAAGAACACCATCCCTACTATGAAGCATGGGGGTGGTGGCATCATGCTTTGGGGGTGTTTTTCTGCAAATGGGACAGGACGGCTAAACTGTATTAAGGAGAGGATGACCGCGGCCATGTATTGTGAGATTTTGGGGAACGACCTCTTTCCCCCCAGTTAGAGTATTGAAGATGGGTCGTGGCTTGCTGGGTCTTTCAACACGACAATGACCCGAAGCACACAGCCAGGAAAACCAAGGACTGGCTCCGGAAGAAGCATATCAAGGTTCTGGCAAAGCTTAGCCAGTCTCCAGACCTGAACCCAATAGAATATCTTTGAAGGGAGCTGAAACCTGTCTGATCTAGGAAAGATCTGTGTGGAGGAGTTGGCCAAAATCCCTCCTGCAGTCCATGCAAACCTGGTGAACAACTACAGGAGACGTTTGACCTCTGTAATTGCAAACAAAGGCTACTCTAACCAAATATTAACATTGGTTTTCTCTGGTGTTCAAATACTTATTTGCAGCTGTATCAGACAAATAAATCATTTTAAAAAATCATACATTGTGATTTCTGGATTTTTCTTTTTGTATTATCTCTCTCACAGTGGACATGCACCTATGATGAAAATTTCAGACACCTTCATGATTTCTAAGTGGGAGAACCAAGCAGGGTGTTCAAATACTTATTTTCTTCACTGTAATGATGAGGCCACTACGTGTATTCTATCATCCCCTGACTTATTTTCCCACGGCGCGGCTCATTACCGTAAAAGTCTCGGTTGAAGAGACGACAAGGTGCGTACCGTGCAAATTTTTGAAACAGAGTTTCTTCTTCTGGTAGGTAAAATATCCGGCGGCTGCTCCCACAACGGCCACGGCCACGGCGCACAAGATGGCCGCCAAGGAGCCCGAGCCAGATTCTACAAGACAAAAACAGACGCATTCAAAAACAAGTCTGGCTGGCAACAGAAGTCAACAGAATCCTAAAAAAAGATTGGAATATTTTTGAAAATATAAATACAAATCTGCAGAATATGGTCAAATTGACATTGGTCGGGGTTGTGCTAACGCCCTAAACTGGTAATCAAATTAAAATATGTCTGCCAATTCCTTTATAAAGCATAAACAACTTGTAATAATTTTGCTTTTACTTTATTGTCATTTAATTTCTTCAATTAAAACTGACCTGTATAATGCATCAACACTTATATTTAATTTATCAAGTAAATACAGAAAATTAATTTATTTTCAAGTCATACAGTGTTAAGTATATATAATATTTAATATACATAACGGAAATTTTTTTTTGTATGGCCAACCCCAAACAGATTACAGTAGTTTATGACAAAGAAATTTAATGTGTTCAAACTCCATTTATCATTGCTCATAAATGTCAAACAAAATGGATACTACTGTACTTTGTTTACTTGAGAGAGAGAGAGAGAGGAGAGAGAGAGAGAGAGAGAAATATGCATGTATGTATTTTCACGGTTCTGCATCCCAGTCACCTCTCATACGCTGTGTTGCGATCCATTCATTCATCTTCCGTTCCGAACGACCGCCCATAAAAAACATCGACGGCGGTCCTGGTTACCATGACAACGTGGATCCGAACGGCGTTCGTGCCAAGTCGCGGGATACGTCTAATGCCGGTTTCGATATTTAATCGGCATAATTTGGTCTGTTGTGTCAAATAAATTGTTTTAGTTGCCACGTGGATGTCATCATTTCTGCCTCCAGTGTAATAAAACGAGGGAGGAAGGATTTCGGGGTACAACGGGAGTCAGTGAGGGACTGAAACAAAGTCGCAAAGGAAACTATTTGACGCGATGAGTCAGAGAAGGAATTAAGTGTGAGTGGTACTGTGACTCTCTAGTTTTGAGTAGGCGTCGCTCATGTTGTACAAAACCTCCCCAAAAAAATACCTTCTACCACATGGTTGAAAAGTAGCACACGTGCGGCGGTATAAAAAAAAACTAGCAATGATTTGAAATTAACTGCAATTTGCTCCGTGGCAAACTAGTTCTTTGCGTTTGTAACCTTGGAATCTTTGTTCCGTAATTTCCGGCTAAAAAGCAGCGACCTTTTTTCCACACGCTTTCAACCCTGCGGTTTTTGCGGCGCCAGCGTTAGCGCACCTAGTCATAAGCCTCGGTACACAGAAAGAGTTTAACGCTAGCGCCGCGCTAACACTCTCAAGGCTTTCTGTGTACCGAGGCTTATCGCCGGGTGCGCTCTGTAGGACGGGGATTATGGTACATACACTTAAACGGCAATTTTTGTACGCCTACCGTAACTCTTGTGAATATCAGTAAGGCAGTTTTTAAAACTGTTGCGCACTCTCAAAACTTATAAGAAGACATTTCACCTCTTTGCATATTCTGCAATTATGACCTGAGATCTGGGTAGATGGCGCCAAAGCCCTGGCTAACAGCAAAGTAGAAAATTGTGTCAAGGAAGTGATGTTGACGTGATTAATCTCTACTGTTAGGTCTTTGTAAATCGGGGAGTTTAGCCTGGGTTGTTAGCGGAGTTCCACATTATTTTACCGGGATGTGTGTGTGTGTTTTTTTTTTTTTTTTAACTTCTGCTGACTGTCTATTTAAAAACATTTATGATGCCCCACACACACTCTGATGGGGGATTTTTTTTTCAATTAAAAAAAAAATCTAAAATGAAAAGAAATAATAAATAAAAAATAAGTGTGGTGAATAAATAATATGTAATAAATAGATAATAATAATAATAGATAATAAATAGATCAGTAAAATAAAATTAAAAAATACAATACAAATAAATTAAATGATTTTAAAAATGGATAAATAATAGATAATAATAATAGATAATAAATAGATAAGTAAAATAAAATACAAATGAAAAATAAATTAAATGCTTTTAAAATTAAATAGATAAATAATAGATAATAATAATAATAGATAATAAATAGATAACTAAATTAAAATAAAAATAAAAATAAAATACAAATAAAAAATAAATTAAACCATTTTAAAATTAAATCGATAAATAAATCAAATAAAGACTTTTTTAGCGTGATGTTAAATGAGATTATAACAATAGTGTTTTGGCATCTTAGCTCGTGGTATATTTAAGGTTCAAACTGTCCCCACTGGTCACTGTCAGCCTTGAATAGTGGGGGTTTACTGTCATGTGCTTCGCTAAACTGTACATGAACGCTCAAAAAAAAAAAAAAAAAAAAAGGGACAAAGGCATAAGAAGGATCACTATCGGGACTGACCCAAGTTCTTCTTTTCAGCCAGTAAACTCAGACAAACTAATCTTGCCCGTAGCAAAATGGTTTATGCTAGCTCATGTGTCGGTGCCTGCTGCAACATGCTTTCCATGAAAGGGAAAGCGTAGGCGGCGGCACGGCGGTCGACCGGTTAGCGCTTCTGCTTCACACTCGCGAGGACGTGGGTTCAAATCCGGCCTTAGTCTATGTGGCATATGCACGTTCTCGCCGTGTCTGTGTGGGTCTTCTCCAGGTATTCCAGTCCAAAATTGTGCCTGATAGGTTGATCGAAGACTCTAAATTCTCCGTGTGAGTGCGAATGGTGGTTCGTTTCTTTGTGGCTTACCATTGGCCGGCGACCAGTTCAGGGCGTGTCCCGCGTCCCACCCAGAGACGGCTGGGATAGGCTCCAGCATGCCCGCGGTGTGGAAAAACGAATGAAGGAATGGATGGAAAGCGTAGGATTGAAGTTCTTCAGTGATAAGCGAAACTCGCGCGTTGCGCAATTTGCACGCGGGAATTTGAGCTACCTGTGGGGGGAAAACAGCTTGATTGCAATTCCCCGATTAAAATCAGTCATTTGAAATATGTTTTGGGCTACTCTGCTGAGACGTACATTTCGGGATATTGCTTGGCACTGGTGTCGTGCAATGAAAAAAAAATGAGGAAACGTTCATGCTGCAGGTCTAACGGGAAGTTCAAATATGATCGGTTATGTTCTCACACACACACATTTATAAAAGGAGAGAACTCACCTTCAACGTCAGCGTCTAATGGAAAAAAATGAAAAAGTTATGTCAACTTCTTTGTGACACAAGTCTGACAGTTATGATGACATGTTAAAACATTTCAAAATAGAATGTAAATTAAACAGTTTGTGTAGCATAACTCAATGGGCATTGTGCTGGTCCTTGCTTTGCCACCAAGGGGCAGTATATAGCTCGTGCATTCGACGTCAGCATTTTCGCGGCGCCATATTGGAGGTCAAAAAGAACTGCTCGACATTGTGGGAGATGTTGAACCAGAGCAAAATATTCACAATGGCCGAGACTTGTTGTGCTGTTGTTTGTCACAACAGACGAGACAGATATTCAAAGAGATGGATCTATGGAATACCAGCTGAAAAGATGTAAAAATATCGATGGATTTCGGCAAATAAACGTGATGGATGGTGCCTAACCGAATACACACGACTGTGAAACGATTGCTTCATTTCAGGTAGGAATTATTCTTCTTAATCTGAAATTACCAAGAAGTATTTATAATGCCAAATTGGCTCACATGAGAACAATGTGTGTTAAAAAAAAAAAAAACTGTCTGTTGCAGAGGTTTACGGAGGTTAAGTGTGGCCGCAATCGCTTCCGTGTACACTCTGTGGAGATGACTCCGCCCTCTTTTTTTTTTTTTTTAATCATAGTTCATGAATGCAAGTTTGTGTAAAACTAGTGGTCATTTATTTAAATATTGGTATTTGTATTGAATATTAGCTGAAAAGATCGAGGGATTCCGGCAAAGGTTAACGTGCGGCCGAACACGCTTCCGCGCTCACGAGCCGTGAAAAACCGACACCATGTGGGAATTATTCTCGATTGAGAACAGATCCAGCAACAAAGTATTCATATGCGTCCAGACTTTTCTACGCTTTCAAACTTTTCCGTGTAAATCTCGACGACTTCCTCACCAGACCGATGCTTAGATCCAGTTGTCCAAGACAAGCGGAAGCCAATTAACAGTCCAATTTTTTTATCGGCGGAAACATCGATTTTGGTATTAAATACGGGTCCTCTGTGCCGAGTTCATCTATTTTTTTCCACGTAGCGTCATTTATTTTGACCTTTTAAATGTCTGACAATATCGGACAAGACTCTGGCCGTCGTGCTACAAGACATATTTCCGTGTCGTCGCCAACCGACTTAGCATTGAGCTAGGCTTAGCTTGACCGGCAATGTGGCGACGTAAACAAAAGTCAGGTGATTTTATGACGTCGGTGCACGAGCTCTATATTACGTAGACATACTACACGTCGATTTGATGACAAAACATATTGTTCGCTGTTTCCGTTAGCTGTCAGCACATGACGCGCTGCGTTTATAGCATGAGGAAACTGGATTTTGGTCAGTGGCTTGGTTCACTACGCCATCTGTAATTGCCTTTGTTTGATGTCTGCTTTGACAATAAACTCGGCCGTTGAACGAAGCGCTGCTCCGACGGGGGTCCGCTTACCTTCTCCTGTGGCTTCAGAAACATGTGCTGCGGGAAAAGGAAAAAAAAAAAAGATGTTGAGCGAGGCTGAAGGCTAAACATTCAAGAGGTTGTGATGCCCTTGTATATACATGTGTCGTCATGACTGCCTTAATACCTGCTTCAACTTGTCCCGCAAAGCCACTAATGACAGAGTGCGCGGGAGGAGCTCGATTATAATCATTAAACTGACCTGGATGACTCAGCTTTCAGGTGGGGAATAAAAGAGTTTTGGAGAAAGGGGGTGGGGGGGGGGGAGACACCTCCCCGCATTATTGGCGAAATGGAAAGTAAAAGCACTGCGTGGGAAGTATTACAAGGAGTCATTAAATGACAGTATCATGCATTGGGGGTACACAGAGTATCGGTTGCGGGTTTACGATTGCTTCACGGGAAAAAAAAAAAAAAAATCCCTTGGATTCATTTTGTGATGAACTTGAAGTGGTCATTCAAAAAAAATTACAATTCAAACCGTCATCGAATTTTAAAAGCAACAGACACAAATACGCCTCAAAGGTCGTCTCTTTCTTTGTGAGAATCTTAAAGGTCCACTGTCATGAAATGCATGATTTGAGACATGACACAGAAGCTCTTTTCCAAGAGAGAGAACATCTCACAGCCGAGTGAAGTTAGCGGAGCAATATTACCCTATTGTTTTGAGCCATTTTTAGATGATATGCGGATCACGGTCAAACCACTTATCCGCCCGATCCACATCTGCACGGCAGCGATAAGAACAACGACGGCGTGGCCAAACCGCCTCCCCGTCTGATCCACTTCTGCGGTGGAGATGAACCAGCCGCAACGAGCCGCCCCGGCCGACAAGGCCAGCGGCCGGCTCGGCCTTGTAGACAAGGACGGCGGCGATCCACAAGGCCTGCGGAGGCCGTCCTCCAGCAGCTGGTGCACGAAAGCCTTCCGATGCATACATTTAGCACCCCTGACTTATGGATTACGTCCCCACCAACGATTATTTTTTTCGTACACCTCCCTGTCATTTGGAACCCACAAAGCTCTCGTCCTTTGCACCCGTGCAATCCATTTTTCACAACAAACCGGATCTTTTGGAAAAGTAGGAAGAACGAATCCATCCTCCCGAGTGTTCGAGCAACGTCCAGCAATGCAACGCCCCGGCATTTTGGCTAACACGAAGGAACAGCGAGCTCCCTTCCAGCAGGTAAAACTGCCCTGTATGTCACTTCCTACTTCTTCTCGAAAACAAATCCCTCGAGCGGATTTTCATGGCGGGAGTGACAAAAAGCCAGATACGTCAAAATCACGTTTTGTGGTGAAAAAACGGCTGGGTCCACACCGACTGCCGTTTTTCCATTAATAACATGCTAAAAATTATGCATTTCATGACAGTGGACCTTTAAGAATGTTTAAAGGCATGACACTTGAGCTTTAACGATGAGTGGAGTTTAAACTTAAAAAGCGTCTCCACGTATTGTAATTTCCTCAAAATAACTTCACGGGTGCTTACGGCGTTAGAACGCCGAGACTCGTGCCACTTACCCACTGATCCGCCGCTATTGCTGCGCCCCGAATGCGCCGGCATGTCGTGCGCGTCGCCTTGCGCCAGAGCGTCTTCCAAGTTGAAGCCTCCGTCTAAGCAAAAGACATACGGCAAAATTAATCCCCGCAGCTCGCTTTTCATCCATCTCCACCCGAGTGGGATATTGTCCAGATGCCCCCCCCCCACCTCCTTCCCCGACTCCGACAACACGATGGAGTCTCTTCCCACCGTCGCCATGGAAACCCCAGCCCGTCCGTCATCGTGTCATTCCCCCCACGGCTATAAGTAAACGCCTCGCAGGGGCCGTGCTCAACAACGAGCCCGTAACAATAGCAGGAAAGGGCGTTGACGGCGATTGCGTGAACTGGCGATGACACGCATTTTACATTTTAAGATATTATCTGACAGCGGCAACACGTTATAACCTCGCTCATCGGGGAAAACCCTGAAAGATTTATATACCGTGATCGGCGTCGGGGAGGCCAGGTCAAGGTAGAAGGAAGTTAGCGTATGATTTACTGCACGTGATCGCTCCATTTTCGGTTTCGCACGGTCGAATCCAGTCTCGGACGGGAAAGCGACTTTCCCTCGGGATCCGCGTTGGAATGCATCGTCTCGGTCTCATCGGTTGATGTCCGTCCAGGAAAGACCGCACGACATCCACCAACCATCGCACTAAAACTGGAGGTTGGGGAAAAACTCGCTATGTCTGCTCCGTGTGAGACACGAGAAAACCGTGACACACGCCGGTATCACTCCGTTAAAAGTAATTACACCCAACTAATAAGAGGGCAAAAATGGATGACTCATACGTAAAATCATCCTTTTATAAGAGAATTTTGCAGTTTTTTGCAGTGCCCAAACTACGCACACGCTTCATTTCAGGTAGGGATTATTATTCTCAATCTCAAATGACCAAAAAGTATTTATGATGTCAAGTTGGCTCATTTGAGAACAATGCGTGTTCAAAAAAATGTCTGTCGCAGAGGTTTACGGAGGTTAAGTGTAGCCGCAATCGCTTCCGTGTACGTTCCGTGGAGAGGACTCCGCCCTCTTTTTTTTTCTTCCTCTCAATCATTGTTAATGAATACGAGTTTGTGTAAAACCAGGGGTCATTCATTTAAATATTGGTATTTGTATTGAATACTAGTTGAAAAGATTGATGGATCGCGGAAAAGGTTAACGTGTGACCGAACACGCTTCCGCGTTCACGAGCCGTCAAAACCGTCACTTTGTGGGATTTATTCCTGACGAGAACCATATTCATACGCGTCCAGACTTTTCTAGGCTTTCAAACACTTCCGTGTAAATCTCGACGCCTTTCTCACCAGATCCACGCGTGGTTCCAGTTGTCCAAGACAAGCGGAAGCCAATTAACAGTCCAATTTCTTATCGGCGAAAACATCGATTTCGGTATTAAATACGGACGGGTCCTCTGTGCTGAGTTAATCTATTTTTTTCCACGTAGCGTCGTTTATTTTGAATGCCAAGTTGGCTCATTTGAGAAAAATCCGTGTTCAAAAAAAACAAAACGTCTGTCGCAGATGTTTACGGAAGTTAAGCGTAGCCGCAATCGCTTCCGTGTACGTTCTGTGGAGATAACTCCGCCCTCTTTTTTTCCCCCAATCATAGTTAATGAATACGTTTGTGTAAAACCAGGGGTCATTTATTTAAATATTGGTATTTGTATTGAATACTAGCTGAAAAGATTGACAAAGGTTAAAATCAGTGTTAACTTATTACCTATTTTTGATTTTGAAATAATTCAAAAATAATTTACCTAAAAAAAACGATACTTCAAACTGGTACCATTTGGTGTTATAGTGACATTCTGTCATGAATAAGATAATACATTTTTAAAAGTTGCACACAAAAAAAACAAAACATCATGGCGACTCGGTCTATGTGAAATTAAAATTGATAAAGAAATAATGGAAGCATTGTCAGTACAGTTAAAGGTTTTCTTGTGGCAAAAGTTTGGACCTTCGGGGAAATATATCACTATTTCCATAACTTTCTGAAGGGGAAAACTAATAACTATAAATTATGTACATTAGGGCGGCACAATGGAATCAGCTGGTAAAGCGTTGGCCTCGCAGTTCTGAGGACCCGAGTTCGATCCCGGCCCCGCCTGTGTGGAGTTTGCATGTTCTCCCCGCGCCTGCGTGAGTTTTCTCGGGGTTTTCTTCCCACATCCCAAAAAAAAAAAAAAAAAAAAAAATTGCATGTAGGTGTGATTGTGTTTTTTTTGTCTCTATGTGCACTGCGATTGGCTGGCAACCAGTTCAGGGCCCCGCCTCCTCCCCGTCGACAGCTGGGATAGGCTTCAGTGTTCCCCGCAACCCTCGTGAGGATAAGCGGCAAAAGAAAATGGATGGGTTGCTAATATTTAACAGATGAATAAAGGCTGAAGTAAGATGAAGGAGTGGAATTAGGAAAAGGCGATGATTCAAACGTGGGCAGATTAAAATAATAATAATGAAAAAAAAAAATACCAGGCTTGTGCAGACAAATGAAGGGCGAGACCTCCGCTGCGATTAATAGTCGCACTGAGGTTTATCCGGGAGGTTTCTCGCTCGCTAACGTGACCGCTCCCCGATTCAAGGGAAATTGACCGCAAGCCACCCGTTTCACAGCCGTCGAGGTAATTTGGGAGTTGCCGTGAGAACTGGACACGCGTCAAAAATAACGATTATGTAACATTTTTGGATTTGTTCTGTGGATATTAACCGGGGTCGCGTTCCAAAAGCACGCGCTGGGAAAAAATGATGCAGCGATTCCAAAAGAACGACACGGACAAATACATGGGCAAAATAAAAATGATAGTATCGGCAATAAATAGACGTTATTACATTTCTGCATTGATTAGACGACATCAAGTGTACAGAGTCCAATTCCGGCCTGGTTTGTGTCTAAACACCGACACGGTTTCCTTTCAGCTTTACAGATGCCATGTCTGCTGTACACGTAGCGTGTCATAGTAAAGGCAATTAGAACCATTTTGTGGGAGCACTAGTTACTTTTAAAAAGAAGGCGTCCATTTGAGGTGACGCCGTTGTTTATTTAAGTAAACAATGAACTGAGGTATGGCATTTATGTGCCATAATTTCCGGCCTATGAGCCGCAACCTTTTTCACACGCTTTCAACCCTGCGGTTTATGCGGTGATGTGGATAATTTGTGTATTTTTCTAATGGCCACAAAGGGGGGCACTCGAGCGGAAAAGGTAAGAGTGAGACCGGTGGAATATATGTGCCGAGGAAGTGACTTTCACCGGTATGTTTTTTGTTTTTTTTTTTTTCAACCGGCCTTGTTAGCGCTGCGCTAGCGTTTTTGCTGTGCTAGCGTGTTGCTGCTGTGTTACTGCCGTGTCTCAGTAGTGATTTTTAGTGGTATGTTTTTTTTAACTGGCCCTGTTAGCGCTGCGCTAGCTTGTTGCTGCTGTGTTACTGCCGTGTCTCAGTGATTTTTACTGGCATGGTTTTTTTTTTTTTTTTTAATCGGCCCTGTTAGCACTGTGCTAGCGCTTGCTGTTGTGTTACTGCCACGTCTCAGTGATTTAAGTATGTTTTTTTGAACCGGCCCTGTTGCTACTGGAAAGCTGACGCAACTGGGTTTTTTTTTGTTGTTTTTTTTACCACTCCTGCTCTTGCTACCATGTTTTTGCTATGTTAAGATAGGCTAAGGTATTAAAATTTTGCAAACTCTTTCTGTGTACCGTCTTTCTTTGTAAATATCTTGTGTTTCAATGTGGGCACTTGCGGGTTTTACACAGGTGTGGCTTATGTATGTACCAAATGGTATTTCCTAGCTGGGTGAGGCTTAAAATCAGGTACGCTCAGTACGGTATTTGTTTTGGAGGCCACGCTTATGGGATGGAAAATACCAGTCGTCAAGACGATGGAGCTAGACCCCCGCCAGCGCCCGCTAGTATTCAGAGATAGTAGTACCACAAGCAATTCCACTTTCAATTTATGTTGTTACCTTTTGTACAAAAGCCTCATGAATACAAAACGCTACTACACGTAGCAGACGTGAACGTGTATTATTCATTATTCTTATGATACACGCTCACCTGAAGGGACGCGGGCTTCGATTTCGGTGTCGACGTCCATCTCCGCGTGCGCCGACTCATCGTGTGGCGCAGCTGCGTTGGCTCCTACTGCGCCTTCATCGTCGGATCCGTGCTGTGAAAATGTTTTATTTAGCATGTGGACTCTTGGATGGCGGCGGAATGGAATCTGGGATTTCCATTGAATGACTGAGGTAAGGTATTCGCCGGAGAATCAAGAATCAACGTGAACTGACCTCTTCGTGGACATGAGACGCATCAGCGCTAGCAGAAGGGTCTTCGTCGACGTCGGCAACGTCTTGCGCAGATTCCGGATCTTCTAGACCGTCTGCAGGACCTTGAGGAGGGGATGGCAAGCAGGAGATGGACAATTAGCCTCGGCTGATAAGAATGGCAGGGATCGCAACTTTGACCCGGTTAGGGAAAAGCTCAAATGATCTCGTTTAAGTACTTGAGCAGATGACATTTCGACATTTATACGTTCCAGGGTCTTTGGAACAGGAGACTCCAGACATCATCACGGGGTGGGAAGACGTTCCAAATCACCTTGGGTTGAGGGTTCTGTTTCCGACTCAGGAGCCTCTGCTTCCGCTTCTTCTGCGGCAGTAGTATCTGGTTGTGGTTCAGTTGTTGGTTCTTCTGGAGCCTCTGGTCCTGGCTCAGCTGCTGGTTCTTCTGCAGCCTCCGGCTCTGGTTCTGGTTCAGCTGCTGGTTCTGCTGCAGGTTCTGGTTCAGCTTCTGGTTGTGGTTCAGCTGCCGCTTCTGGCTCTTGTTCGGCCTCTGGTTCTAGGGTAGCCTCTGGCTCTGGTTCCCCCGCAGCGTCTGTTTCTTCTTCGGCTACAGGATCTAGTTCTGGGTCAGCTGCCACCTCGTCTCCTCCTTGTGGTGCTCCCTCTTCTTCCCCTTCGGCAGGAGCCTCTGCTCCGTCTTCTGCATTAGCCTCTGGTGGAGATTCTCCTTCAGCAGGATCTTCGGCTTCCGCCTCTGACGCAGCCTCCGGTTCTGGTTCCTCCTTACCTGGCATCACTTCTTGATGGGCTCCAGCTTCAGTTGGCTCAGGTTCACCTGGTAGCATATCCTGTATTACATGGAGAAACAAAGTCTAAGAATTTAATCTTCAGGTAGGGAGATCCGATATTCTTAGTGCACAGGTGTCAAACTCAAGGACTGGGGGTGAGATCTGGCCCACCACATGATTTTATGTGGCCCGCGAAACCAAATCTAGAGAGTCAATGTCCATGATTCTTGTAAAAAATCTGTACCAAAACTTCAAATTGTCATATATCATAAAAGTTGAAATATTACAAGCATTTTTGTGTTACCAAACGTGAATAGTTGAAAAACACATCACCCTTGATTTCTGATTCCAAAACTAATTCATAAATTGATGATGTAAATATGACGAGATGATTAAATATTTTTGTTCCACAGTCATAATAATGGCCCTCTAAGGGAAACCGGAACAACAATGTGGCCCGCGAGAAAAATGAGTTTGACACCCCTGCCTTAGATCATTTTTTTAAACCAACAAAAAAAATCCCTTCATATCTCATGAATCTTTCCACTGCGCCGTCTTCCACGGGGCGACCGACTGCCGAGGCCACATGATTCAGAGTAACAACTAATAATAATAACTTTGATCTATTGATAATATCTTTGAGCTAGCAGATAAACTCATAAAGCTAACATTAGGCAATCAAGCAATACTGTCCGTTTGTGAACCAAATACTTTTGGAATACACAAAAGGGAGGGTAATAATTCATCGTGACATCCAAAACATCTGCAATCATGTGATATTAATAAATTAAAATTAGAAATGTAAGGGCGTTAGCTTGCAAACACGGGCGACAGTTACTTGAGGTGTCTGGTTGTTTCGGTGCAATGAAGCAACACGTCCTCACCTCTGCCGCGGTTTCGGCGTCCATTTCCGGGTGCATTTCAAACTGGGGCAGCAAAGTCGAGTGGACGGCTTCAAACTCCGTTGGGGCCACGTCATCTACCGAGAAATAATAAACACATTTGGTGAAAAAAAATAGAAAGATCTGGCAACCGTCAACGCAAAAACAGAATCAGGAGCAACACTCGCTTCTCTTGCCGCCTTGCTCGAGTACAATTCGAAATTCAACAATGATTGCTAAAATAGCCTGTTGATGGCACACAAGTCTTGGACCACAAACCGCCATCACGCATGATGTTGTGCGAGAAATGTCATTTTTTTTTTTTTGATAAGCAACTTGTTGACACAAGAACAACGTGAGATGAAGTTACGCGACTGTCGGCACACATTAACGGGAAGCTGGCTTTTTACCGACGTGAATAAAAGTTGGGTCTCTCCGGAGTGAATTTTCTTATTTTCCTTTCGGCTTGTCCCGACTAGGGGTCACCACAGCGCGTCATCTTTTTCCGTCTAAGCCTATTTCGTGCATCTTGTCCTCCCTCACAACATCCATCAACCTTTTCTTTGGTCTTCCTCTCGTTCTTTTGCCTGGCAGCTCAATCTTCGTCCCCCTTCTACCAATGTACTCACTCTCTCGCATTTGGACATATCCAAACCATCAAAGTCTGCTCCTGTCTCCAAAACATTCGACTTTGGCTGTCCCTCGAATGAGCTCATTTCTAATCATATCCAAACCTGAACCTCAACATCTTCATTTCTGCCACCTCCAGTTCTGCTTCCTGTTGTCTCTCCAGTGCCACCGTCTCTAATCCGTACATCATGGCCGGCCTTACCACCGTTTTATAAACTCTGCCCGACTGTAGACTCTTGACCCCAAGTATTTGAAGTCATCCACCCTCGCCATCGCTTCTCCCCGGAGCTTCACTCTTCCTCCTCCGCCCCTCTCATTCACGCACACATATTCCGTTTTACTTCGGCTAATCTTCATTCCTCTCCTTTCAACTGCGTACCTCCATCTTTCGAACTGTTCCTCCCCCTGTTCCCTGCTTTCACTGCATATCACAATATCATCTGCGAACATCATGGTCCAAGGGGATTCCAGTCTGACCTCATCTGTCAGCGTTTCCATTACTACCGCAAACAGAAAGGGGCTCAGCGCGGATCCCTGATGCAGCCCCACCCGGAGTGCATCAAGTGTGAAATTAAACCACCAAATAATATTTTTTCATCTGCCCAACAGTAGTGCTCAAAAATATTGGCACCCTCAACATCACATCGCTCCATCCATTTTCTTCGAAGCTTAACCTCACGAGGGTCGCAGGGAGTGCTGGAGCCTATCCCAGCCGTCAACGGGCAGGAGGCGGGGCGCACCCTCATCTTGTTGCCACCCAATCGCAGGGCACATCGTGACAAACAGCTGCACTCACAATCCCACCTCGGGGCAATTTAGAGTTTCCAATGAATGTTGCTTGTTTTTGGAACGTGGGAGGAAACCGGACTGCCCGGAGGAAACCCACGCAGGCACGGGGAGAACATGCAAACTCCACACAGGCGGGTCCGGGATTGAACCAACGCTTTCCAGCTGATCCACCGTGCCCCCCCCCCCACGTTACATTTTCTATTAATTCCTGATCTTTGGGGTATTACATAATAAGTATACGTTTCCCATTGTTTTAGATATTTGCATGAACAGCAGTTAACTTATTCCTACAATTGTATTTTCAAAAACTCGGCAGTCCCATTGTAAAAGTAAGTACTCAATTGCGTTCGCCGTGATTTGAAAAGTCCGCAAAGAAAACAAAACGGGTCGCAATTGTTTTTCTCCCCCCCCATCTGTTTTTTCTAACTTTGGCCTGAAAGGTAAAAAACTGGTTCACTGCAAAGTCCAGCGCGCATAACCTCACGGACACACACATACACGCACACACAGGCAGAACCCCACCCTGTACTAATGTGTTCCCGCTGCAGCCGCAACGCGACGACAAATCAATCGCGTTCACCCTGCCTCGACGCACACAACATTTCCCCCCAAAAATAAAACAAAAGCCTGCATCCACGCCGGCGTGGCGATTGTGCACTAAAATGAGAAGAGTCGGCCTTTGTCTGGCGCACGCGTGGACGTCTTTGAGAGCGGCCCGCGACATTCCGCCGATGCGTGCGAGGAGCTGAGGCAGCAAAGCCGGCCGGGCCGACGGGGCGGGAGACGTTTCTGAGCGCCGGCCAAGAGGCGACGTTGACTTAAGGGGGGAGGGGGGGGGGGGGATCTGTAACGGAAACGCAAGCGGTGAGCACGTCTGCCTCACAGTTCTGAGGTTGAGGGTTTGAATCTCAGCTGTGGAGCCTTCCTCCCAGATTACAAAAAACATGCACGGCGGGTTAATTAAAGACTAAATATTCCGTAGCTGGCGGCACGGTGGATCAACAGGAAAGCGTTGGCCTCGCAGTTCTGAGGTACCGCGTTCGAATCCCGGCCCATCCCTGTGTGGAGTTTGCATGATCTCCCCGTGCCTGCGTGGGTTTACTCCGGGCACTCCGGTTTCCTCCCACATTCCAAAAAATATATACATGAATTGGACACTTTAAATTGCCCAAAGGTGTGATTGTGAGTGCGGCTGTTTGTCTCTATGTGCCCTGCGATTGGCTGGCGACCAGTTCAGGGTGTAAACCGCCTCCTGCCCGTTGATGGCTGGGATAAGCTCCAGCACTCCCGTGACCCTTGTGAGGAGAAGGAGCAGAGAAAATGGATGGATGGATTAATTGGACACTCTGAATTGCCCCTAGGTGTGATTGTGGGTGAGACTGTTATTTGTCTCTATGTGCCCTACGATACCCTGCCTCCTGCCCGTTGACAGCTGAGATAGGCTCCAGCACTCCCACGACCCTTGTGAGGATAAGAAGCAGGGAAAATGGATGTATGGATTAATTGGATACTCTAAATTGCCCCTAGGTGTGATTGTGAGCGCGACTCTGTTTTTCTCCATGTGCTCTGCGATTGTCTGGCGACCGGTTCAGGGTGTACCCCGCCTCCTGCCCGCTGACGGCTGGGATAGGCTCCAGCACTCCCACGACCCTTGTGAGGATAAGAAGCAGGGAAAATGGATGGATGGATTAATTGGATACTCTAAATGGCCCCTAGGTGTGATTGTGAGTGCGGGTAATTGTTTCTATGTGCCCTGCGATTGGCTGGATACCGATTCAGGCTGTAACCCGCCTGCTGTCCGTTGACGGCTTGGATAGGCTCCAGTACTCCCCGCCACCCTCGTGAGGATAAGCGGCTAAGAGAAACGGATGGATAGACATTCCATAGCTGTGAATGTGAGTGGTTGTTCTTCGCTGCGCTATAAAAATGGATAGGCGTGGCAAACATAACGGCTAAAATGATGCTTCAGCTCATGATTCATGCAAATTTCATAACTGAACGTCGATGTTTGCAGAGTGTATCGGTTGAAGCCCGGAGGACAGAGAGCGGCACTGTAAATCCTCGGAACGAGGCAACCTGGTACGCTCCATGCGCAAACAACCCCCCCCCCCCAAAAAAAAAAAAAAAATCACGCATAAACAAACGAAGTTAACGTGCACAAACACGTCTCGGCTGTGCGCTGATGTGTTAAAACAAACCAAAACAAAACACACAAACAGCAGAAATGCACACCCACACGAATGCTGAGTAAATGTGATAAGAGCGACGGCGTTGTTGTTGTTGTTGTTGTTGTTTTCCTCGTCGAGTCTAACGTAAACACAAGCGCTCCGTCATTTATTTGAAGAGTCACGAGGCGGCAGATGCGCACCAGCTGGCGACGGAACTTTAGCACAATGGGCTCAGCGGGCAAAGTTCTTGTCTCGAGACCCGGTGAGCAGCAAGTGGCTCACGCGGGAGGTTATTTTCAGACACTGCGTTCGGAATTGGAATTTGGCCTCAAGTTGGGATTTTCGCGAACGTACGACGGCCCTTCATTGAGCAACAAAATTCGTTTGGAATTTTAGGTGGCACGGTGGATACTGGTTCGATCCCGGACCCCGCCTGTGTGGAGTTTGCATGTTCTCCCCGTGCCTGCGTGGGTTTTCTCCGGGAGGGCACTCCGGTTTCCTCCCAAATCCCCAAAAACATGCAGCATTAATTGGACGCTCCAAATTGCCCCTAGGTGTGATTGTGAGCGCGACTCTTGTTTTTCTCCATGTGCTCTGCGATTGTCTGGCGACCGGTTCAGGGTGTACCCCGCCTCCTGCCCGTTGAAAGCTGGGATGGGCTCCGGCACTCCTTACGACCCTCGTGAGGATAAGCAGCACAGAAAATGGATGGATGGATGAATTGGAAACTCTAAATTGCCCTGAGGTGTGATTGTGAGTGCGGCTGTTTGTCTCTACGTGCCCTGCGATTGGCTGGCAACCGGTTCAGGGTGTAACCCGCCACCTGCCCGTTGACGGCTGGGGTAGTTTCCAACACTCCCCGCGACCCTCGTGAGGATAAGCGGCAAAGAAAATGGCTGGATGGATTTATGTATCTCAAATCACTTTCAGAACATCTCAAATATACCTTGTGTAAAATAGAACTCTTAAGTATTGTAGTGCAGTAATTTACTTCTTTGTTAAAGGTTTGTAACACTGCCACATCAATGCTAGTTTTGTTAGCTCATCTATGGCATTTTGCACTGGGTGTTAGCTATGTTAGTTATGAAACTATCAGATTTAAGTAAGACAAAGTCATGTGATTTGGGCAAATACACTGTTTCAACCTTGTTAAGGTTGCTCTAACTTGTACATTGTGCCAGCAAAAGCCAAAGAAAAAGCCAAACTCGCTGTACCCCGAGGTCTGCATCTTGCATTTGATATTTTGTGACTTTTTCCCCAAATAGTTGGGACAGATTATGATTTTGTTCATAGTCAATAAAAGCCGAAGAATAACCACACAAATAATACAATTGCGATATCTTTCTTATGATTCTTAGCAGCAAAGAAAATGGATGGATGGAATTTTAGGTTTGAAGCAATTCATATTTTGCTATTACAGCAGGGACATAATGGGATAATATGCATAATGTGATGAAAATGATCAAATACGAGCGACATATTTCCCCATGCGAGTATCCACGGTTCCCGAGGGAAGAAATACAAAATGCTGCTCTTAATGTGAGCGAAAACATTCGGAGCTGTCGAAAACGCCGTAATGACAGGCTGGCCAGCAATTACAGGGACACGCATGAAAGCTTCAATAGGATCATAAAAACAGAAAAACATGTCTGTCGGCTGTTCACAAAGGTACAGTGTTCTATTCCTTCCATATTTCATATTACATTGGTGCTTTTTTTTGTTTATCTCGCTTGTCTAATATTATACATTTACTGTAATTTCCAGCCTACAAACCGTGACTTTTTTCACACGCTTTCAACCCTGCGGTTTATGCGGCGCTAGCGTTAGCGCACCTGGTTATAAGCCACGGTACACAGAAAGAGTTGAAAGAGCTGACAAGTAGCGCCGCGCCAACGCTAGCGCCGCACTAACGCTAGCGCCACGCTAGTGTTTAAAGAGTTTAACGCGGGGCTCGGCAACCTTTATGAGGATGAGGGCTACTTAGTGAGCACCGACCGTATAAAGGGCGACGTGACCTGTTTGTGGCAAATTTCATACTCAGTTCATTACACGTACATAAAATATTTTTGCTTTAATTTATTGTAGTATATGACGTTACAGGTATTTTAAAATTTTGAATCACGTAAGCAAGTCAGATTCAGAATTTAAAGCAGAAATAATAGTAAAAGTTTGTTGCGTGTGGTATTCTTAGAAGATACCTCGGGGGCGCCTTATATGGTCCTCGCGGGCAACCGTTCGCCCGCGGGTACCGCGTTGGTGACCCCTGGTTTAACGCTAGCACTGCGCTGACGCTAGTGACATGTTAATGCTAGCCCCGTGCTAACACTAGTGCCGCACTAACGCTAGCGCCGCGCTAGCATTAAACGCTTTCTGTGTACCGAGGCTTATAACCAGGTGCGCTCTGTTGGCCAGGAATTACGATAATAATGAGAGGTTCATCTGAAAACTATTTTTTTTTTTTATAACATCTTACAGTTGTCTGTATGTTAAGGATGGTAAAATGTTACTTAAGCCAAACCAAAATAAAGGATATGCCTACTGAACTGACTAATTCAATTTTCATTGTTTTGGGGGAATTGTTTTGTTTTTCTAAATTTGAATCATTCAGAATTAACTCCACGGTTTTGTTTAACGTGAATGCAACGCAATTACACATAATGAGAACCAGTTAGCAGCGTGACGACAGGATTGACGGTGTCGCAACCCCTCGTAAAAATGAAAACAAAAATCCGCTTGTAGCGGCACTTTATAGAACATTGTGTTCCCATTTATCACTTCCTTTGCTAACTACCTCCTCTCCCTCTTAAAAAACAAAAATCTCGACCTCCCTCTCAACGGTGCCAACATCCAGGACCGGCGTTCGAGGGCGATTCTGTTTTGCGTCTGGAGTGTCGGACTGCTGCTATCCGACTGGTTCCTATTGTCTCTGGCACTTTGTTCTCTCGCCGCAACTTTCCCTCGGAGGCTTCTGACTCATCTGCTTCTGACTCCGCGTGGTCGCACGCGATCCTCTGAGCCCAAACTCCGTGCCGGTGTCAAGGGAACGCGGACAAACCAGGCACATTTAACAACAGAGCGGCGTGACGATGAGTCACGGCGAATCAGTGGGACTTTTTGTAATGCACAAAGCAAAAATATGAAAATATTAACGGCACGTTTTGGTGAAATTTTGGCTGGTATCCAACCATCGAACCCCGGAATAAAACATTGCGCCGACCTCCAACATGGCGGCCGTTTGAGTCAAGAAAAAACTAGAAAATTTATGACATACGCAAATGTCTTTTACATTTTTTGGACTGAATAGAATTACATTTTTAGCGTCGTACTTGCTTTCTTTTTGTCAGTATCACACGTTAACCTAACACACAGTGTCAAACTTGAGGCCCAGGGGCCAGATCCGGCCCACCGCATGATTTTATGTGGCCCGCGGAGGCAAATCACGTGTATCAACTTCCGCAAGTTTTTTGTTCAATTCTGGACCGAATTTCAAATTGTCATACCATAAATGATAATGTTGCGATATCACAAGCATTTTTGTGTTCCCAAACAACAATAGTTGGAAAAACCCATTACCCTTGTTTTCTGCTTCCAAAACTAGTTCATGAATTACATGTGTAAATACGATGACGCCGTTAATGATTTTTATTGTTTCACAGCCATATCGGCCCCTTTGAGGGAAACCGTAGCTACAATGTGGCCCGCGACAAAAATGAGTTTGACACGCTTGGCCTAATAGCATAATTGCCCAGGTCCCTTTGATCTTACTCTTGGGAATATCAGTTTCAAAAATCCCAATGTGCTTGCAAAAAATAGATTTTTGTCAATAGAGATTTCTCAGACATCCATACGAAGGCATTCCGCAAAGGTCGGATGGGGTTGACTTTGTTATGCGTTTTAGGCGGTTATGCTGACAATATGCAAGCTACTTCCTGGTTCACCGAGGATGAACTTTTAAGCGATACGTTTGGAAAGTCATTCCAAGCCCGCTCTCGACGTTCAGAAACTTTTCAGCGTTGTTGGAGCGCGCCGTCCGCGTTCCCGCCGCTCCGACAGAATAGAAAGCGCAAAATGTTTCCGAGCAGAACCGACACATCCAACATGGCGCGCTCTGCCTCTTTAAACCCGGTACTCTCAGGGCGCCGTGAGAGCGCCAGATACAATTTCCGAACGCAGCCGAGATGAGAGGACCTCATCATTTTTTGGTTTTGGAGTGGGGAATCGGGGCGGCGTCTCCTTGGTGATGGAACAGAAAATACATTCCTCTGTGGTGAAAGCAACCGCCGTGCTGTTCACGTTTGGTTCCCTGTCCACTTGTTAGCTAACACGCTACTTCCGAGTTCAAAGAATTATGTAAAACAGCAGGACTTTTTTTTTTTCTAGAGCAGAAAGGGGTGGGGTCACCATGATGGTTTAAATGAAAATAAATCCTAGTGTCAAACTAAAAAAAAAAAAAAAAAATTGTGGTCAGTTTATATTTCTTTCCAGCCAACCTTTATGTAAGCAACAGGTTACTTCCTGGTTTACAAAAAAAAAAAAAAAAAAAAAAAAAAAAAAAAAAAAAGACTGTGGGACCTTATCATTTTAGGCACAATATTTCTGAGCTTCAAATGACCAAAAAAATTAACTCTTCTTTAAAAAAAATATATATATATATAAATAAATTTTAAAAAAGTATTTGCCGTGTTGAGATTTTGCTTGTATGGTTCATATGTTAGCAAGGTACTTCCTGGTTCGCTGAGGCTAACAGTGGACACAGCTATACCTTTTTTTTTATTATTAATTTTATTTCATTACGATGACCAAAACAGTCAAAAGGTCCCTCTAAGAAAATGTATCTATGTTTCTTATCTTTCTTTGTATCTAAATGTATCTTTTTTTTCTTTGTTCGCCAATAATATGTTAGCTAGCATGCTACTTCCTGGTTCGAGGATGAAGCTAGACAGAAGGACTATAATCTTTCGTATTCTAGAGATTCTTGGCAGTGGAGGAGAAAAAAAAAATACCCCTCCAAAAAAAATGACATTGACATATGAGCCAATTTATGTAAAACAAAAGGAGAAAAGCAGAGAAGCTCACCGAAACTTTCGAATCAGCCGAGACTTGTGCGTGGACGGGCATCACCTGAAGAAATCTTTCCACCGGTCTCGTGTTTCAAACACCTCGCAGCTGTTTGATGCGGGCGCCGCTATTGTGAAATCCCAAATATTGAACTTTTCCCCTTAGCGGCACATGGTGAGCTTTTTGTACTGTTGTTTGTTATTTTTTAAAAATACTGTGGAACCTTTTCATATGAACTTTACCCATGGGAAATAATGAAAATAGAAAATCACACTAAAGTCAAAATGTCGCCAACAAAACTGCAATATTACGAGCACTACTTGCGTGTGTACCATTTTCACCACAGTGAACCATACACCCATCCATTTTCTTGGCTGCTTATCCTCACAAGGGTTGCAGGAAGTGCTGGAGCCAATCCCAGCTGTCAACGGGCACGAGGCGGAGTACACCCTGAACGGGTTGCCGGCCAATCGCAGGGCACATCGAGACAAACTGTCGCACTCACGATCACACCTAGGGGCAATTTAGAGTGTCCGATTAATGTCGCATGTTTTTGGGATGTGGGGGGAAATCGGAGTGTTCGGAGAAAATTCACGCAGGCACGGGGGCAACATGCAAACTCCACACAGGCGGGATCCGGGATTGAACCCGGGACTTCAGTACTGTGAGGCTAACGCTTCCCAGCTGATCCACCGTGCCGCCCTCGCAGTGAACCATTTTTATTGTTATTATTTTATTTTGTTAAATGACTATTTCATTTATTATACATCTCTGCTGTTTTGAAGCCTAGTGTCAAACTAAACATAAAACAAGGAGAAATACTCGTATTACCAAGAATCTCAAATTAGCTTTATGCTAACACAAAACGTGAAACGCTCAAGACAAACTTACAAAGAACATTTTTGTGACGGTCTTATTACACTTCAAGCAACTGATATTTGAAGACAACCGGTGCAGCAACAAATATTGTACACCAGGGGTCCTCAATGCATCCATCTCCATCGACCAAGACTGCTTGGCTGATCACGGGACGGCGTCCCCAAAAAAAAAACAAAAAAAAAACATGCTTGCTTTAGTTAGCAACACAGTCTGGGCTACGTAGAGCAAAGACGACCTCGACATGCTGCTTATGTTTACTTTCGATATTAATGGAGAAAGTTAAAAAAAAAAAAAGAAATGCTGTTGTTTTAAGATGCAATGACTGTCGGGAGTATGTGAATAATCGAAGAAAAAGTGGTTAAACTGGACCAGATTTTCTCTTTTCCGAGTGGGAAAGGTCTGGTCTGAAGCAAAAAGTAGAAAGTGCAGGATGAGAAGGTGTGTCATTTTTAAAATTCCACCTTGGCACAGCCTGATCCGGGATGAAATCGCAGACAATACAGTGCACAAAAAGCTAATTTAGTATTTTAAAAATAGAAAGCAACATGACATCAACCTTAAAACGCCCCCTGTTGGTAGCTCGCGAGAGCCTGGCTCCTTGAAAAGTAGACCTTGGGGTTAAAAAAAAAAAAAAAAAAAAAAAGTCTAGGCACCCCTTTTGTACACCATTGTGTACTATTATATCAAATTCTTGACAACTCAACTGTAATCGATGTGTGTACTTGAACCAGAAACCAAACACTTGCTATCAGTAACCACACACCTCAACGTGCGTGTCGTCAGGTGATGCGAAAACAGACACAGTTGTGTACGGTACACATCGCTAACGTGCGCCCGCGGGACACCGACTGCAGTTGAGTTGCGGAGTCTTGCGAGGTCCGCTCGGATTACAGACACACTCCCGACGCATACGTCACTTTTATCATTTTATAAGGGCTATAAAGGTTCTGGTTAATGCTTACACATGAGGCGAGCGCGCGCTTCCTGTTCCAGTGTCAACTCACGTCGACGGTTAAGTAAATGATGTGATGGGAGTGGCGAGCACAAAAGAGCGCGTCCGTGTGTGTGTACCGGTTTGTCGGTTAAAGCCGAAGGGAAGCGGTGGGACGACATTGGCCGACATCCGTCCAATCCCATTGACGTAAATGCTCGTCATTGCTTTCACTGACCACTTCATTAGGTATACGTGCATCATTTAAAATAAAAACATAGCTGACCTTCACTGGAGGGTGACGGGGGGTACACGATTGGAGATGCGGCATCTTGAGATTTTTATTTAATTTTTTTTAATATGCTAGGGTGACTTCATGAAAATTTTAATGGCTTCTGTCCAAACGGTTCCCAGTGTGACAGGTCTGAGCGCCTCCTGTGCTGAAAAGTCTCCTTGTGAGTAATGCGCATGCGTGTATATTTTGTAAACTTCCTCCCACGTCCCAAAAACATGCAACAATAATTGGACACTCTAAATTGCGCGTAGGTGTGATTGTGAGTGCGACTGTTTGTCTCAATGTGCCCTGCGATTGGCCGGCGACCACTTCAGAGTTAACCCCGCCTGCTGCCCGTTGACTACCGGGATAGGCTCCTGCACTCCCCGCGACCCT
Source organism: Syngnathoides biaculeatus (assembly GCF_019802595.1). Lineage (NCBI taxonomy): Eukaryota > Metazoa > Chordata > Actinopteri > Syngnathiformes > Syngnathidae > Syngnathoides > Syngnathoides biaculeatus. Next base: position 23,468,876 of record NC_084653.1, on the reverse strand, counting down.
CGTGAGGATAAGGGGCAAAAGAAAATGGATGGATGGATGTCATTAAAACATGTTGCATTGTGACAAAATGCATTGTTTTTATTAAAAGGAAGTAGTGTTTTCTTTTTTATTAATTTTTAGTACCGATTGTATAACTAGAAAATTTAACAAGCGCTGATGTTACAAGGATTTACATTTTTTAAATATTGATGTGTGGAAAAAAAAAATCACTGATTTGAAATTTCTTAAAGTTTTTAAAATGTTCTTGTAATGAGATTATTTTAGCACGGAAAATTCTACGTTTAGCTTTAAATGTGACTGTCCGTTGACTGTAAAATTGCATTTTTATTTTTTACAATAATATTCATCTTACCATTACAAAAAACTCGTGCAATGCATTGCAGCCATACGGATGAACCACTTTACAAGACACGCGCAAACGCACTCAAGTCACGAACTGTCTGACAGTACCAATCAAATTCTGTCCTGTCCGTCAAACTTATAAAAGGCTGAATTGATTGACAGATTTTCTATGGCACTTTATTAGATTATATGGGCGTGCATTTCAAAGGAATGGAAGAATTATTAACCCGTGAATGCCGGACAAAAGGCATCTATGGGGACGAAACTGAATCTGATTACATGAGGCTCAATATATGAAGTTATATTTGCTTCTAGGCGTGAAGTGGCTGAAATTCATAGTAATTGCAATTTTTCCCTTCCATCTTAATAATAGCAATCCAGAGCAGGTTTTTTAGATCAAATCCATAGGGGTGGCAACATTTCAGCAGAGTAATAAAAAAATAAATAAATAAATCACGCTGTTGGCCACATACCTCAGGACATAAGTGCAATTATGTAAATGACAGTGGGGCTATTACAGACCCCTGACGCTTCCCATTCAATAATCATTATTAACACGGAGCGCACACACGCGCGCGCGCAGACAGACAGACTGGCACGCGCGCGCGCACGCGTAGACACCGCAATGAGCGTTGAGGCTGTCACGGAAGAAGAAAAAAAACCCATAATAGATAATTGAACAAGGGAACAAAAAAAAAAAAAAAATCATAATTACCTTCCGTGTGAGCACGTTCAGCAAACAAACCTCCAAAGAGGAGCAGAATCCACAGGTATGACATCATTGGAACGCGGCGGTTCGAGTGGGTACGTCGGGACAATGAAGGTTCAAAGGTTAGAAGGGTGTGCGTGTGAGAGAGATTGCGTGGAAGTGGGCTGCTTGTCGCCTCCGAGGTGCCGCGAGGTTCCGCTGCTGCTGCCGGTGCTGCTCCTTCAGTCGCCTTTCTCCTTCTTTTGTCTCGATTGGAAGAGAGACGGTTCCGGGCTTTATTGGGCTGGGCGGAGCTAGTTGTGCCTCCCCAAAAGGCACAGAAGGCACCAACATTTTCCTCTCTCCCTCTTTTTTTTCCCAAACAATTACTTAAAAAAAAATACATATATATATATAAACTATCTTGGTCATTTTTTATATCCCCCCCCCCATTCCCCTCCCCCCACATTTGAACCAACTTATTTCCTCGGCTTACGATGGAGTTCGGTTCCGACGTCGCAATCGGAAACTCTCGTTTAAATCGGAACGTTTGTGGAGAATAACAGTCAGGTCGGAATCACATGAGACTTTCATAAACAATAAATGTAAACATTTTTATTCTAAAGCACTAAGCATGGTCGTAACTGATCGGGAGTTACACAAGAAATAAAATTATACTGAGTGTATCAGAAAATATAGGAAATAGGAAGATTTTTTTCCCCCTTGCTAAAAATTTTCTATAGAACATTTCTAAAGAGGTTTAGGACCCAAGTCCTGTAGAATTTCTATGAAAATTCTATTGATCTGTACAAATTGTACAGAGTTCTATAGAATTTCTAGAGAATATTTTTAGCAGGGTGAATTATCACTTTTTACCTTTTAGCGTTTTTTTTTTTTTTTTTTAAATCAGTTTTTCAAAACAGCTGCACCTGAACTGCAACATTTTATTTAAAGTGCTCAAATAGTTAGCACAAAAAATGATGGAGCTCAATCAAAAAAATCAAAATGAAACTCAATTTAATCCTCATTTGTTATTTCCCAAAACATCTTTCCTGACTGATTGTTAGTATAGAGCTCGTACATCTACGTCACCGAAGTCACGTGACTGGACATATTGCCGGTCAAGTCGGTTGGAGACGACGCGAAAATACGTCTTAGAGCACGACGCCCGGAGTTCTGTCCGATAACGTTAAACATTTAGAAGGTGAAAATAAATGCAGGTACGTGGAAAAATGAGAGACACTTGGCATAGAGGTTCCATATTTAAGACCGAAGTCGATGTTTTCGCCGATAAGAAATTGGGACTGTTAACCCGCTTCCGCTTGTCTTGGACGACTGGATCTACACGTGGTTCTGGTGAGTAAGTCATCCAGATTTACACAGAAAAGTATGAAAGCGTAGAAAAGTCTGGACGCATACAAATACTTCGTTGCTGGATCTGTTCTCAAGAATAAATCCCAAATAGTGATGGAGCCACTCAATACCAATATTTAAATAAATGACCACTGGTTTTACACAAACTCGCATTCATTAATTATGATTGAAAAAAAAAAAAGAGTGAGTCAGCTCCTTCGTACACAGAAGCGTATTGTGGTTAAACACGTTAAACTTTGGTAAATTTCTCCACGACAGATGGGGGTTTTTTTTTTGTGTTTAATATTCATTGTTCTCAAATGAGTCCAATGCGCATTTAAAAAAATAAACCGCTGGGATAGGCTTCAGCCCCCATACACGGAAGCATGTTGCGGCCACACCTTAACCTACATAAAGCTCTGTCTGACTGGCGGTTTATTTTATTTTTTTTTTAAATACGCATTAGACTCATTTTAGAACAATGCATATTTTACTACTAATAATTCTTGGTAATTTGAGATTAAGAAGAATAATTCCTACCTGAAATGAAGCAAACATTATGCTGTCGTGTCGTATTCGGTTAGGCACCATCCATCACGTTTATTTGCCGAAATCCATCGATCTTTTCTGGTCTTTTCAGCTGGTATTCTATAGAATGACCACTTTGAATATCTGCCTTGTCTGTTCTAACAACCAACAGCACAACAGGTCTTGATTATTGTGAATATTCTCCTCCGGTTTAATGTCCCCCACACTGTCGCGCAGGTCTTTTTGACCTCCAATATGGCGCCGTGAAAATGGTGACGTCACATGCACAACCTCTATAAGCAAGTAGCATTCTGAATACTTTTTTTTTTTTTTTTACATAAATGTTTATTATTAGTTTTATCACAATGATTACAATAACGTACAAAAATGATCTCCCTTTAAACATCTCCTTTTGGAAAAAAAACCCAACATAAAGCTTCAACATTTTCGTATGTCACCCACGATTCGATTTGGCCGTGAGGATTTCCGTGACGTGCGCGTTGTAAACGGGATTATTAATGGCCAAGGTGCGCAAGTACACGCATGCTTTGGTAACTTGGCTGGACGGGAGAGTTAGCGGGAGTGCTGTGGTTTTCAGTCATTTAAAAAAAAAAAAATAGCGCACTTCAGTCGTGCTCACTCACGGCGGTTTATTTGCACATTCGAACGCGTCATGATAAATTACCGAGGTTGACTCCAGATGTTTAAAAAAAAAAAAAAATGTTTCAGGCTTTGGCGGAGTCACGTGGCATTTCTTTATCGGGTTTACGTATCTGACACAATGAATTGCAGTTTATTTAGATCAGGGGCGGGGACCCTTTTACCCCCCATCCCACCTCAGCTCCTCTGAGGTTTTATTTGATTTAAGAAATTCATAAGAGGTCAGATCAAACCGGCGGCATATGACCCCGCGAGCCGTCACGTCGCCACACCTTGATTTAGAGTGGGGGGGGACCCCAAATGGAACATTTGAGGCGTCATCTGTTATTCTAAACTGTTACGTCTCTCGTACGTCACAGTGTTAAGACTCGCACGGAACTAGTACCTGCTCCCGGGCTCAAATGATCCCGCATCAAGCCGAGAGAAGCTGGAGACGGACCTTGGATTGCAACGTGAAGGGATTGGACCAAACGCTTCACGACGGGCATGTTACGGGACGAGATTCCAAATTGAAAGTAGTCCATCTCCAAAAAGACTAGTCAGACATCAACAGACCACAATGGTACCGGCTGAACTTTTGAGTTGAAATATTGTGGGGGGGGTTGCTGGGCTTTGGGTGGTGATTGGCTGGAAAATGGCTCACATTTTGTTGAAACACTCCTTGGCATTGGACCACACCTGGATTCCCTAAGGCAGCGGAAGAATACGTCAAATTGTTGACATCTTAAAATATATATACCTCCTTTTTCAAAAACCCTCAGGCCAATTAAAAAAAAAAAAAAAGCAAGCCAGTAACTACAACTACCACAGTTTATACCGTAATTTCCAGCCAACAAGCTATGACTTTTTTTTACCACTCTTTCAAACTTGCGGTTTATGCAGCTAATTTGTGCATTTTTCTAACGGACGCAAGGGGACACTCGAGCAGAAAAGGTAAGAGACTGGTATATGTGTGCCGAGGAAGTGACTTTTACCGGCAAGTTAGTGCTGCGCTAGCGTTAGCACTGTGCTATCGTCTTACTGGCATCGCTCAGTGATTTTTACCGGCAAGTTTTTTTTGTTTTAACCGGCCCTGTTAGCACCGTGCAAGTGTTAGCGCTGTGCTAGCGTTAAACTCTTTCTGTATACCATCTTTCTATGTAAATATCTCGTGTTTCAATGTGGGTACTTGTGGCTTTTACACAGCTGTTTTCCACATTGTGTAATTCAAAATGAAAATAAGGAATCAAAACGTACCGTAATTTCCGGCTTAAAGCCGCGACTCCCCCACGTTTTCAACCCTGCAGTTTATGCGGTGATGCGGCAAATTTGTGCATCTTTTCTAGCAGGCGCAGCCGAGCACTCATGCGGAAAAGGTAAGAATGGGACCGGTGGAATATATGTGCCGAGGAAGTGACTTTTATAGGCCCTTTTAGCGCTGAGCTAGCGGTTGCCGCTGTGTTACTGCCGTGTCTGTGATCTTTACCAGTAAGTTTTATTTTAACCAGCCCTGTTAGCATTAGCACTAGTGTTAAACTCTTTCTGTGTACCGTCTTTGTAAATATCTCGTGTTTGAATGTGGGTTTCAATGTGGTTTTTACACAGCTGCGGCGTATGTACAGTATGTACCAAATGCTATTTCCTTTACAAATGTACTGGGTGAGGCTTATAACCAGGTGCGCTCTGTAGGCCGGGAATTACGGTAGTTGAATTAATTTTTTTTATGAGGTAATTATTAGGGGGTTATTTTTGAAGAGGCAGAAACTTTGTGTCAGAGTAAAACAATAGAAACAATTCTCGACGCGATGTAGTGCAGTTCTACACCGCTGCAAAGAGTAAAAAAAAGTCACACTGTTGAAAAATTAACCAAAAAAAAGGCAGATCCCCCCCCCCCCCCGCCCATACAGAACAGCGCTTATATTAATCGTGTGTAGCTAATGTTGCGTACAGTACCAACAAACTTACCTTCTTACACAAGCTAATTTGCATGATGGCGTAGCTTATGAGCGCCTCGCGCAGATCTTTGTCCTTCTGTTCCTTGAAACGCTCGATGTCCTCCCAGGCCGTTTGCATAAACTCTCTATAAAGAACAAGGGATGACGGCTCGCGATGGAAGAAGACCGAACGAGCGAGGGGAGGAACTCACTGGCATTCTGCGTTCTTCTCCTTGAGCGCCTGCTCTCCCTCCTGGATGCTCTGCTCCAAGGCCACCAGCCTGCTCTCCCTCTGCTCCTGGCTCTCCTGGCCGAACAGTTTGCTGGTCATCCCCTTCAGGGAGAACACACGCACCATCTACGCGTGTAAACAAATGCGGTGTCGGAAGTGAAGCGTAGATAAAGGTTAGTTGGCGGTGCTATAATTGGCTCATCCGTAAAGCTACAGCCTCCGTGTTACCCCAGTGGCCAGTTCCTCTCGCTGCTGCTTCTTGTAGGCCAGGTCCTGAGCTGCGACTTCCAACTCGTACTGGATCAGCTCGTGTTTCCGACACACTGACCTGAGCGCACGGAAAAAAACGCTGACTCAAACACAGAAATCAGGGATTCCCAACAAGTGTGCAGTGAGACCACTTCCGCTGTAACGCGGGAAGTTATCAAATAGAGAAAGCCCATCCGCTATAGGTGAAAATCCGGAATATATACCGTAATACGTGCTTTACAGAGCGCACCTGGTTATAAGCCTCACTGAATACATTTGAAAAGGAAATACCATTTGGTACATACGTACGCCGCAGCTGTGAAAAAGCTGCAAGTCCCCACATTGAAACCCACGAGATATTTTCAAATCTCAATACACAGAAAGTTTAACACTAGCGCGGCGCTAATGCTACTGCTAACACCGCGTTAATGCTAGGCCGCAAGGGGGCACTCGAGCGGAATAGGTAAGAATGAGACCGGTGGAATATATGTGCCGAGAAAGTGACTTTTACCGACCCTGTTACACTAACGTTAACGCTAACACCGCGCTAATCCTCACACCGCACTAACGCTAGTGCTAAGACTAAAAGGGTCGGTTATAATAAAACTTACCGGTAAATATCACTGAGACACGCCAGTAACACGCTAGCACAGCGCGAACAGGGCCGGTAAAAGTCACTTCCTCAGCACATATATTCCACTGGTCTCATTCTTATCTTTTCCAGTCGAGTGCACCCTTGCGGGCGTTCGAAAAAACACAGACCGCAGCGTTGAAAGAGTGTGAAAAAAGTCGCGGCTTGTAAGCCGGAAATTACGGTATACACACACAATTATTTTGGCTCACAAGTGCGCTTCTTCAACTTACCGCACAGCCTCGGTGTAGAAGAGATATTCCTTCAGTTGGTCGGCGTAGTGCTCTTCTTCCTCCAAGATGTCGTCTATTGATGCCGCGTACCTGACCAGATACGTCAAAAACGGATCAACCAAAATTTCACGTGAAGAAAATGTTGGCAGTTTGTACCTCATAGGAAACTTAAAAAATTTAAAAAAAAAAAAAAAATCATAAAATTCCAATGAAATGTCAATTTGTACGGTCTTCAGGCTCTCCACCTTGTGTCCACGTTTCGGAAAGCGGCACGTTCGGTTCGCTGAAGACTCAAAACTGTCCTCTGGTGTGAATATTTGTTTGTCTACGTGTTCTGCAATTAGCTGGCGACCAGTCCAGGATGTACCCTGCCTCTCGGCTAGACGGCAATTTGTACTTACGTGTCCATGTGGTGACCGGCGCTCTGTAGTCCATCTCCCATCTCTTTCTCGATAGCGCTCCATTCGCTGGAAATACAACGATATGGTACATAATATGCCTCCTGTTCATTGTCAAGTCAAATGACAGCAACATGGAAGTCATACAGTAATAACCGGTAAACCGGTGTAAACGCAGCACCCCCTGGTGGCACCAATGGACAATGGCGAAAAACAAAACTCACCTGAAGACGCGACCGTAGTTGCCGTGGACTTTGTAGACGCCGTACAGCCTGTCAGCTACTCTCTGCAACACACACAGACAATTTTATCGTACTTATTGGTGGCACCATGTTGCCTACCTGATTTTAAAATCTGATTTTGTTTCTAAGATGGGATTTTTGTGCAGAAATTGATGCGATTCAGAATTATTTGTAATAAACGCTACGGTAATAACTATGTATAACTTATGTGTTTGTAATAGGCGGCAATGTGGTGCAGCTGTAAAGGGTTGGCCTCAAAATTCTGAGGTCCAGGGTTCAATCCCGGCCCTCTCCGTGTGGAGTTTGCATGCTCTCCCCATGGATGCGTGAGTTTTCCTCCCACATCCCAAAAACATGCAAAGCTAAGTGGACACTCTACGATGTGCCTGCTATTGCCCGGCAACCAGTTCAGGGTGTACCCTGCCTCCTCCCCGTTGAAAGCTAAAGTAGGCTCTAGCACGCACTGCGACCCTTGTGAGGATAAGCGGCTAAGAAAATAGATGGATGTTTGTAATATTGTCAAAAAAGGATACGGAGTCTCTCTCTCTCTCTCTCTCTCTCTCTCTCTCTCACTCACTCACACACACTCACACACTCACACACACTACAAGAGGTATTCATAAATAAGCTTTTTAGTCTTTCTACCCCTTTCAAACACAATTTATAAATTTATATCAAATAAGTGTTATCCTTTTATAAAAACGGGAAAAAAATACAGTCAGATCAAATCAATACAAATGCTCAACAATTACAGAATAAAATAAAACAAAAAAAAAAACTTAAGTGTTTGGTGTGGCGGCACAGTGGATCAGCTGGCCTCACAGTTCTGAGGACCCGTTCTGAGGACCCGGGTTTGATCGCGGCCCCGCCTGTGTGGTGTTTGCATGTTCTCCCCGTTCCTGCGTGGGTTTTCTCTGGGCACTCCGGTTTCCTCCCACAACCCAAAAACATGCAACATTCATTGGACACTTTAAATTGCCCCTTGGTGTGATTGTGAGTGCAACGATTGCTTGTCTCCATGTACCCTGTGATTGGCTGGCAACCCGTTCAGGGTGTACCCCGACAGCTGGGATAGGCTCCAGCACTCCCCGCGACCTTTGTGAGGATAAGCGGCTAAGATAATGGATGGATGTTTGGTGTACATGGTTGAATACTTACCGCTCTGACCCTGAGAAGTTGAGAGATGGCAGCGTTCAGTTCGTCGCTGTACTGTTTCAGCGCCGTGAAGCGCCTGGGAAATGCGACAGGGAAACGGCCACCTTAGCATTTCTTTTGTTTACACGGCAATATGAACTTACCTTAGTCTGTTAGGGGTGGTCGAAAATGACACCTACTTGTCAGGGTTCTTGACTCTAAACATGGCACTCAGGGACTTCAGTCTGGAATCAGCCTAACGAGGCGGACAAAGGAACAACGTTTTAAAGCTGCTTTTGTACATTTCCCAAAAAATCTCGCCCAGAATTCTGTAATGCAGGTGCATCGAAATACATTAAAAAATGTGGAAAATGGAATCTTATTAAAGTTAAATTCACATTACACAGATTCACTACACACAGAATGACGTACGAAATCTATTTAATTTGGATGATTGCAGCTAACAATTAACGAACCCTTCAAATTTAAAGCGTGAAGGATTGAGAACAATTTCTATAGCAACTGGCCTTGCGAAAAGAACTTTCCTGTGATTAATTCATTTGTACAATATGAGCTGCACTTTTTTAATTTAAATTTTGGAAAGAAACTCACAATAAAATACTGATAATAGTTTTAACTTTATAATGCAAAGCGCTTTTCTGTACAATGAAAGATGCTGAACATAACTGGGATAAACAGATAGAAAAAAGATGTATGGAAACAAAAAAAAAAGTGCGTGTGCCAGATAAAAATAAGGTTTACATACAGTATTAAAAGCCATAAATGAGTTTCAGTGAGGATTTATTTATTGTGATGCAACTGTATGTGAGACCCAGCACCGCTGAATAAGAAATCCAGTACCTTGTCTTGGAAACCGGTCTCCAAAACTGCATCCCTCCATCCTTTCTCCTGAAGAACGACACATAACTACAAGTTTTTCAGCTGACATTAGCAGTATTACCAACAAGGACACGATGCATGCGTTTTCAAGCAAAACGAGTGATTTCTACAGTTGCTGTCATTTGGCTATGGCAATATTACCGTAATTCCTCGAAAATAATGCGCACATTTTTCCAAAAACTTAATAGATATTTAGGTATGGATGAAAAATAAAAAGTACAATCACATTGTATAGTTGTATAGGATGGGTAATATAGTGGAGAAACTGCACAATGCAGAAATGTTTAATGCAAAAATCGTTTAAGTCAAACAGTGTTAAATATTTATTTAAGACTGTAATATGTGTTATCAACATTATTAATAAAATGTTATTCCATTATTGACCATTTATTTAGTTGGTCGAGGGATTCTGTTCTGACAATTACAAGAACCAGAACAAGCGTGTCCTGTGGCCTGTCCCGAGATCATATTACGTCTACATCAGCACGTGCACAATGATTATTATTGTAATATATATATATATATATATATATATATATATATAAAATGATATAATATAATAATAATATTATTATTATTGATTGTTGTACGGACAGTTTATTTGTAAAAGAATACAAGTACAAACCTAACAAAATATAAATACAGATAATTTGCAATATTTTGAGTATATGGGTAGCAGCAAATTGGTGGTGCGCATTGTACATTGGTAGAAGGGTTTTCCTGATTTTTTTTTTTTTTTTTTTTTTAGGTCAGCTTTGGGGATGCGCATTATACTCGAGAAATGAGGGTATTACTGCAGTGAAATAGTAGCACTAAACAGTGTATCCAATGGAACTTGAATACATTTTCATTGAAGATGTCACGACAAAAGATTGAACAGTCGACGCATGACTTGGCACAAGATCAGTGATTTGCTTTTGTTTATTATTTAGCTTTTTCTGCTTTTATGCCACCTCGGCAGCGTATCAGTGAAAGCAAATAGGAGAAGTACGCTGATAAGAGATAAAGGTTATTGCAACATCGGGGAGTGGTACGCATATCTACGCTGCAAAGTGCAATACGGCTACACCGAGTTAAATGTTTGCTTGTGACGTTACATTAAAAAGCCGTGTCCCCGATAACCTTTGCACAACTCCCTGCACTGTATGTAAGGTACCGATGCGGGATGGGGAGTCGAACTCGAGCCGCAAATTTGCCCAATTCCGACGACAGCGGGAAGTCCCAGGCAGAGTGAAAAGTTTAACCTCCGTGACTCCTCGCCCACGCTGCTTTGTGTTGAAAGCAGTAGCCGCTGTCGCTAATTATTTGAGCGTGAAGAGCAGTAACGGCCGTGTGAATGCGCACGACGGACGTAGTGATTTCTCGCAGGGGTGAGTTCATACTGAAAAGGCACAAGCACGCCGTTATGTCTGTCACACGCCGCTTTGCCAAGAATGGAACGTGACTCACAAACTGGAGATTCATCCATTACGGGTTCAGATCATGTTTTATGCTGTGTTTTACAAAAAAAACATTTGGACAATACTATCACAGCTAAGAGCGTTAGTGTGACTGAAAACGGCACCTGTACAGTAAAATCAAGTTCCGATACAGTTTTTGACCCCAAATATTTTGTAAATATGAACAAATTAGAGGCCGACCGGCAGGATTCTCCCGTGTATGATGTGAAATTAATCAACAGGGGTACGAACCTCGGTGAGGAAAAGGAAAACTATCTTGTCTTCACAGAGAACGGGATGCGACATCACCCGCAGCAAGAAGTTTTCCAGGCCCACCCTGCGCCGCTCGACAAAGTCCGGGTCGAGGTTATCGGCTGACAGCTTGTGCCACACAAACTCCGCCTGCAGGTGGAGAACACCTGCACATTAACGGGGCGAGAACGAACGAGTCAACGTGTCTGATTGGACTCACCCTTTTCTCTGGCAGAGGTGGGATGATGATGTACGGGTACGTGACCAGCAGGTACGTTCTGAGGAGCTCGAACTCGCTGTAGCGTCGCCACAAGGTGTCGGGTGTGGTGGCTGGAGAGACGTTCACGGCTGTTTCGGATGGTCTGCACGCAAAACACTCACTTCAACATTTTTGTTCACGTTGTGAAAAATGTCATTTCACATACAGTGAAGTCACCGGCTCCACCCTATGATACGAGATCAGGAGAAAGCGCCTTAAAAAAAAAAGCATCTTCAAGAGCTACCAGAGAGCTGGACACATTTTTAAGATCTATACAGTACTTCATTTTACATACAGTGTATGTATGAAGACAAATATATGTAATTTGTATTCATTGGATGGAATTTGCTCACATTAATTTCAGAAGTTAATTACCATAAAGCACAACTTACTGTAACTGAATAGCAAATAGACCAAAAGTTGGATACAGTCAACAAGGAGCATCTAACCATCCATCCATTTTCTTTGCCCCTTATCCTCATGAGAGTCGCGGGGAGTGCTGGAGCCTATCCCAGCTGTCAACGGGCAGGAGGCAGGGTGTACCCTGAACTGGTCGCCAGCCAATCACAGGGTGGATCGAGACAAACAGCCGCACTCACAATCACACCCAGGGGCAATTTGGAGTGCCCAATAATGTTGCATGTTTTTGGGATGCGGGAGGAAAGCGGAGTGGCCGGAGAAAACCCACGCAGGCACGGGGCGAACATACGAACTCTACACAGGTACCTCTGTTATTTTTTTGAAAACTAATGATAAATTTATCGCACCACAGTAGTTAACTGCTTTGTGTTAATATCTAGTAATAATTATAGGTGTCACTGTGGAGACAGGAAGTTCACCAACCTGTTTTCTGGTCTGGTCACGTGATCTTGGCTGATAACAGACTTTATGGGCCATGAAATTTTAGAATAGGTAACAAGAAGTAAGGCTGCAGTCACAAAAAGGAGGAACTCGTCGTGATCAGTGTTTGTATAATTTGTCTCAAGTCATTCACCACAATAAAAATGGGAAGGAGAAGAGTTTGCTACTGGAATGTAGTTGAGAGATAAGCTAACACTTAGCCTAGCATCTTCTATTTCTCCCACTCTTTCACCGTTTATCTTTCCCAGTGTGACGGTCTGAGCGCTCCCCCGTGCTGAAAAGTCTCCTTGTGATGAATGCGCATGCATTACTAACAGGGGAACTCTGGGTACGTTTACTGCGAAATTCCCCGGTCTCATTAGTCCCCTTCTTCTACATAGCGGAAGCTAACATACGTTATAACCTAACCCAATCCTTCTGAGACATCCATAGCGAACACAAAGACTCGGCGACAAGTTGTCGAACAGCACAGGTTGAAGCATGGATGGGGATGTTTCAGACTGGCCGGAAGTTTACAAAATATATGCGCATTAATCACAAGGAGGCTTTTCAGCACCGGGAGCGTTCAGACCGTCACACCGGACGTGTGGACACCTTATGTCAGTCTTGGTTCAACGACAGACCTGCGGCTTGGGGTAAGAAACTTGCGATTGTCGGTGGAGATATTCTTGTGTGAGTGTGTGAGGTGTACTGTTTTTGGTCATCTGGAGTACACCTCACACACTTAGAGCAGGAAGAACACAAATCAAAATCGTTACGCGCGTTGCACCCTTTAGCGGAAGCCCACCGTGTCTCTACGAGGTAGACGGTGTAGGTTTCCTGCATGTTGACCGTGTTCTTGCCCGTTCTCTTCTCAGCCTCCGCCACGTTGATGTCCAGCTTCTTCAACAGCGACGTCCCCTTTTCCACCATCTGGCCAGGATGGGAAACATTCAGTGTTAAAGAGCAGCGGACCATAAAATAACAAGGTAAGGTGTGATAAATGATGTTGATTAATGATTAAGGTGGACAGATAAAACACAAAGTTGCAAGTCCATCATTCACTTCTCCTCATTATCAGATTGCGCTTGAGCTGGGGTATACCGTGGATTGGTCACCAGCTAATCGCAGGGCACAAATGAGCAAGGCGGAGTACAAGTGTGTATGTGTGTGTGTGTGTGGGGGGGGATCACACAAACTCTCCAGAGGAAGACAGTCGAACCCAAATCTGTGAGGCAACCGGCTAACCGCTATCACAATGTGCTGTCGGAGGTGCCAGTATTTGGCAGGTCACGAGACCAGACAATTTCCTGCTTCACCTGTGAATTTCCGCCATTCCAAAACTCTTTATTTTTAAAAAAATCAAAAACATAAATTGTCAAAACAGCCCCGTGGCTACAGAACACGGAATTCACACTTGAGCCAAGAGGATAAACAAAACTCCATCCATTTGACGCAAACAACGGCGGCTAGTTAGCAAGCTAGCATCAGGAGTGAAATTTTCTACTAAAGTAACTAGTCGAAAATAACTTTTTCTTATTCTTAGAACATTGCAACTTTGTGTGATAACTTTAAAGGCTCGTAAAACACCAAAAGCTTCACATCTACTCCAAAAACCCGTCAATAATAGCGCTCGAAAGACCGCACACACCTTTGCTAGCCGAGCACGCTAACGCCTACTTCAAACTAAGCGTCTATGTCAGGAAAAAAAAAAAAAAACATGTCAGCCAACAACTGTCACTACCGAGTTGATGATGTTGTTCTCCGCCTCCGTGTTGTCGTTGTTGTCGATGACCGCCGCCTGATCTCGGTGACTTCCAGAGTCTGCCATCATCTTCCACTGCCGCACTCCTGGCTGCGGGCTTTGCAGGCTGCCTGGCGTCAGCTGAGCTGGCGACGAGCCCGACGTGGCCCATTTGCGCATGCGCGGTAGCTCCTCGTTTTAATTTAATTGATAATTTACAAAATATCAATGAAAACTAACAGCGACAGTCAAATTCTCACTTCAAAAGTGTGTGTTGACTCCCACTTGACATAAATTTAAATGGTAACTTGATTGCAAACAGAGCCACATCACCAGTTGGGGGTATGCACACTTGTGCAAACATATTTTCTTAGCTATTTTTACTTCCTTTCCCAATTGTTTTTCGTAGTTGTGTAGTACAGTTTATAACACATGGTCAAATATGTCCTGTCATTATCCAAGCCACTTATCCACACAAGGGTTGCGGAAAGCTGGAGCCTATCCCGGCGAGCTTCGCAGGGCAGCTATCGACACCATCACCGAGCGGGAATCGATCCCATGCTGCCCGCCCCAAAGGCAGGCGTGTGTACCACAGTACACCATCAGTGACTCCTGGTCAAGTATGTTTTGAAATGAATTATTTTGGTCTATTTATTTATTTATTTATTTACAAAAGCCTGCTCTTTTATGTGTATACTTTTTATCTGCAAAATATATTCATTTAAGTACATGCAGTGTCCTTTTTTTTTATTTGTAGGTGTTTGTTACCATAAGTGCTGTTTGAGCATCCATCCATCCATTTTCTTTGCCGCTTATCCTCGCGAGGGTGGCAGGGAGTGGTGGAGCCTATCCAAGCTGTCAAGGGGCAAGGAGGCGGGGTACACCCTGAACTGGTTGCCAGCCAATCACAGGGCACATGAAGACAGACAACAGTCGCACTCACAATCACACGCCTCACAATCACACCTACGGGCAATTTAGAGTGTCCAATTACTGTCGCATGTTTTTGGGATGTGGGAGGAAACCAGAGTGCCAGGAGAAAACCCATGTAGGCATGGGGAGAACATGCAAACTCCACACAGGAAGGGCCAGGATCAAACTCGGCTCCTCAGAACTGCGAGGCCAACGCTTTTCCAGCTGCTTCCACCGTGCCGCCCTATTTGAGCATCTGTCACCAAATTTTTCACCCGAGATGGGAAATTGCGACTTCCTAGGAATGTTGTAGCAGCGATTATTTAAAAATGTAAACACTCGGAGTTTTATGGACTTCTGCTGTTGAGCCGACTGTTATTGCCATTAACAATTACATGTATTTTAATGTGTATTCAGATAAATAATAATAAAATCAATAAAACAACAAGTCCCCAAAAAGTAGCTCTTAGTTTCCCCCCCAAAATATCAGTGACCCCTTCATTTGAGTAAGGAGCTCCTCTTCCTCCTCAGGGTGGCGAATCGTGACTCACGCCGCACTTCCCTTGTCATTTTGACAAAAAAAAAAACATAAATAAAAATGATGCGAAGGATGCCGGCTGCGGAAGGCGCCGCGTGTCGTGCCGCAGATGGGACGCCGGGGGAGCCCGCGGTAGGAAACGAGGAGTCGCCTGCTTTCGAATCCGCACGCCGGTGCCGCGAGGGCCCGACGGGACGTGTTCAAACAGAATTTGCCCCCCCCCCCACAAAGATGCGTTGTTTGAAAGTCACTCGTGCCTTCACGATGAGGACGCGTCCACGAATTTGTTTTCTCACGAGCAGCCCCGCATCCCTCCGCGTAGCACAATATATCAGTGCAAATGATACCCACAGACAGGTCCCGGCCCATAATGAAGCCCACCGAGACCCTCTGTGGAAGACCCTTCGGTTCTCCGGCCTCTCATTAGAGGAAATGAAGGACCTGTATGCGCCGCGCATTTACAGACCCGCTTTCCTAAGAACTGCAAGGGTTGAAAAAAGGTGGATGAGCTTATTTGTTTCACTGCTTAGTGCACCCGAAACCTGCGATTGGCTGGCGTCCAATCATGGGCGTACCCCGCCTTTTGTACATAGCGGGGATCGGCTCACCTGGGACCGACAGAAAAATGCAGTAATCGGTGTCAATGAAGTTTGTTCTGGTCACACACCTCGATGAAGAGACAAGCTCTCTAAGTCATGGAGGAGCCAAGTTTAGTCTGGGTTGTTAGTGAGTTGCAAAGAGTCATCACTGTGTGGATTTACATATACAATTTTTTTTTGCCGTTTTGAAAATTGTAATCGTTTGCTCGTGATTTTCCTTTTAAGGATAATGTGAGTTTAAAATTATATCAAAATGTGGCATTTGTGGTGTTTTAACAGTTTGAACCAACCATCCATTCATTTTCTTTGCTGGTTATCCTCACGAGGCTCCCTGCTGGAGCCGATCCCAGCTGTCAACGGGGAGGAGGCGGGGTACACCCTGAACTGGTCTCCAACCAATCGCAGGGCACATGGAGACAAACAGTCGCACTCACAATCACACCTAGGGGCAATTTAGAGTGAACCATTCAACAAAAACCTACATGAAAATGGGAGTGTGTATCAATTACAGCACTTGCAAATTTTCAGAAGATTACTGTATTGTAATGATTTAATGAATGAATTAATGATGTCGTGAATGTACTGATTCAAACGGGAAGGAACCGTACTTGGTAACTTAAGTCAAGATGGACAGGACACCGACAAAACGGGATAACCAAACAAAACATAAGAAATATAATGTGGCAAAAGTATGACGTGTCAGTATATCATGACTGTATTCGCAATAACTATACTTTTCCCACATTTTTAAAGAAGTATTTTTGCTGTCCAAAACAGGAACCCTAACCCACGGCATAAATAAAAACTCATTAGATTCCTCCACTGATCTAAAAAAAAAAAAAAAAAAAAAATGGATCGCGCGTACATATCTCGCAGGTTGGCCGCCATCTTGGTACTCCCAAAACGTGTGGAGGACATGGTTTACACGTTGGATTATGGTGGGGTTTTTCCTCAAAGTTTGGCATGAAGAATTAAAATTGGTCAAGTGAGCTTGACATGTTTTCAGTTATGGTGACATGAAGGATTTTTAATTCGACTTAGTTCGCTAAAAAAGGCTAAGTGGAAAGGAAAGACAGAACACCGTGACTACCAAGAAACCTAGGGCCCATTTTCCGTGATGTTACCTTTTCCAAAAATACGCTGTGAAGCACTATCATCACAACACATTTGTGTCATAAAAACATTAAATTTTCAGTCAATCAGTTAGCTATATTTTTGGAAATGAGGACTCGCAATGGGAAAATACATGCTAAACGCGTTGTTCATTTGTTGTCTCTGCGACGTCCTTTTTCAGACAGAAAATTTCAACTTCTTTCCGAACATTTGAAAATCTAATTCAATGTGCAGAGTTCTGTATTATGAGATTCATCAAAAAATTCACAGAAAATGTGTTTTCTTGCTTATCCACGGATGAAGTTTGGGAAAATATTGGCATCGCTTTTTCACGAAAAACCGTCGGCCTATAAAGATGAAGCAGAGAGTGAACAGTGAACAACAACAACCGGAAACAAAATTTGTTGAAGTGAATTGAGTTCATCAGAAAATAATGATTAAAAAAACCTTTACAAACAAACTTTAACAGTGTCAAAGTAAATTTTTCTAACTTAACTTTGGAATGTTTTCTCACAGCCACGAAACTGGCGATTAATCGCCGCACATGCAGGTCGGGATGGTTGTTTTGGGAGTATCAAGATGGCGGCTATCTGTTTTCGGTGACTTCCGCTTTGGTGGCCAATGAGCTATCCACTTTTTTTTTTTCAGATCAGTGAATTCCTCAGGAAACGTGATACCATTTGTAGTATGCAAGCTCCCTCTAGTGGTGTACTAAAGAATCATTGTCTTCGTACAGTTCAGTTGTATTTAACTTTGAAATGGAATACATTTGCACTTAATCTTTAAGAAGACTTTTTAAACATGTATTTATGTAAGTTTTTTTTACTTGGTGTAAAAAATGTGTACAGCATTGGAGGTTCTAATATAAAAAATACACAAAAGTTTCTAGTAACAGCCACTTTCGAGGTCCGTGACCGACTTTGGACATTCGTGCACACACTTTTGGTTTATCTCTGTAATAAAAGCAAGATATGAATAAATCAGTGAACGCGTAATATCAATATTCAAAGATGCTATTCAATGCTCATTAAGAACAAAGCCCATTCGGGACGCCCGAAAGGCGAACCCGCCCTGACGGACGCGTCCCTCTTTTTGCTCTCCGGTCTTTGAGGAAAAAGGACAAGTAGTCATTTAAAAGTCATCGTGGGCAGACGTTCCGCGTCTGGGTTATAATTGTCGAAAGTCGGAATGCGGCACAGTAGTTATTATACTGTACTTACGCTGCCGCGCGTAAGGACGGCGGCTATAAAAAGCAACGGAGCGTGTCTGCATAAAGCCGGTCGACAGAATGTGCCGGAAAATGGAAAGATAGGTCGGCGTCCGTTCTCGCCACGCTCGGGTTGTTTGTGTTCCTTTTAAGCCCCGATGTCTCTTTTTAGCAGAATGACCAAAACTCATTCAGAGGCTGCTTAAATGTCCTTTGGGAATGTGTGTGTGTGTGTGTTGTGCTCCCATTGTGTCATACCCTAAAAAAAACAACAAATAAGCTTCTTCCTACTGTGACCTGAATGTGTCTCCTATTCTACTTGACCATAAATAAGAAATAAAATCACTAAAAGACACTTAGTCTTCATTACGAGCTGCGGGCACTTTATAAACATGACTGCTGGAGCATTAACTGGAATTTTGCACTTCACCAAACAAACCAACACACGGAAAAACACGCACACAAATGATGCCGGTATGACTTGTTCAACAATAACATGTATAATCAATCAAAATCAGCCCGATTATCAGATGTCTCCGAAACAATTATCGGTATGTGTTTTCGTGTGTTGCAAAACTGCTTTGGAACAGACCGGTGAGATTGCCCTCTAGTGGCCTGGCATGCATACGAAACCATTTTCAGTCACTGTTCCAGATGTCAGCTGTACCCACGTTTTGCTAAGATTACTAGAATGTTGTCATATCACAGAGGCGTATTGCTGCCACACCACAAACAAAAAAAGTCACTATCATGTTATAATGTGATATGTTTGATGTTATAATGTGGTTAATTTCACATTATAATGTGGTTAATTTCACATAATGTGAATCATTTCATGTTATAATGTGAAACGTTTCACGTTAGAATGTTAATTCATTTCATGTTATCGTGTGAAACTTCCACAGTATAAGATGATATGCTCTACTTTACAATGTGATTTGTTTCACGTTATAACGTAGAAACTAATAAATAAATACATTTCACCCCTCTTCATCCCGCCCTGCAGCTTTACCACACAAATAAATCGTTTAAAAAAAATCATACATTGTGATTTCTGGATTTTTCTTTTTAGATTATCTCTCTCACATTGGACATGCACCTACGATGAAAATTTTGCTCTGAATCTGGGCAACATCTAAAGTGATGTGAAAACTTCCATCTGCACATAAAAAAAATAAACATACAGTAATGCAATAATGTTGCAAATATTTGGCTTAAATTATCAGAATAAATTTACCATCGTCAAAATTTAGGATAAAGGAAAATGAGATGCATAGATGAGTGATAGTAACACGACACTGCACATAGATGTGTTCAAAGCCGCCGTGCGTTCACTTCCCAGCAGTTTAGCCCACAAAACACCCTCCGGTGTTGTCGAGCGGAGAAATTAGGAGACCAGACGGAATGAGGAAGCACCTGTGCAATGCAAGACAGATGAGCGCAACATCAAAAGTGTTGAGCGCGCAACCCCCCGTGACATTTTAAATCTTAACGCAAGACAATTCAACTATAAAACACTCCCTCGCACAAAAAGCTGTCAATCCAAGTGTTGAACACACTTTTATTACGCGGGTGTCGAATGTTAACAGAATCAGAGGAATATTTAAGAGTCAGTGGTCACATAAAAAAAATAAAATAACTTGGGTTACACAAGGAGGGAATTAAAAAAAAGGCTCCTTCCTGATGTAAATTAAAATTTTGCAAAGATCCAGAATCGAGACAGCGCCGGGATTCATACCTGTATTTGTTTGTCCATATATTATTTTCAAAAACAATGAGTCCTTTTTTTTTCTAGCCATGCATTCACTTTATAAGTCACGTCACCTGGAATTTTCAAAATAAAATCCCCGCCACTACCATTTGAGCTAGTCGAAGCGTCATCTTCGGTCCGATCGTCGGTGTTGGCATCTTGACTTTTGACGACCGAGCCGTCGCAAAATATTGTGCTGAATGTTCTGAACGCCCGTTTCCAAAAGCAATTCATTCTGAAAAATATCGCTTCCTGTTCTGAAGTTCTGTTAATAAATAGCGTGGATTGTTCCAAACTCATTTTTACAACCAATTTACAAAAAAACAGCACTACTCTGAACTCTTTGTTTTTTTTTTATGACCATTGATAGGAAATACTGATGCATGTTCTGAACTTTTTTTTAAACCAACCTCACTGAATGTTGTGGGATCCTTTTTCCATAACCATTTAATCATAAAACATATCATCGAATGTTCACTCCTGTTTTTTTTACAAATTAATTGAAAAATATTGAATGCCCACGACCAAATTATCAAAAAAATAGCACTGAGTGTTCTGAACTGGTTTCCGTGAATGCTCGAAAAATAATCTGTAAATGTTCTGAACTCCTATTTCCAGAATCAATAAAGAGGGGAAAAAATGCACAAACTTTTCTAAACTCCTGATTGCACAACCAGTTTTTCAAATAAAAAATTAGCACTGGATGTTCTGGACTCCCAATGGACCTTTCCGACCTGTCCATCACTCGTACAATAATAGCTAATCAGATAGGCGCATTGTCTTAGCGCGCCCCTGTCGCCATGTTGTCCTACAACCAATGCTGGCTGTCAGTAGTGTGCGCTTGGAATAGTTAATGTCACAAAGAAAATGGTCCTCAGATGCGCTTGGGGAACGTGCATATCTGATGAAAGATATCCTGCTAGGTTACAAGTGCCCCGCTCGATTCATTTTCCAAAGCCTAAAACACAGTTGGCGAAGTGTCTATGACGGATTAGCGGCTAGCGGAAGAGCGCACGTACAACTACGAGCCAAGTTGAATGAATACACCCACTCACTTCGAAAGACTACAATGATATTACTCGTCATCTTTCCAAGTAAAAAGTACTCACCCTGCGTTACATGCGCAGTACCATTCCACTATTTGATCCTGTTGGATTTCAATATGAAGTTTGTGAGGCGTCAAACTTTTTTGCATATCCCCAATGTTTCGCTGTCACTCTGACATTGCGTCCCACTCCGTGCAAAATCTTAATTCGTGTACATATCCTTGCGTGAAATAGTTGAGACCTCTCTGTAGAACTCTCTTGGACAAGTCTGACGCATTTGGCAAAAAAACATACCGCAATATTATCTGGAATATGCGATAATCGACTTCAAACATGTTCTGTTCAATCCCCATTTTGTAAGGTTGTGGGACATGGCTAAGGGGGCGGAGCTTAAGACCACCATCAATAAGGTCCATTGGGTTCCCAGCGGAGGTCTGCGTGAATCTTGGCCATCGTGTTCTTCTCTAAACAGAAAACTAGTTGAGAGTGGATCTACGCAACCAGCAACTAGATATAACTATACTAAGATATAACATAACTAGAAACCAGCATCTACGCTGGTTTCTATTTATGTAGTGCTCTACGTTTAGCCTCAATCGCTTCACAGACATAATTCTGAATGATTAATTCATTGATTATCCCTAGTTGAGATACCCGAACACTGACAGTCGTAATTTTACTAAGACTTCAATTTCAGACAATGACAATTTAAAAAAAAAAATGGAAAAAAAATAGTGGAGGATAATGCTGTTCACCTTTACTGTGTCAAAACAAGACTTTTTTTTCCCTCGTTTGAAAATGTTAGGGAAAAAAAAATACATCAAATGCCTTCAGGTCACTTCTTTGGTTCAGCCCTGCGATGAGTAGAAAAAAAAAAAACTCCCAAAAAAGCACCGCACAAAATGTACATACATCTAAAGCTTTGCTCATATTCGAAGCAAAGGGATACCCCGGTTATCGGTTAGTGTTGTTTTGCCGTCACAGTAAATGCACCATGAAAGTAAATTTTAAGATTATTCTTAAAAAAATGAAAAAAAAAAAAAAAAAAAAAAAAAGAAGGTCCCACGGTGTAATTCTTTGCTGATGATGAATGACTACAAAGGTGGACAGCAACATAAGGCGAGGGTATATTTTTTTTTTTTAAAGTTCTCAAAATCCTATCACATCGTGAATAATCTCACTTTTGATATTAGAGTTAAAATCCATCGTGTTGGATCGAATATCCGTGTGTGCGTGTGTGTGTGTATGAGAGCCGTGCCAAGTGTGTATCTGTGCGTCGCCGCCATGACCTCCAACCCCCCGGCCCGGACGGCTATTGTATATTGCAGGACGAGCAGCAGGGGTCGTCCTTGTCGGGCTGGGCGGCGTAGTCCATCTGCCGCACGATCTCGGCAAACAGTTCGTCCACCATGGTTTTGCTTTTGGCCGACGTCTCCATGAAGGGGCAGCCCCACTCCTCGGCCAGCGCCTGGCCCTCGCTGGACGACACCTCCCGCTCGCTCTCCAGGTCCACCTTGTTGCCCACCAGGATGACGGGGACCTTCTCGTACCTGAGAGACACACAAAAAGTGCTTTTCTGTATAAACAGCACGGCGTATGACACTGCAGCGAACAGTGCTAAGGCATAGCAACATGCTAACAATTGGTCACTCTAACTCCTTCACCAATAGAGCTCGTGCACCTACGTCATCAAATCACGTCACTGGCCGGAAGTGCCGGTCAAACAAAACCGTTCTTCAATGCTAAGTCGGTTGGAGACGACGTGAAAATACGTCTTATAGCACGACGCCCAGAGTTTTGTCCGATACCGTTAAACATTTCGAAGGTGATAATAAATGAAGGTACGTGGAAAAATGAGAGAGACTTAGCATAGAGGACCCATATTTAATGCCGAAGTCGATGTTTTCACCGGTAAGAAAGTGGACTGTTCACCCGCTTCTGCTTGTCTTGGACAACTAGATCTACACACGTATCTGGCGAGTAAGTTGTCGAGATTTACACGGAACAGAAACAAAGCATTCTCCAATGCTAAGTCTGTTGGAGATGACGCGAAAATACGTCTTATAGCACGACTTGTAGAGTTTTGGCCGATACCGCGAAAGATTTACAAGGTGAAAAGAAACTAACGTACGTGGAAAAAGTGAAACACACTTGGAATAGAGGACCCATATTTAATGCCAAAGTCGGATGTTTTTGCATTTTGCGAAATTGGAGTGTTAACCCGAAGCGGTAACGCTTGTCTTGGACAACTGGATCTACACACGGATCTGGTGAGTAAGTCGTCGAGATTTACATGGAAGACTTTGAAAGCGCAGAAACGTCTGGACGCATACAAATACTTCGTTCATGCATCTGTTCTCAATCGAGAATAAATCCCACATAGCGATGGAGCGACTCCGATTTTTTTCAATACAAATACCAATATTTAAATCAATGACCCCTGGTTTTACACAAACTCGCATTCATTAACTATGATTGGGAAAAAAAAAAAAAAGACAGCGAGTCGGCTCCTCCGTACCCGAAGCGTGTTGAGGCCACACGTTAAACTTTGGTAAACTTATCCATGACAGACGTTTCTTTTTTTAAATATGGATTGTTCTCAAGTGAATCCAATGCGTTTTAAAAAAATGAAAAAAAACCCACTAGGATTGGCTTCAGCCCCCGTACACGGAAGTGTGTTGCGGCCACATGTTAACCTATGTAAACCTCTCTGTGTTATTTTCTTTTTTTAAATAGGCATTGGACTCATTTGAGAACAATGCATATTAAAAAAAAAGTGTCGGGGAGAGGTTTTCCGAAGACTAATGTATGGCTGCAACACGCTTCCGTGCACGTTGGAGACGACTCCCTGTCATTTTTTTTTAAAAATGCATTGTTCTCAAATGAGCCAACTTGGCATTATGAATACTTCTTGGGAATTTGAGATTCTACCTGAAGTCAAGTGATCGCTACACAGTCGTGTGCATTTGGTTGGGCACCATCCATCACGTTTAATTGCCGAAATCCATCGATCTTTGCTGGTCATTTCAGCTGGTATTCCAAAGAAAGATCTTTGAATATCTGTCTGGTCTGTTGTGACAACCAACAGCACAACAAGTCTCGGATATTGTGTATTTTCTGCTCCGGTTCAATGTCCCCCACACTGTCGAGGAACTCTTTTTGACCTTCAATATGGCGAGGCGAAAATGGTGACGTCACGTGCACGAGCTCTATAAGTGGTTTACGTCAAATGTCGTCTGCTGTTTGGAAACATTGTGAATCCAAACAAAAACCTCACGTCTATTACATTGCAGCATGACACAAGTTTGGAGTATGTTTCTTCACGCATACCTGGTCCTAACTATTTCGCTAACAAAGTATATCAACAGTGAGCCGGGCAGCGACAATTTCACAGTCCCTGCATTTCTCAGACTCGCTGCAGATTTCGGTGAAAATGAACTTGCTCGGAGCAGAGAGTCAATTTCATTTTTATCCACTTATGAATTCATTATCCCAAGTGGACTTTAATCTTAACTGTCCTACTGACCGGCGTGAGTAGAAGACCATCTCACAGGATGGATCACATAATTAACCAAGAGGGCGACGCTTCCTTCTACAGCTCATCTTTCCGAACTGTTGCAATACACTTAATAAACTGAGGATGGACACATTTATTGATCAAATGATAGCTCGGAATTTTGGGTGGAACAGATCTGGATTCACGGCCGATTCAGATTCATCGGATGAAGGCTCCAGGTCACCCGCGACTGAAATGAGGAAAAGCGCTTAAAAAAAAAATGAGTGGACGGATGGCGATCATGTCTATCATGACACTGAAACACTCGTTAACTAACTGGAGAAATTATTTACTCCCACCACAGCTGAACCAGACAGAACTTCAGAGCATTCGTCAACTAGTTTTCATGACTGGCAGAAGAACCACCACCACTATCCTTCCTTGACAACCATGCCATGTTTTTGTGGTTCAGTAACAGTCATACAGTACAATAAACTAGATGCGGCGCCTCCGCAACCCCCGACACGGAGTCAATGTCGGTGGATGTGCATGCCTCAACCGCCCAATGCGCAGGTGTGAATCGCCAACTGTGGTTCTTTAGCGATGCTAAATTCTAGTTGGGTCCGACCCCGCCCTGCGGTGTGCGGCTGGCCTTTTACTACGCTAACACCAGACAAGTTTGATCATGAGAGATGCTCACTGAAAGCGCATTTGCATCGCGTTAATATGATCCTCCCACCTCACATCCAGTGTGAACTCACGATTCGATCTTTTCTGCTTTAAGCGGGCACGGTTCGACCCCACTGTGCAACTTCCTGGACATATTTTTCCCAAAAATGCCGATACATTTCCCACCTGTAACTTAAGTACCTTTGAATTTTGTGGTACCAACTGTACTCGCATTTTTCCCCTGAAAAGAATCGTGCCTTAAAATCCAAGAAACTGCGGGAGCTTGTCCTTCAATCAGGGTAAAAGTGCTCTTAAGGTGCACCCTGCTGTGCTTTTGGTCCGGCTCTCAAAATCATTCAAAAGCTGCTAAAAGAGCCCAGCGATGTCACATTACTGAACATTAATATCCATCACTGTATTTTCAAAAAGCTTGTTTCTTCTCTCTAATAGAGGCATTTATACAGCGTGTGGCTCACTGGGGCCACGTTGCTACACAAAGACATGTGGCATACAGGAGGAGGGGGGGTGCTATATATAGTCATAATAACAGAGGAGGAAACTTGTACTCCCAGGAGGTGTGAGACTGTGGCTGCCAAAGATACCGAAGCAAAAAAAAAAAAAATAAGTGTTGACCACCCTGTGTCTAGAGCAGGCAGTGTTACCAGGTACCACGTGTGGCCGTCTAGAAAGATTTGTCACAAAGAAGAGAAAATATGACGGAATACCAAAACGTTGGCTGCGCTAATGCAGTGACTCCGACATGGTAAACAACATGTCACGCTTTAGCCTTGAGCCGACGAGCCTCGGGGAGGCCGCGAGGGTTTTACTGTCGACTGGCCCATTCCCAGACACATCTCATCTATAATGCATGACGCATCAATTCGCGTTCAAGTCTTGCTGACGGATGTCGCAAGCCGCCGACGGGATCGAGACTCCCAATTTGGCCGGAACCGACAAAAAGGAGGCAAACATTCTGGGTTTCGTCTTCTTGACAATAGCTATATTAGGGAGAACTACAAGCGCCTTTCTCTCTCTTGGCACATCTTCTACTTGAGTTACACGAGTGGAGATCAGAGGTATGTCTTTCGTAAACAACTCAAGACAAGACCAAGGGTGGTGTTGGAAAACTGGGATTCTCCCGTGGCTTTGAAAAACTGACCTTCCCACTTCCTTTCATGCTTGATGCTACTAACAGATGATAGAGATTTGGTCCTGCAAAGACATCAGGGTTAACCAATGAGTAGTTTCCCTGATGCTTAACGGAGAACTCATCTTTGCACGATCCAAAGTATGGCGTGCTAACCGCCTGATGGAAACAATGTCACCGGGACTTACAGAACCCTGACCACAAAGTATAGTGCAGTAACAGGTTGGCTAGGCCTTCACATTTTTAGATAAACTTTAAAGGACCACTGTCATGAAATGGAGGATTTTCAGTATGTTATTAATGAAAAAATGGAAGCCGACATGGACCCATGCATTTTTTTCACTACAAAATATGATTTTGACTTAAACAGCTTTTTGTAACTCCTGCCATGAAAATCCTCTCGAGGGATTTGTTTTCGAGAAGAAGCAGGAAGTGATGAACATGGCAGGACCGTCCTTAGGTGGACTCGTTTGTTTCTATTAGTTTTACCTCCGGGGAGGTAGCTCGTTGTTCCTTCGTGTTAGCCAAAATGCCGGCTCGTTGCATTGCTGGACATTGCTTGAACACTCGGGAGGATGGATTTACCCTTCATAAGTTTGCAAAAGACCCGGTTCGTCGTGAAAACGGGTGCAAAGGACGGGAGCTTCGTAGGTTCCAAATGAGAGGTAGGTGTGTGTATATAGCTGCTAAAAAAAAAAAAAAATAATAGTTTGGGGCAGACCACGTAAGCAATCTCTCATAATGTGACAAAAGATCCACGTACGTATGACAGGGGTGCTAAATGTGTCGATGTGCGCATCGGACGGCTTCCGCGTTGGGCTCGCCGGCGAAGGGTGCCGTGACGGCTGCCACTCGGCCTTATCAATAAGGCCGAGCCGGCCGCCGGCCTTGTCGGCCAGGGTGGCTCGTCTCGGCGCCGGGCCGCGATGGCTAAAAGTGGATCAGACAGGGTGGCGGTTTGGCCGTGATCGCATATCATCTGAATATAGCGCGAAGCAATAGGGTAATATTGCTCGCTTCACTCGCTTTTGTGATGTTTTCTTCGAAAAGAGCTTCCGTGTCAGAAGGGGCGTGTCCTACAGTGGGGGCCACAGCGTATTTTCAATGATGAATGTCCGGTCACAGACAGGAGATGCAGCCAATATAGCGACCAAATGACACTTCCGCGACTTTGCCCATGGATGACGCGCTCTCCGCTCATATTTATTTTTTCGTGTAGACATTAAAGTGAATAATGTCATATGTATTTTTCATTTCATTATCTATTTTAGAATGTTTGTAGGGATGACACTTGACCTTTAAATAAACACTATTGGGATGCAACTCGACCTGTTTTGCATTTTTTCCAGAAACTTTAAAAGTCAGCAGCATGGTTAGCAAAGTCTTCAGCCCTTAAGTATTACATTTATAGTTAAAGGATGGGTGGATAGATAGATGGGGGGTTTTAAGGGTTTGTCATCATATTTTAGTACACCTCATAGCTCAATTGCTGTGCAAACATCAAGGTTTATCACTTCATCTGCGCGTGCTTCCCCATCACTTTCTGACCATGGTGGCCGTTATTTACATGCCCAGCGAAGCCACCAGTCAATGCTCGTCCCCGGCATGATAAGTGATGAGTTCCATGGCGCGCTCGCCCCGGTCCACAGCGTAATCATGTTCGCCCGTAGCCTCCGTTGACAGCCGCCGCTGTTGGACGCTGACAGAGCGACGCCCCTGACCTGAGCTAATGTAGCCGTGACGAGTCGCCGGTGTTTTAGCAGCGGATAGGTTGCAGAGACACATGGATTTTTTGTCACTTTTGTTTGTTGGGTAACTTCAATGCATATTCCATCACGTCTAGTCCCAATCTGTCCCTTGAATGGCTTGGTACTGTTTACCTCCTTTACATTCAAAAGGTAACCAAAATGCTTGATGCATGTGTCATTCAGAAGCTAATGCTAACAATAGTGTTAGCTCATGCTAATCTGTGTTAACCCTAGAGCTTTGCTTAACTTTCTATTTTGACATAAGAGAGAATCCCCATTTTATTTAAGCTTGCAGAATACGTTGTCACGCAGCATAGGAAGTCCTACAAGTGGTTTTCATACACATATTTAATGTAATCATGACCTCACCACAGTAATAGCGTATGCCAGTCAAGGGTTACGCGCTGTATGAATGAAACTGCCCTGTTGTGCTTCTGTGTATTTATTGAACGTGCCGGATCTTCTCCTAGCCTAGCTGCAAAGTCATGGACAGAGAAACTTGGTGCAGGGGTGGTATGTTGTAAATTAGTCACACTGTCACAATCCGTCAGAATCCAGCAAAATTTATTTAGAACGGCTCGCTAACAGACATATTTTAAGAAGTACTGGAGGCAGCTAACAAAAGATTCACTTTCAATAGTTGTGTAATTTCACACTTGGTGGGTAGGCAGGCAATCAAGAGGCCAAACGATTTTTATACAACCGATTAGGTCCAGTCATTTTTCTATAGTGCTTATCCATATCAGGGTTGCAGATGAGCTCGAGCCCATCCCATCTGACTTTGAGCAGGAGGAAGGGTACAGGAGGGATTGGTTGTCAGCCAATCGGAGGATACGTAGAAATAAACTCACACAATCTACAATTACGGACAATTTAGAGCATTCAAAGAACCAAACAAGCCAAAGTACCCAAGGAAAACCCACACAAACACAGGGACGGAATGCAAACTCCACACAGGAAATCCAGAGACGAGATTGAAGCCTTAAATTTTAGACCTGTAACATAGTGTAGGGTACGGTGCATCCACCAATTATGTCCCCTTTCAACTAACCTTTGTTCAGCATAAAGCTTTTTAAAGGCGCACCAAGTAACAGGACGAACCGCGGGTAGGAGTTGTAGGCGAAAATAAATTGGGGCTGCGAGATGAGAGAACAACACCAGACCCTCGCCGGCGCGCAGCACGAAATCACGCAGCGGCCGGCCTGCATCTGGAGTCCGAGTCCGCGTGTAATTGTGAACATAAAACGACTTCATTCACAGTTGCGCGAGAGCTACGAAGATGATGCTGCAAATTAAACCAACACACTGGAGGACTGAGTCAGTGATGTTTATGCTGTTTTGAATGGGTTTCCACACAATAGAGTTAGAAGACCTCCGGGTTAGCCCAGATGCAGAATTATTTCAGGACGCAGGGGAACTAAATGGAGTAATCACAAAAGCACACAAAGCTCTAATGACCTGTAAGAATGCGGACATTGTGATTTTCCACGACGAATAGATGCAGAATGCACCAGCTGAGGAGCGCGTTGTCCACTTGAGCGAATAAACACCTCTCCCCAAAACAGACGCCGCCTTCAAATAACCACCGAGAAGGAATGCGGTTGAATCGCTGCAAAAATGGGGAATGGACTCCAGATCAGAACCGGTTTAACCCATTCATTTACACATGCAACATTAACTGGACACCCTAAATTGCCCCGACGTGTGATTGTGAGTGTGGTTGTTTGTCTCGATGTAGCCTGCGATTGGCTGGCAACCACTTCAGGGTGTACCCCGCTTCCTGCCCGTTGACAGGTGGGATAAACTGCAGCACTCCCCGTGACCCTTGTGAGGATAAGCGGCTAAGAAAGTGGATGGATGGATATTTTCAGCTACAGGCAATTATTTGATCTGATCCATCTTCCATTTATTTTCTACACAGTATTTTATGCTGCGTATCCTAGTTAGGGTCACATCAACACACTACACAGTGGACTAGCGCCCCATTTCCACCGCATGTCACCTGGCTGCTGATACAGTTTCCAGTGGCAAAAGCAGGTACTGCTTCGAGTACCTGTAGAACTGAAGTGAACTGCTTGTTCCTCACTGGTTGAGCAGATTTGTTGGAGCAGAGACAGGGCAGGAAATGACAAAAATAAACAAATAAATAATGCAGTCTCTAATTTGCTTTTGTGACAAGTCTCTCAAAACTCAGACTACTCCACTCAAGGTTTAAGTAACGGTTAATTCTCCAATAGCTAGCTACACAAGCTAGCTAGTGACTTGTTAGCAAAAAAAATAAACAAATAATCCAGTCTCTAATTTGCTAATTTGCTTTTTCGACTAGGCTCTCAAAACACGGACTACTTCAGTCTAGGTTTAAGTAAGGTTTAATCCCCCAATAGCTAGCTGCACAAACTAGCTTGTGATTTGCGCAGAAGCTAGCTAGTGACTTGTGGAGCTAACTGGCTGCACAAGGTGGCTACTGACTTGTGCAGCTTGCTAGCTAACAAAAATAAACAAATAAATACTCCAGTCTCTAATATGCTAATTTATCTTTTTTGACTAGTCTCTGGAAAGGCGGACTACTCCAGTCAAGGTTTAAGTAAGGGTTAATCCCCAAATAGCTAGCTACACCAGCTAGCGAGTGACTTGTGCAGCTAGCTAGCTAAGAAAAATAAACAACCAAATAATCCTGTCTCTAATTTGGGAACTTGCTTTATGACTAGTCTCTCAAAAGGTGGACTACTCCAGTCAAGGTTTAAGTAAGGGTTAATCCCCCAATAGCTAGCTGCACAGGCTAGCTAGTGACTTGTGCACAAGGAACCAAGTGACTTGTGGAGCTAGCTAGCGGCACAAGTCAGCTCTGTAAAGCAATACATTACAAATTAGGGATGCGTATTTGAATTTGACAAGGTACAACGACCTGGATCTTAATAATTGGCCCTCTGGGGTACATTATTGTTGCGCAATCAATTTTTTTTTATAGGGCTGTTGATTGTCAGAATAAAAAAGTAAGATACTTTGCTCTTGTTCTGTTCTTTCCATTACTAACCAACGCCAGTGCAGTCGTAAAGTCATAAAGTACATATTTGTATGAAAAACACTTCTAGTTAATTGTGTGTCTGTAGTGCTGTGAACCAAGGATTGCCTATAATGAGCCTGATGGGGTACATTAGCATGGTTAAATCCATTTTTATATTGTTACCGACTGTCAAGAGTAAAAACACCAAGATTTTATTACTCATCAAGCACTCGTGCAACTTTTTGTCATAAAATCCTGTCCCATGTGTTCTATATCATTCGATTACAAATACAGTAAACGTCAATTTTAGAGGAGGAACTGCATTTCTTATTTGATTGTTGAACTCAAAAAGGAGGAAAGGCTGGTGTCGATTTTCAAACTAGATTCCATTTGTACATGGAACTAGAACAGTCATTGCCAAACAATGCGCTGTGGCAGATTATCCATTTTCACTTAAACGGTCCAACAACTATTATTTAAAATCTCCACGTGTCTTTTTTTTTTTTAAATCCAATTCTTGCAAGTAATATCAACCTTTTGTGTTCAACTAAACGGGTCCAGGTTTGAAACTGAAGCGATCCCCATTAGGTAAATATATGCGCAACATTTGCGCAATCGACGGATTATTGCAAGACGAGTCACTTTAAACTGCATACATTCCTTGAAGTCTTGATGCCCACAATCGTCATCGCACTGGACTCTTGCTCTATTAACCACTTTAAAATGCTCAAGGACTCTGCATCCTTTGCACAAATGACCTTTCCGACCTGTCAATCACTCGTACAATAATAGCCAATCAGATAGCCGCATTGTCTTGACACGTGACTTGACACGCCCCTGCCGCCATGTTCTCCCACAAGCAATGCTGGTTGTCAGTAGCGTGCGCTTGGAAAAGTTAATCTTACGAAGAAAATGCTCCTCAAATGGGCTCGGGGAACGTGCAATTCTGATGAAAGATATCCTGCTCGTTTACATCAGGCCCGCTTGATTCATTTTCCAAAGTCCAAAACACAGTTGACGGAGTGTCTCCGATGGATTAAGGCTTGTGGAACACCGCATGTACAACTAAATGTGAATATCAACAAACACAAGGCTGTATATTCGAGGGTAGGTGAGGGAGAAGTATCTTCTCTGAGTTTGATTGAATTATTAGCAGTGCTTTATACATTGCAGTACAACGACTTTCACTTTGTTAGCGTATTACTGACCTGCCAATTGAAGTGTGTAATGTTTTATGCCGAAGAGTCCGGTTAGGGATATGTAAATGCGCCACGTCATGCAAAAGAAATGTCTATTTGCCTATTTGTATCACATCAGACTTTTAAGACAGGGCACTGGGTTCGATTCCGAGCCACTTTTAAAAACAACAATGATATTACTCATGGTCTTTCCAAGTAAAAAGTACTCACCCTGCTTTCCATGCGCAGTACAATTCCAATAATTGATCCTGTTGGATTTCAAAATGAAGTTTCTAAGGCGTCAAACTTTTTTTTTTTTTTGCATCGATCGCCTACGTTTCGCTGTAACTCTGACATTGCGTCCTGCTCCGTCCAAAATCTTAATTCCGTGTACATATCCTCGCACGAAATAGTTGAGATCTATCTGTAGAACTCTCTTGGACAGGTTTGACGAATTTAGCAAAAAAACATACCGCAATATTATCTGGAATACGCGACTTCAAACATGTTCTGTTCATACGCCATTTTGGAAGCTTGTGGGACATGGCTAAAGGGGTGGAGCTTAAGGTGGCCAGTCAGAAAGGTCCATTGTGATGTGGTATCAGTTGTACTTTGACTTATGAGTGCCCTGATGTTTTCAATTTATGTTTTTTCCCCATGTATTGTGAGCTAAAATTCTAGTTAGTGTCAGCTACACCGTCACAAAAGCAAAAATATGTATTTTTTCGACTAAAAGCAAATACTGTCCAAGTACTCTCCTTGGCTGAGAGATGCAGTCACCCAAACAGTTTAGCATTTTTTTTTAAACAGGACAAGCACACAAATAGAAAATAAAAACACTTGCAAGGACCGACTTAAATTCCTGACGTCACTGACAAGGCCGCACCCCTTAAAGGCACACAACACACAAAAACCGCAGTACAGATAGCAAACTATTACAGCAAGTACTTAAGTAGGAGCTTGGTCAACTGGTAAACTTGTAAGTATCAGAGTATTTTTTTTTTTAAAGGGAGAGCATCTATAGAGTCAAATATGTAGTAAAATGGGTTCTAGAAAAGTAATTATCTGTACATTTATGGCTTGTGAAGTGGTGACAAACACAGCAACTTAGCACAATTCAAAATCAAAACACCTGTAGGCTATTTAACGTGAAACGATAGTAATTTTTGGATCAGACCTTGCGGTATATTAGGGTTTTAAACTATGAATACAGGAAAGCAAAGATTTTTAAAGCGGGAGGATCCATTATTTCCAAACCGTTGCTTTGATTAAAGGAGATTTATTACCTAAAAACAGAACCTTTAGGCCCAGTGCACTACTATTGCACCGTGATGGCCTGTTTGGGACATTTTGCGTGCATTTGAAAGATTGACATCAACACCCGACCCACCTTTTGACTCTTATGATCTGGTCTCGCATGGGCTTGATGTCCTGGAAGCTTTGCTGGTTGACCAAGCTGTAGACCAGGATGAAGCCCTGTCCGTTCTTGATGTACAGGTCCCGCATGGAGGCGAACTGCTCCGTCCCGGCGGTGTCGAGGATCTCCAGGACCGACGGCGACGAGTCCACCTCGATCTCCTTGCGGTAGAAGTCCTCTATGGTGGGGTCGTACTTCTCAATGAACGTCCCGGTGACGAACTGGACCGTGAGGGCGGACTTGCCGACCCCGCCACTGCCCAGGACCACCACTTTGTACTCGCGCATCGTTGGATTCACACCGAAACGCGGCTCCAAATCTCAACCTGGACCATTTTGGGTCGGTCGTTGACAATAATAACGCGCTCGGTCCGTGCTCACAGCACAAAGACCCGGCGCTCCGACACGGGCTTCATTGTGGAAATTCCTCCCCCCCCCAGTCAACCCGCCCCCCCCAAACAACGCAGGGCCACGCGGCGACGTCTACGCGACCGCCCGTGACGTGGGGAGTGACGGGACGAAAACGCTACTGATGTTCATATGCTTCATCTTAAGTCTTTGACACAAATTAAAACAAACTTGTTCCATAGAGATCCAAGGGGAGGGGGGAATGCCTGGATTTGCCACCCCCCCAAAAAAAAATTCGGAGGGGCGCACGCGCGCTTTGACACTCGAACCCGGAAATAGCCACGAACGCTACTTCGCTAATTCAACGACAGATAATTGTATAAGTAAAATTCTAACATTTCGGCCATGTCTTCGGCTCCAGTCTGTTCTCCAGTAGAATGAAAGTCGCCATAGTATCCTGCGGAGACCCACAACCGATGCGTGAGCGACCCCAAAACCATTGTCTCCTCCCGGCTGCCGTTGCGTAAATCCCGCCCACCTTGCTTCGCACCATTTGATTGACACGCCTCGCGGACCAATGGCGACCACCGCAGCAGCCCCGAGCTTGAATGGGGAGCGGAGAGCGGCGAGCCAATCAGATCGCACGCTTCCCGTTCCGGTCGGGCGTTTAAATAAATAAATAAATAAATACCCCATCATTCGGTTGCCCTGGTGACACCCGAGCGGAGAGTGACCAATCACGGAGGCGGCTCGGGAACACGTCCCCCCCCCCCAAAAAAAAAAAAAAAAAAAAAAGGAGTCGGATGTTGTTGCCATGGCAACGCTTCATCGTCCAAATTTGAGAATGGTCGTCTTTATTAATCACATTTCACCATTACAGGATGTATTGACATCGTGCTTGAACATGAAATGTAATATATACATATATATATATATATATATATAATCGTCAGAATTGTGCATATACACCAAAGAAAAAAAGCACAAAAAAAAATCTTGTGAAAATGCTGGGTCATGATCGATAGTGAATGAAAAGTGTCTTTTCATAGTGTTCAAATGTAATAAGTAAACTTAAGGTTTAAAATATTTAAAAAAACCCACATTTTACTACATTTAAACGTGTTACTTCTGTTACAATTGTGAGTTTGAGTACATATGTCGACCTGGGTGTGACAACAATTAATTTACAATGTTTAAAAATGTAAAAATTTTTAGGTATGACACAAATACATTGTAAAATAAAATAAAATAAACAGCAGAAGACAAAATTGCCTTTAATTGACAGTGTTTATTGACAATATTATATTTTTTTAATAGACTTTAGAAATCACTATTCACATGAAACGGATAATTATACACTGTAAAATAAGCTTCACTATCATATGAGAAAATGAGGACAAGTTTAAAGTTAGGCCCACTGATGGATCAAATCAATATTAATGCAACCATTTATAGCAGTACGACATCATTATAAAGCATTCCTAAGGGCCGTGTGACGTTTTTAGCCGCCGTCGGACATCATTTCCCAGAGTTGTGCGTCTTCTCTTTCGACAAGCAGAATGGAATTAAATGCAAACATAGGTGTCGATCAATAATAATAATAATAATAAGGCAACAATCACAATCAAAAATAGCAACATTTCCGTTATCATGACTGCTGTGTAAGTGCTCGAAATAAATTGTTTCACACAAGATGTCCTCAATCTAAAGGTTGCAGTTTTGTTTTGATGGATTCAATAACTGGATTAGGTTTTGCTGCCGTATGTCGACTTAAAATTCACACCAACGTAGCCAAAAGTGTTACGATGCACTGGATGCTTCTACTGTAAGATGAAGTACGTAACGGTACAATCACAGCGACGACGGACATCCTTAAGTTTGTGACGACTTCAAAGGTGAACGGTTATTACACTGGGACGCGCAATGCACTTTGTTACGCAAACAATTCTATCGTCTTTTTCTCCCGAGACTCTGAACAACAAATGACAACTTGTGGGAGGCGAATGAAATCACTCCTTATGTTTTTTAATTTTTTTTTTTTTTTTATAGGAATCTCAACAAAAGTCATCTTGTAAGAGGTTACATCCCACCCCTTACATACATACAACCCTGGAAAAAAATAAGTTCTGGCATGTTCTCGCTGTTAATGTTACATGTACCGTAATTACCGGCCTACGGAGTGCACCTGGTTATAAGCCTCGGTACACAGAAAAAGTTTAAGGCTAGCGTGGCACTAGCGTTAGCACAGGGCTAGCATTAGCGGGGCGCAAGCGTTAGCATGGCGCTAGCATTAGCGCAGCGCTTGCGTTAGCATGGTGCTAGCGCTTCTGTGTACCGAGGCTTATAACCAGGTCCGCAAATGCTAGCGCCGCATCACTCCATAAACTGCAGGGTTGAAAACGTTTGAAGAAAGTCACGGTTTGTAGGGCCGGAATTACAGTTCATACATTAGCATTAAAGTCTAAGAATTCGGAACAAAAATTACATCGTGGTGAGGAAATAATAGAACATCTTAATCGATTGTCTGAATTGATCAAACGTAGTCATGTAAAAAAAAAATAATTAAAAAACACTGGACACCAAGGATGGGCATATGAATCAATTAAATGATCAAGAATTGTGTGTAATTAACCTTTTTAATCGGGTCTTGAAGCGTTTGAGACAAAATGAAGTGCTGTCTCAAGCGGAGTACATGCCGACCGATTTTTGTCCGTGCCAACGGATTATTAAAACGTGCGACTCCACCGCCTACGACGAGGGGAAAAAAAAAAACACTCCTTATTGCTCTTATCATGTGTGGAGTCCTCGAGTTGGAAAAACACACCACAGTGCACACATAATATCTCGACCGACACTTATGAGTCTCCGCCCACACAGATAATGATTTTTGTTTGTGAATATTGGACTGCTTTTAGATTTACGATTGCTGGCCCTGACAGCGTTTTGAGGAGTTGAGCGTAGAAAATATCTTTCGGGATCATCTTTTAAGGAGGATACGTGAACCATTATTTTTAACATCCATCCATCCATTTTCTTAGCTGCTTATCCTCACAAAGATCACAGGGAGTGCTGGAGCCTATCCCAGCTGTCAATGGCAGGAGGCGGGGTACACCCTGAACTGGTTGCCAGCCAATCGCAGGGCACATGGAGACAGTTGCACTCAGAATCACACCTTGGGGCAATTTCAGAATCCCATCTATGGGGGAATTTAGAGTGTCCAATTAATGTCGCCTGTTTTTGGGATGTGGGAGGAAACCGGAGTGCTCGGAAAACATGCAAACTCCACACAGGCGTCATCTATGACAAGTTGATCCGGGCCACACAGGCGTCAAGTACGGTATTGCATCCCTCTGCTCAATTCGACATTGCCATGGAAACAGGAGATTAGAATCGTCAGAAATATTAATTAACTAATCAAATGTTAATTTTCCTGATGGTTGATGAACGAAAAGACAGTTAAATGCCCATCCCTCGTGAACCCGTTAAGTCTGTAAAACCCGAAACCCGGAATAAAAATGTATCGCCATATTTAATAGAACATCCTCCATTTTGTCGAAATAAACCACACTTTACATCCTTTGAAATTCTTCTAAATCAGTGGCACATTCAACTATCTAAGAAACGTTGTTGAAAAGGAAACGCGGCGGGACTACAGTCGTCTTAAATACGAAATAAAATAAGAGCGCAGGTAATAATTCTTAATGAGGGGAACATAAATACTCATAAAAGTCTTCACAATGCATTTAAGACGCGCTCACGTCTTTCTAGATCAGATTTTTCTTTCTTTTTTATTTTTAAATACAGGACAATGTCGTTCGAAGCCGCTTAAATATGACAACTCTTTAGGCACTTGTAACATTCAAATAAGACCGAGCGGTTACAATAACGGTTCAGTCCTCGTAGATCACGCTTCAGTTTGAATATACTGTACATTGAATAAACTAACGCTTATGGAAAATGCCAATAATTCTGACCCATCATTCAAATATTGTTATTTTTTTTGGGGGGGTGAGGGTGATGGTGAATGACATTTGATCGGGTCGACACTGGCTAACAGACTTTCGATGCAATGCAAAGGCACACCAGGTGGAGGAGCACTGCTCACTGTGGGTAAAAGCCTGTACACTCAGGGCCGTCTCGATATAATTTAAAATAAGTGCTTTTTCGCTAGTCGCTAATAAAATAATTTGAATCTGGCACTAGGTTGAACAATCGTTACCGTTACAAAGAAACAATGCATTCATGGAAAGTGAACAATCTCTAACATGGCTGTGACCCCGATACATTGGGCACCGCCATGACGTACACACATCCGACGTGACTATTTACATCGTTACAATATCAGCTAACGTTTTCTATCTGTTAGAATCTTTCAGTACATTGCTGTTTATATGGTTCTGACTATCTTGTGTTAACTTTTTCCCCAGTTGCGTCGGGAAGGAATACAACGCGGATGATTTACAGTCGCGAATGCATGTACACGTCCATGCATAGGGTCGTGTGGTGTGACGCGTACAATCCTTAACGGGATACCGTACTGTATGCGGCGATGTTACTCCACTGATGCTCGATCAGCATGCAGCTCGCTGCGGATGACGTGTGCCGTGAACGCGGTATGTACACACGGGCTGCTCTGGATCTTTGCGCCACTGAGTCCCGTTTCTGGGGGTTACTTGAGAATGATCTGTTTCAGAAAGTGGGTAGAAAGATGAAAAAAAAAAGATGTGGGAGTGCTCTCAGATATCCATCAATCTTGTGTGGAGATAGAAGAGATTTGTTGGATGTGGATGGAAATTGTGTTTTTCCCTTTTTATTATGGAAATTTGATTTTTTAACATGCAAATACAGTACTGGAGTTGGCTCCCTAAAGCCAACTTTGGTGTTACTTAATAGAGCTCGTGCACGTGACGTCACCATTTTCACGGCGCCATATTGCCGGTCAAAAAGAGGTGCTCGACAGTTGGGGTGGGGTGGGGGGGGGGGGGGCATTGAACCGGAGCAGAATATACAAAATGCCTTGGACTTGTTGTGCTATTGGTTGTTACAACAGAAGAGACAGATACTCAAAGAGATCATTCTATGGAATACCAGCTGAAAAGTCCGGAAAAGATCGATGGATTTCGGCAATTAAACGTGATGGATGGTGCCAAACCAAATGCACACGACTGTGTAGCGATGACTTGACTTCAGGTAGAAATTATTCCTCTCAATCTCAATTTCCCAGGAAGTATTTATAATGCCAAGTTGGCTCAATTGAGAACATCGTGTTTAAAAAAAAAACAAAAAACAAAAAAACAACAGGGAGTCATCGCCAACGTACACGGAAGCGTGTTGCGGCCACACATCAAACTTTGGTAAACCTCTCCCTGACAGATGGTTTTTTTTTGTTTAATATGCATTGTTCTCAAATGAGTCCAATGCGTCTTTTAAAAAAAGAAAATAAGACATCGGTCACACAGAGGTTTACTGAAGTTCAACGTGTGGCCGTAACCCGCTTCCGTGTACGGGGGCTGAAGCCTATCCCAACGCTTTATTTTCTTTTTTTAAAACGCATTGGATTCACTTGAGAACAATCCATATTTAAAAATAGAAACGTCTGTAACGGAGAAGTTTACCAAGTTTAATGTGTGGCCGCAACATGCTTCGTGTACGGAGGAGCCGACTCCTCGTCTTTTTTTTTTCCCAATCATAGTTAATGAATGCGAGTTTGTGTAAAACCAGGCGTAATTTATTGAAATATTGGTATTTGTATTGAAAGAAATCTAACTGGCTCCATCACTATGTGGGATTTCTTCTTGATTGAGAACAGATCCAGCAACAAAGTATTTGTATGCGTCCAGACTTTTCTACGCTTTCAAACTCTTCTGTGGAAATCTTGACGACTTACTCACCAGATACACATGTAGATCCAGTTGTCCAAGACAAGCGGAAGCGGGTTAATAGTCTAATTTCTTATCAGCGAAAACATCGACTTCAGCATTAAATATGGGTCCTCTATGCCGAGTTTATCAAATTTTTCCATGTACCTTCGTTTATTATCACCTTCTAAATGTTTAACGGTATCGGACCTAACTCTGGGCGTCGTGCTATCAGACGTATTTTTGTGTCGTCTTCAGCCGACTTAGCATTGAACAAAGCTTTGTTTGACCGGCACTTCCGGCCAGTTATGTGAT
Organism: Syngnathoides biaculeatus; assembly: GCF_019802595.1. Classification (NCBI taxonomy): domain Eukaryota; kingdom Metazoa; phylum Chordata; class Actinopteri; order Syngnathiformes; family Syngnathidae; genus Syngnathoides; species Syngnathoides biaculeatus. Next base: position 23,428,495 of record NC_084653.1, on the reverse strand, counting down.
CTGATGACGTAAGTGCACGAGCTCTATATACCAGTACTGAAAAAACAGAAACTTAATGTTATGTGACAAAACGATTGGGTTTTAATTTGGTCAAGGTCTTTGTGCCCTACAATAATATGAAAAGAAAAGAAAAAATGTCAGATACTTTCCAACCAATACGATGAGCTGAAAATTATGTAACTGGCCAGGTTTTCTGATCACGATTGGATCGAGAAAACTCCCCTTCAAAGTGTTTGATTTTCACATATTCCCCTATAATTTTGTGCAGATTCGAAAATGTATGACTTCGATTCCCGTTTGTCCTTGCAACTTGGGAGAAGACTCGGGAAATATTACATAATATTAGATCGTGAGAAAGATGTTGAAGAAAGCCAAAAAGAGTGTGGAAATTGTGACAAGTATTTGCAGATGTCTCTACGAGTGTTGCCTGTCCTAACAGAAGTAGATGATCGACAGGCAACATGAAGCTCAATGACAGCCGATGCAAGCGGGGACACAAAGCGATTCCTTCGATTGAAAAGAACCCAAGGTTGTCTGAACTAAAGGCTTCCAAAGGGGAAAAAAAAAGGAAAAAGAAAAGAAGGAGCAAACCTGATTGGCTGGCGCTGTTGCTGCGTAGGGGACACTTGTGGCGGGAGAAGTTGCTGCAGCGACACTAGCAGGCGTAGCACTGTACATCATGGGGACTGCTCAGGAGGGGGGGAACCATGGAAGCAATGAAAACGCAGGTGGAGCGTTATGGTAACCATAGCGACGTGTGTCTGTCCCTTATTTTTGCCAGGCAAATACGAAATGACGTTAGCGGCGAGGCGTCACTGGGTTAGAGCTGCAGCTGGCGTGAGATTACACAGCGGAGCAAGGCAGCGAGGGGGATATAAAGGGGGGGGGGGGCTGATCAGAAGGACAATTACGACATTTGTTTGACAGTCGACAAGCAACAAGTAGAGCAGCAGCACTAAATATTACCAAAGCTTTACTATTGTTTTTTTTTAAAATATTACACTTGCAAAATGTCCTCAATACATTCAGCAGCCAGTTAGGTACACCACAAAAATAATATATTTAAAAATAGTTAAACACGTCAAAACATGTGCATTGCAATAAACGAGGAGAACATTGAAAAGGGAATTGATTTCAGTAGTTCAATTTAAAAAAAGATTCAATTAAAATAGATTTCAGAAGTCCAATTTCCATTTTATGTTAATAATAAAAAACATTGTTTCTTAGTGTAATGTTCCAATTTCTTCAGATGGTGAAAAACATTCCGTAGAGATTGTGAGAAGTGAATCTATATATGAGTATGAGTTCCACTTGCCAAATTTAACTACTGAAATAAATTGAGTTTTCGGGGATATTCCAATTTACTGAAGTGCACCTGCCTGTATATACTTGTAATTAAGTCAATTTATTTAAATAAAAATTAACTATCACATAACTTAAAACAAAATATTTAAAATAAGGCAGTTCATAGCCAAGGTAAAAAAAAAAGACCACAATCATTGTTAAATTAGCATAATACTTCTCTGAAAGTCATTCGAGTTGAATATTAATTTTTTTTTCCACAGCTCCAAAATGTCATAACATTATGTGGGTGTACCTAATATAGTGGCTTATGAGTGTAATATCAATTTTTGAGTTTTGTCTTTCTATCATACCACATTGTTGTTGTTACTTATTCATTTAATGTATTTCCAAAAGCTGAGGTAATATCTAATGAAATATTAATGCCATTTAAACAAGTAGACAAGTGCAAAAACGACAGTGAAAAGAAATTCCCGTATTATCTTGATTGCAGTACGATTTTTATTCGGGCATTTGAGTGAGCTCAACCTGTCTTAGAATGGGCGAGGCGAGACGAGGTACTCACCGACGCTATTTGCAGGCGTCATACACAAAACAGACCCTGTGTAGGTACAATGAAAAGAGATGAAATGTTATTTTTTAAAAAATCTTTGAGGCAAATGTACGAGTTCACAGAGTTCCTTATTAAAGGAAAACGGGAAAATACAGTAGCGTGGTCAAAATAAGTGGTTGTCATGTCAACGTGTTGCTAGGTAGCAGCCTGGTCTTGTTTTGTCCCCGCTTGCTGAATGTCAGCGTCTGTTACAGTGCGATGTCACGATGGTCGAAGAGCAGCCGTGGTTGATTATGTTCATTAGGAAATTGCCAGGTCATTTTGTGGGACTCGTGTAAAATAATGCTCGACTCAACATCAGGTGACAGGCCTCGGCATGAATAAAGGAGGCTTTGCCGCAATCACTCACTGCAAAAATGCCATTTTAGTTTTGTATTAGTTGGGCTGGAAAATCCCAAATATTTCCTTTTCTCTGGACCGACACGGTGGATCGGGACAATTTTAGATGCACGGCTTGAGACTGTGACCGAATTGTGTGGTTAAAAATGTCATCTTGTTGCCAGATTTTTTTTTTTATCCCCTAAGGATACAAACAATGACGAGTCCATATTGGATAAGATGCCTTTTCTGTATATTGCCCGAGAAATTAAAGAGTTAAATTTAAGTTTGTATTACCTTATTCACTCACTCAAGTTTGTATTACTTTATTCACTCACTCAGTGAAGAGAATTGATCGGAGATAAAATCAATAAGGGGTATTGACCTTTTTCAAATATTTTAAAAATCAGTTTCCATCTCTAGGAAAGGCGTTTTGAATACGTCAGACTTGTATTTGAAGAAAATTAAATGGATTGAATCCTTTCTCATGCTGAACACAAATTTCAACAGCATGTTCCCCCTACATTTGGCGGCTCACGCAAAAAAACTATCGTCTGCTGTGTCGTCCTCATGAGCTTCAGTACTTCCTGTGTGTGTGTGTGTGTGTGTTTGATTGCAGGTTAGGACTCAACCAAATTGGAGCAAGCCAGCAACTAAACCCCAATTAGCAACTCCCCATTCTTAAGCCAGTCTTGGACTCCACCACAGCACCAGACTCTCAAGATCCTTTATCAGGCTTATTGCATCCAACCATTTGGATAATTCATATTTATATTCTGCAACTGCTACACTGCCCTTTTCTGCACTCTGTTCCCAGCCTGCCTGCCTGACCTCTGCTCTCCTGCTTCAGATCCTTTTTTTTCCCTGCCTGCCTGGACCCACCAGCAGGATTCCTCCCACCCTCTCTCAACAGAAGCCTTTTCCTCCAACCACAACGACATATACAACACGTATCCATAAATATCATAACGTTCACCTATCATATCTACATTTGGGCCCTCCTCATAATCCTAATCATGACCATCACAAATCCTTTGGTCATGTGGAACTCTGTGCATCAGATTGTGTCCTTATCATCATACCACTTACACATTTAATGCAAACAACACTGCCAAATTTCTTAAACTTTTTTTCTGTCAGTGATGGATTAAACATTTCTGGAGGGAAAATCCTGACGAGTGACCGAATGCGTACCTGCGGGGTAAAACGCAGCCGTGGGCTGCTGCAGCTGCGCGTTGGCCAAAGCCTGCTGGTAGTGCAACAAACTGGGGCTGAGCAGGGAGCTGGCCCAGTTGCTCTTCTCCAGAGCTGCTCTCTTTGGTAGCGGTTGCAGGATGCTGTGCGGAAAGCCCTGAAAAGCAAACAACACCTCTCGTTTAAGATCATCCTCTTAAAAATAATAATAATAATAATTTGAAAAAAAAAACATACATGACTACACAACAAATGTAACTGTTAATTACAAAGCATGCACTCGTGGTTTCAGGATTCAAATACGAATGGAAATAATGTATCACATTAACTCTACTGAGATTGACACAAATGAGACTACAGAAAGCTCACAGTGACAGAATGACACGTTATAACAGTATCATTTACTGGCTACATGCAAAGCAAAAGGTGAAAATACCAGGTCTACAGTTGCCTCGAGGGGTCGCTTCATTGCTTTGGCAGTCGACTGAGTCTTTTAAGAGCGGACAGCGAGCACATGATGGCAGTGGGCCAATGGGGGGTCAAGCGTATTAACATACAGCAAGCAGAGGTGCATCATGGGGGACAGCGTTGTGCATAGATGAGAAGGGGGGAAAACAAAAATAAGCTGAATGTAGTATACCACATAAAACACAGTATGCATGCACAGTAACCACTCACTGACTAAAGAAAACCCCTGACGGCCAGCGTGTGCCATTTGTTATTCGGTACGTCTACACTTCTACAGATCCGTCGTTCTAGATACTGTTGTTGTCTTTGTTAAACGCTATTAATAGGAGCTGTTAAAGAGTATGGCAACATGGATTCGACACAACCAGCATGTGTTTATGGGAGCGGTGCATCAGGGATGGGCATAATAACCAATTAGTCGATTGACTGATTGTTGATTATGTAGAACAGCGTGTCAATTAATTGTCTCTGGAGATGATCGAGGCAAAACCGAGCGCTAAGAGGTGCACTGTTGATGCGGCCTCAACTAGTTTGTGACCTGGAAAACAAAAGGGGCAACTGAGAGTCATACCCACATGGGAGTTAATAACATTGTAAGAGAGCAGGAGTGGAATTTTCCCATTCCTCAATTGTGACCCGTCACAATGAACAGAAAAAAGGAAGTTACCCAGTATAGTGACGTTAGCGTGCAGGCGAGTCAACTTAGCATGTCAGTATCTTTCCATCATTTAAAGTGTGGATTATGGTCATTTCTATTTCTGAACAAACAGTCCATGGGTGCTTATTGATATTATTTTCTTTCATGCCATTAAAATATTTAAAAACATGGGGAGATTTAGTTGGGCCTCAAGGATTGAATGTGAAAAACATTCTTGGTAACATTGGCACAAAAGAACATTTCATTTAAATGTCATGTTTCCCTGTGGTCCGATTAAGTGACATGCCCATCCTCACGATGCAAACACCCCGTCATTGAAAATAAAAGCAAGGTTACACTCGGAATGTCTCAAACGTCACGACGCAACACAGACTCTACAAAGCTGTGTTAACAGGCGACCAAAATGAGAGCCATGTTAGGACTTTGGGTGCGACAGCAGCTGCCTCACGTTTTGTTTGGTAAACATTAAGATAGAAAGCTAAAATTATCCCTACTGTAAATATTAAAGCCATGCAGTAAAGTATAAAATAAGAGGTAGGGAGTAACATGTATGATGGTTTACATTTTAAACAACACAGATGGGTCTATGGAGAACATGTATAGCACACATAAAAGAACACAATTTAGTTAAACGCTATGACTTTCATCCTGAATTCAGTTGATAGCTAAATACAAAGAACACATTAAATGTTGTAAAGATTAAATTACATTATGTCACTGTTGTTAGCTGCCGTTAAATAAGATTTAAACAAGCTCATTCTTAAAGAGGAAAGGACCTGGGTGCCTTACCACGGCTGCAGCTGTGGCCTGGGCCGCCATGGCTGTCTGATGTTGACCGGACTTAATTTTGGCCTGCAAGTGCGCAGGCGGGTGAAAATACTTGCACTTGTCGCGGCTGCAGCGGCTCTTGATGTAGTCCATGCAAACGGTGACCGTGTTGTCGACGGTGTCGATCATGGGGCTGTCGCTGGGATGGGCGAAGCGACAGTCGGTCTCCCCCCGGGCACAGGTCCCCCGCTGGAACTCCCGACACACCTGCAATCGCAGAGATATTCCAATAAACGGGCTTCTGTTATTAACCAAACAAACGAGTGTCAATTTTTGACCACAGAGGTTCGACCCTACCTCCAGCTTGTCAGTGCGCTGGAGCTTCTGAGAGGGCGAAGAGGAGGAAGAAGAAGGTGAGCTCTGAACCGTGACAGGTGGGCTCCCTGAAACCAGAACCTGGCTGCTCGGGAGGATGTCTGTGGGAAGCAGGCCCATCCCGTGGCTCAGGGGTGTCAAGTAGGACCCGTAGCCGAGACTGGTGTTAGCGCCAAGACCCTGTGTCACAGGGAATGAAGATTGTGAGCTAACAGGACAAACAGGGGGAGGAATTCATTCATCTTCAATGTGGGGCACTTGCCACCGACTGCAGGCTGGCTGTCGGGATCATAATCTGCATCTGCTGGGCGAGCACTGCAGCTGCCGTCTTCTGCTGAATGAGATTGTTGCGCCCGTTTATTTCCAACTGGGTCTTTAAGTGCGAAGGCGGATGAAGGTACTTGCAGTTCTCTCTCGAACATCGACCCTGCATTCAGAGAAAGTAAATTCAGCTCCATCTATTCAATGTTCCCCTCTGAGCACAAGTTACCTGCCTGATTCGACCATGAAGTCTTATCGCCACAATCCTCCACGGTGACAGTGATGTCATCAGTATGCTCATCACGATGACACGGCAGCTAGTTCTTCCGAGTGCAAACTGAGGCTATGGTTCGTGTGAGGATTTTTTTTTTTTTTGAATAAGGGTAGGGGAAGTCGATAAATAAGTTTAAATTTTTAAGTAAATTTTTGCCTTGAAACTCCGCTGGAACCCTGTTTGCAACACCTTTGGTGTTTTCCTCAAAGTTGCATGCACGTCCACCTGGACAGTCACATTGACCTTCCCAACATGGCCACCATGTGGACACGTCGGTTAACCTGGCTGCGACTGCGCGCTGCCATTATCTCTTCTTCATATTTATAGTCGAGAACTTGCAAACACTGCTGTAAAAAACTCATGTACATGGAGGATGTTCTAGGTTTGAGATCAAGTTAAACCAATAGAGGATGAAAATAAAGAAAGATGCAATTTCTCCAAAGCGGAGCTGCCGTACCACATCAGTGTACATTTTTTCCTTAATAGCCAATGAAATATGTATACACTCTGGCTCTAATGACGCCGTGTGTGCTTGCAGCAGGTGGGACAGTAAAGTGGTGTGATGCTAAAGTGTGTAAAAGGAAACAAAAGCATTATGAAAAAGCATAAACAACCTTCCCTTGTACTTTCATTCTTATATAGGTTACAATAATATTCCATTTATTATTATTATTATTACCGTTATTATTGTATGTATAGATGCCTGGTCCTCGGCAGTTAAACAGCTCACAGCCAATGAGGAACAGATGCTGTCTCCAGTTGACAAAATAAAAACCTCCCTTCTAATAAACGCCTTAACTGCAAGAGATGCCTGGCACTCTGCAGTTGACTAAATAAAGGCAAACGCTGCAAGCCCTTAAAGACACCTCATTCTCTGTGCCACTGACTAAATAAGCTCTTAATTCCAACAGCCGCCTCATTCTCTGCACTTGACTGAATAAAAGCCCTCTAACAAATGCCTTAGCTCAAATTTACACCTGGTACACTCTGAATTTCATTACATCATAAAATCCTCCCCTTTAACAAATGCCAGACATTTAATAGATATATAGACATCACTCTGCAGTTGCTAAATAGAGGCATCCCCTCGAGTAAAAGGCGTCTAATCTCTGCATTGGACTAAATAGAGCACTCGACTCTTAAAGGGGAAATCCACAATGTATCCAATAGGTCATGTAATATGTACTCTATTTTGACAATGTGATGTTAAATCCCAACTCATTTAACAGTGATTTAAGAAGATTTTTATCAACAATTACGACTTTTCAGGGGCGCTCCCATTTTTGCGAGACACATGACATACGTGCGCGGATGCGCGGCACAGTACACTGCAACAAAGGCTCGATTACATGGGACACCATTTATGCCCAGCGCTGATTTCTCGGATTTATCTTCATCTGATGAAGAAACAGCAAATTCGTGATTGTCGATAAAAATCTTTTCAAAACACTATTAAATGAGAGCGGATTTAACAACAGTACATATTACATGACCTATTTGATACATTGTTAATGCAAACCACTGGATTTCCCCTTTAACAAATGCTATGCAGTACCCCTAATTTATGGTTGGCCCTCTTTGCTGTTGAGTAAATAAATCCTTATGGCTACTGTAAGAAACTCTTAGTCAGTTTGTTCTGAAATGTGTATTTCAGTACATACTGTCATTTTAGAATTGTAGAAATCGAGAAACATTGCTTTGGATAAGCATCTCAATTGGCCAGATGAGACAAATGCATGCGGCTTCAAGTGCCTTACTGGCTAACATCTAAATAGACCTCAGCGCAGGATGTTTGCTTCTCATGAAAGTCATGGGACGGCTATTACACGATCACATGGCAAGAGAGATCCCATTAGCGGGCAGACCAGCTGATCGCTGAAAGCCACCGAAACATCGACTTTCTAGCAACGGCAATGGCACTGAAAACTGAACAACGTGATCTTTCTTACTTTTAGCGAGTCGAAGCAGGCGATGACCCTCCCGTTTTCCACTTGGCAGCTCTTTGGCGGGTGGGCAAATTTGCACTCCTCATCGCTGCGTGAACAGTTTCCTCGCTGAAACTGGCGACACACTTCCAGGGTCAGCCATTTTGTGTCTCTCCCCGACGCCATGTCCAAAGGTTTTCGATCATAAACTGGTTTTTATAAGACAATCGAGGTGCAGCAAGCGGAAGGCCGATCACAGTCCTCTCCTAAAACAAGTTGATGAGTCCTCCATGAGCCAGAGTAAGAGGGATCACAAGGAAGGTCGCGGGGCTTGGAGAGTGCCCATCCGTCATACACGAGCTCTCGCTGGATTTTCTTTGGGAACTATGCGAGACCAGATGCTTTTTTTATACCATCAACCTGCTTTGATGGTGTGCAAAATAACGGCCCCAGATGTTGTTTCTGGCCCCAGAGGAAAAATAAGCTTTCCTCCAACTTCAAGCTGAGGATTTCTTCTTAAAGGCACTTATATTGGAGAGCTGAAAGACATAAAAATAGAAATATTACTTGTTCATTGGTCCACATATCTCCACTGTAAACCATGCCAGTAAGCAACAAGGCAATGGCCCTCACATGGTCAATGGACCTTTCCGACCTGTCAATCACTCGTACAATAATAGCCAATCAGATAGATGCATTGTCTTAACTCCTGGCTTGACACGCCCCTCTCGCCATGTTGTCCCACAAGCAATGCTGGTTGTCACTAGCATGCGCTTGGAAAAGTTAATGTTACGAAGAAAATGGTCCTCAGATGCGCATGGGGAATGTGCAATTCTGATGAAAAATATCCTGCTAGGTTACAAGTGGCCCGCTTGATTCATTTTCCAAAGCCTAAAACACGGTTGACTAAGTGTCTACGATAGATTAAGGCTTGCGGAAGACTCCACGTACAACTAAACGTGGACAATATCAACAAACACAAGACTGTATGTTCGAAGGTAAGTGAGGGAGAAGTAACTTCTCTGAGTTTGACTAAATTATTATCAGTGCTTTATGCATTGCAGACGAACAACTTTCACTTTGTTAGTGTATCACTGACCTGTTGAAGTGTGTCATGTTTTATGCCAAATAGTCGGGTTAGTGATATGTAAATGCCATGTCACGCAAGAGAAATGTCCATTTGCCTACTTGTCTCTTGCGTGAGATAATTGGGACCTCTCTGAAGAACTCTCTTGGGCAAGTCTGACGCATATGGCAAAAAAAACATACCCCAATATTATCCGGAATACCCGACAGAGAATCGACCTCAAACATGTGCTTTTCAATCGCCATTTTGGAAGCTTGTGGGACATGGCTAAGGGGGTGGAGCTTAAGATCACCATCGGAACAGTCCATTGTAAATCAGTTGTCGAAATACTTTTGAAATATTGAGTTACCCTTCAAAAGATGGATGCAATTCCTTTTTAGAATTTTAGTTAACACTTCAAAAAAATCTAAGAGGACCGGTCTTCATGTTTCTTTTAATACATATAATTCAAAAACCTTTTTTGTCCATCCAATCTTTAAAAGGCCATATGGCAGATACTTGTAGGATATAGTCCTAGAACACAAGATCCTTATCGTCACACCCATAAAATTTGTGGGCCATTTGCCCAACATATACTGTACATCCGTATTTAAGACAAACAAAATAACATTCCTCCAGTACCACCACCAGCATGCTACAAGATGTTGTGCACGTTGAAGACGATTGACAAAAAATTCTGGAGAGAAGACAATTTCAATTTATTCAAATTGTCATAAATTCGGGTCTTCTGTAATCTTTTGTCAATTTTTTCATTAGTTCACGTGTGGTATGTCAATGTGATGTTAAAATGTGATGCATATTCGCACATTTGGGTCCTGTGACTGACTATGAGTGGTATTTGGTGATCCCTGTTGTAGTATAACTATGTCTGTATCTCATATTGTTTTGTGTTCTGACTGAGTTAATGATTTATCCATGTACTGTGTAACAAGCCAAGTATTTTTTGTAAGGCAGTCATGAATCTGATTTCATGCTTGTTGCAGCAGCACCAGCTGGCGTCACGGACACACGTTTTGAGTGACGTCTTTGGACCGATCATGACCCAGATACAGATCGGGATCACAATCAAAGTTAAATCAGTCAGTTCACAACTTTTTTCACATACACACGAAAATCCAGATTCAGATCGATATTATAATCAAGCAGTAATCAATTCCTGTCTTACTATCTTCAAAGGACAGCAAATAGAAAAAAAACACAATTGTTTTTTTCCTTGATTAAGCCACCAAAATTATTGAATAAGTGGGGATAAAATACCAAGCAGTGTTTTTGAGGTAGGTTCCCCCTCAAAAAGAAAACTAAACCAAAAACAACCCCCAAAAAAATGTTTAGCTTTGTTAGCTAGCCTAGCCAGCCGTAGCTCATCGGTAGCTGGGGCAATGCAGGCTGTACCTTTTGCTTGTGTCATCACAACATGACCTTATAGTCATCCTGTTTCGGTGACAAAAATCTTCCAAATGAAAATCTAAAATACACTTTTGAAACATTTTCGGGGAAAAAATCATCAGGGCATCCCTAGTACAGAGATATTCAAATAGAATTAATTAAAAATAAAAACATTTTGTCACACTGTATCAATTAACTGTTGGTCCTTCTGGTGTGCCTGCCTTGACCACCTGTCTCAACTCATCCCTACAGCACTAATATTAAATTGTTTTGAATAATGGATGACTGAGTATGGTTATACTGTATGCAAAAATGCTGCTGAATCATTTGTGTTCAATTCGTTCCTTAAAGTGTTCAAGCACAGCTAAATTGACACTTATTAGCAGTAGATTAAGTTTCTTCAAGCGGTTTGGCGATTTTAAATACACAAGGTATAATTCTGTTTGTTTAGTTAGACACTAAACTTAAACTGGGAGTGGCGTTAAACCGCTTGAAGCATTTTTTTTATGAATTGTTCAGTATTTGCTCAGCGACTGTTTATTGTAAGATCAATCCCACCATAAAGCGTTCATATCTCAAGTCTGTGTTCACAAGATAAAACAAATAATCGGTGGAACAATAGCAAGTATCTCGAAAAACTCACAAGCCAATTCACTTGTATCTCAAGGCACTACTTTATTTTGAACCAAAGTGTGGTGCTGTTTCTTGGATCCTTAAAGAGGACAGAATCCAAAACACCAGGGACTAAAACATCAGACTTTTCCTATATAGCGTTTGAAGACCTCTGACACAAACGCGGTGAAGTATCTGGTTTAACGAGGTTGTTGAATTGCAGTGATTGTCTCAAAGTCAAAAGTTTGTTACAAAACATTAAGGGTAGTAGAATTTTCGCTGAGGTCATTTTTTTTTTCAACTAATTATCTAGCAAGGAGGACCATTCAAAAGCAATTCTTGACTTTTATCAGTCCATCCATCCATTCATTTTCTGAGCTGCTTAGCCTGTCATGGGTCGCAGGAGTACTGGAGCATATCCCAGCTGTATTTGGGCAGAATAGGTTGCCAGCATATATACACAAATAAACAACCAACCATTTGCACTCACATTCACACCTACTGGCAATTCAGTCTTCAATTAATGCACATTTTTGGAGAAGTGGGAGGCAACCAGAGTGCTCGGAGAAAACCCACGCAGGCACGGATGGGGAGCGCACTCAAACTTCAGTCCATTTCCAGTAAAATTGTATTTATTTTTTTTTATCACTGTCGAGTTCTTTCAGTAACTTGTGGGGTTTTATTAATTTTCAGTTACGGAAGGTTACCACCAGCTTTGCCTGTCTCAGGATACAGGTGGTAATAAAAGCAAGCAAACACACAATATCTTCATAACTCTCTGACTCTAGTCGCTCTACATTGTCCAAATGATAATTTTTCACTCAGAAGTGGTACAATTAGAATAAGTGTAATGGCAGCTTTGAGCAGGAAACACAAATTTGCGATACTCTGACAAAATACACATTTTCCAGGCTGCTTATCCTCACGAGCGTCACAGGAGTGCTGGAGCCAATCCCAGCTGTCATCAGGCCAAGAGGCAGGGTACACACTAAACTGGTTGCCAGCCAATCGAAGGGCACACAGAGACACAAACAATCGCACTCACAATCACTCCTCGGGGCACATTTATAGCCTCCAATTAATGCATGTTTTTTGGGATGTGGGAGTAAACCGGATTGCCTGGAGAAAACCCACACAGGCACGGGGGAAACCTGCAAACTCCACAGAGGTGCCGGCCGAGATGCTAACACCTGTACTAAGAATGGTGAGGCCAATGCTCTACATACACACAGACTGTTGGTTGAAGCCAAAAGTTTACATACAATGTACATAAAGACTTTTCATTTTTTTGTCTCACTGTCTGAAGTCAAATCATGCTAAACCTCTCCTGTTTCAAATCAGTCAGCATTACTAAAATTATTTAATTATGTTAAATGCCACAATCATGAGAGAGAATTTCTTGGCGAATTTTACATTTTCTTCCAGGTCAAAAGTTTACATGCACAAAACGTACTGTGCCTTTAAAGAACATTGGGAAGCCATGGTGATGAGGTCATGGCTTTGGATGCTCCTGGTAGGTTAACTGACACCATGTGAGTTAATTGACGGCACATCTGGGGAGGTTTTTAAGGCCACACCTCAAGCACAAATCATGGAAACACCTGAAGAAATCAGAGAAAGAATCATGGAGCTCCACAAGTCTGGCTCATCCTTGGGTGCAATTTCCAGATGCTTGAAGGTGCCACGTTCATCTGTTCAAACAATTATATGCTAGTACAAACGTCATGGGAATGTTCAGCCTTCACACCCTCCAGGAAGGAGACAGGCTCCGTGTCCCAGAAATTAACATGTTTTGCACCGAAATGTGCGAATCAACTCCACAACAAAAGATAAAGGCCTCGTGAAGTTGCTGGATGAAGCTGGTATGTCATTATCCGTAGATAAACAAGTCATGCAGTGAAAGGCCACTCACCGAAAACGAACCCATTCCTTCTAAAGCAACGTGAAAAAGCCAATTATACTTTGAAAAAATTCACCGAGATAAAGAAGTTAGCTTTTGGAGACATGTCCTGTGGTCTGATGAAACAAAACTGGAGCTCTTTGGCCATAATGACCAACGTTACATCTGGAAGAAAAATGGATGAAGCTTGTAGACCTGAGAACACCATAACAACTGTGAAGTAAGTAAGTTGCAGCATCATGTTGTGGGGCTGCTTTTCTACAGCAGGAACTGGAGCTCTTCATAAAATACACGGCATCATGAAGAAAGAATGTTACTTGGAGATATTAAGGCTACATCTCAAGACATCATCCAGGAAGCCAAGACTTGGGCGCAAATTGATCTTCTGGCTTCAATTGCATGTCGTTACAAATATGCATGGGAAAAGACAGTCCCCCCCCCCTAAAAGATTACAGGCATTAAACCTAATTTGGGTAATTGGCTCTGCAGTGTAAATCCAGCCTTTGAGAGAAGTTTTACGTGAAATGAGATCGCAAACATGCCGTGTTGACTTTGACACCAAACACCTTTCACACTTCTGCAACACTAACTAGGTAATGCAATGTTTAAACATACGTGCAGGGTTGATCAAACAAAAAACAGGATACACACTCCTGTATTGAACACCTAGCCGCGTGACATCCAGGGACTTGGGAATGGGGGCTGGGAGAGCAGGAGTGTATTACGTAGCATATGAAATTCATTATGAGAAGTTAGTTTCGCAAACGTGCAGGGGAGGCTTAGGTTTTCACTGCCGTTAGTTGACCCCGGAGCTTACTGTCGCGATCCTTCGTGAAATCCCATCGCGCACAGGAGAACATTCCTTTGGGGCACGAGTCAGGAAATGAGCCCGGGCAAACTGACTCTACCTACCCAACTGCCCTCCCGCAAACGCAGCACGACCGTTCCCCCGACTTCAGAGGCACAGGTTGGAGAGACAATCAACGAGAAGGAAAGAAATAAAAACATCAACTCCGCAGGCAAATCATTTTCTCCTCGACAACAGGGAAACTGCAAAGACTCAGTCCCAGCATTCCCGGCCTCCCCCCTTTCCTGCCGGGAAGACCCTCCCAGTCTGGAATGAACCAATCGGGAGACAAGAAATGGATCCACAGAGTGAAAGCTGTCTGCAAAAACACACCGCTGTTACTTGAAATAAAAACTTTCCTTTCCAATTGGAGATGGGAGTGTCATGCCACTGGAATTTGAAATGGGAATGCGAGAATGATTTATTGACGCAAAAACGACAAAGCTGTGTTGAATATTTTTCTAAAAAAAAAAAAAAAAACACATTTGATGACTATAATTATGAGCAGGAAAAAAAACCAAAAGTTTGCTTTTATACGGGAGAGACCAAGAGTTTGATTCCCTTTATGGCCATTATGAGGCGTTTCCTTTGATAAAGAATTCAGGAGTAATTAGTTAAGCAGGATCGGTTAACGTACAACTCATCAACGTGGACACAATTTAACCTTTATGAAAACAACCCCCCGCATTGTGACAGATAACATTAAGGCGACGTGCTCAAGATACACTAAGTTGAATTATTTCCAATTTCGAAGGAACTGTGACTCGACGACACGCCGCACGTTAGACAACGTCACTATTACGACTTAAAAAGGTCACGGGCCTCTTTCGTGCACTTTCGTACTCAAACATTGGGCGTGACTTTCTCAAAACGATTATCTATATTATAATTCTGACGTATCATTTAGCATTAGCAACCCCCCCCCCCCCTCGGGTCTCGCTGCTTTAGCAAGACGCCTCCGCCTACGTAATGACGACGTATTAGCCTTTAGCATGATGCTAACTCCGGTTAGCTAGGGGCGAGAAGTTGCTTACCTCATCGCCGCGGATGAACCGCTGCCCGCGGGGCCGGTGGGAGGGGTCGGGGGTGCCGCGGGAGGGGGCTCCACACCGGGGCCACACGGCTCGGACGCGGCGAGTCGGAGCAAACCCGAGACGAGCGCTCGACAACCGCTGGACGGTGAGCGAAACGGTAGCTTGAGTGTTTCGGAAAAACTACCGCGACGTCATTTTGCTACGGCCATCACTTTGTGACATTACACAGCTTTGAGCAACAAGCTCTTGACAGCTTACTGTACATTCGCCGACCTGATGTCAGGGAGGGGTGTATGGAAGTTCCGCCAAACTTAAAAAAAAATGAAAAATTCACCCTAGTTAAATCATCATAAGCAAAGCACGTAACTATGTGTTATAAACGTAACTATATACTCCATTTTGCCATATTAGTCAAATAGATGTCAAATTTATACAACGTACACGAACGGACACCCCTGTGGAAACAGAGTGGCTCGGTCCACACGAACGCCAGGAGGCTAGAAGGGCAAAGGGGTTCGTTGTTACCAAGGGAACAGCAATAAATCCATGTGAGAATTGTGTTATTCGGTATTATTAGCATTTAAAATATCACGACTCTTGGATTTCAATAGTTATCTTTTTTTTTTATCCTGACTCCCGGCAGGGGGTTCACGTACGAACAGAATTGCATTACTATGTAGTTAACATGAAAAGATCTATTTTTGCACAGGAAAAATCTGCACACCGCAATAGATTTATGCATGGACGATATAATGAGAGGATAATGTGAGAGGACAATGCACGCGGTGTTTTAATTTAACGAGTCTTGTCAAGGTCAAACGAGACAGATGCTAACACTACGGGGAGGATGGATTTTGCTGATATGTTAAACAACAGGGCACACTGTATGAATACAAATTCAAATGTGACATTAAAAATCCCCCCCCCCGCCTTTATGCAAGACTAGACGATATAAAATAATGCGTCATTACCATTAAGGGGGTTGCGCGCTGTTTTGTCATTTTATTGGGTTTGCTATGTTGTCTGCAGCTTCAAATTGATTTTAATTGCAAAATATAAGAATTAAAAACTAGTGCATTTGATGAATTTTATCTAAATCATTAATACCTAATAATAGGTATTATTTTAAAATAAATATTATAATAATAAATAATGAACTAACCTTACAAAAATAGATTTCAACATAATTATAACTAAAAACGTTTATTAAATTATTTTTTCAAAATGTAATATTTCATAATAAATTAGTTAACTAGAAAATACAATTAAAATACAGTACTGGTACTTATAACTACTACAATGTTATACAATTGGATTTTACTTTGGACGTACATTTATGTTTATTCATCCATTTTCTGAGCCGCTTATTCTCACAGGGGTCACGGGAGTGCCGCAGCCAATCCCAGCTTTCATCGGGTAGGAGGCACGAATGAACAGCCCTGAACTGGTCGCCAGCCAATCGCAGGGCACATGGAGACAAACAGCCGCACTCACAATCACATCTATGGGGGAATTTAGAGTGTCCAATGTTGCATTTTTTTGGGAAGTGGGAGGAAACCGGAAAAAACCCACACAGGCACGGGAAAAACATGCAGACTCCACACAGGCGGGTCCGGGATTCGAACCCCGGTCCTCAGAACTGTGAGGCAGATGCGCTAACCAGTCATCCTCTGTTGCGCCCTTTAGTTTTTTGTTGTAATTTTTTAAAGGACATACACATTAATTAAAGCATCTGTGAAGATACACAATAATGAACCAATACCAATGAAAAAGATTTGTTAAAATTAAATAACCCCTTTTTTTTTTAAAATCCAGGTATCTTGATTATTTTTTTAACTAAAGAAAAATAATAAAATTATTTAATTGAGAAAAACAAAGGATTAGTGAGCATAAAGACCAATTTGCAGATAATTAGAGACCAACTGACTAATATTATAAATATACCTATTGTACAATTTCACACATTACACATTATACATAAATGTAGAACATTCAAAAAGCCAATTTGTAGTTCACTAATGGCTGATTCTGTCAAAATATAAAATTGCATTTTCTGTCTTAAAAATGAATGCAAATTGGAAACATCACAGTTCATTTTAAAAATACCAATGAATACTAAATACAAACAATAATATACCAATGTATAACAACAACAAACTAATACTAAAATAACTTTATTTTCAAGTTTCTTGATATTTTTGTTTGCACCCAAAAAGAATAATTGTTAATACAGGACATTAAAGGATACACATGTATTAATAAACACTTAACTATAATGCTAGCATGATATTTTTTTCCTGTGTGCTTAATTTTTGCGAAACATAACGTGTTGTCAGCAAACAGGAAATGCAGAATGCGTTCAGTGTCACATGCCGAGGTCAGCGCATTGCGCCCCGTGAGGAAAAAGTCCCTGAGTGAACCAATGAGTCATATGACCAAAAAGGAAAACAGAAACAATGCCTGGTATTGTTCCTTTGACCTCATTTTCTTGTATCGCCTGTTTAATGAATCATCCTTGTACTACATACGGGTTCTTGCTTGAATGACTTCTTGACTTATTTCGCATTCTCCTGACCGATTCGGATTCTCGCCCTCTCGCCGGCGAGTGTGCGCTGCAGCTGGCTGCTCGGTTCTCCTTGTGGAAGCAGAGATCAGAGTCTTTAAAGAAAATAAAACAATAAAAAATATGTATTTTAACTTGTAGAGGAAGCAGTTCATACACTACACTGTCTGTGGTGCGTGTACAGTGCACATCACCAAGCCGCCACGTTGCAGGGTCAATTCGAGACCCCATGGAGGCCCCCCCAAACCACAAAAAAACAATCCTGCTCGTAGGTGGCCCCACTGGGTTCATCCCCCGCGTGTCTACGAGAGGTTTCCAGTTGTGTTGTTGCTGTGGACCTCACAGCCACCAACCAGCAACAGCTATTGAGGGGCCCGATGCGGTGAGGGTTGGGGTCATTTTTATGGGCCAATGCCAGCCGAGTCCCCTTCAGCTCACGGCCCTCGCCGATGGACTATTATGCATGCAGTGCGTCCTCGTCGGCGCCGTGCTCACATCCGGTCGCCACGCAAACCCCTGGTTGCCATGCAAACACCTAGTGCTAGCAATAAAAACATCAAACCCTTCAAAATACACCGAAATGACATGAGGTCACTGTAAATGAAGTATTATCTTGATTATTGCGGGTTTTGAGCAAACTGCTGGCTCAAAATGCAGTAAAGTACAACCTTGGCTCTCGATCACAATCTGGACTGTTAGCATACAGCGCGTCGGCGTCATGCTAACGTCCAGTTGCCACGCAAACGCCTGGTTGCCATGCAAACATGTAGTGCTATCAATGAAACCATCAAACCCTTCAAAATACACGCTCAGCCTGCCGAAATGACATGAGGTCACCGTAAATGACGTATTATCTTGATTGTTGCGGGTTTTGAGCAAACAGCTGCCTCAATTCAGCACAGCACAACCTCGGTTCTTGACCACAATCCTTTCCAGAAGGCGGTTCGAGAACCGATTTGTTCGAAAACCGAATCAATATTTCCCACGTTCGTCGGCGATCAGAGGCTGCGTTATACACAATAACCACGCGCGTCGCGGGTCAGCTGGTCAGGTCGTGCACATCGTTATTTCTGGGTTTTACCACATGGGTCCGAGTACCGATTTTCATTTGAAAACAAGCAAAACTCAAATTTTTCGTTCGAAAAACAATTGCAAAGAATAAATTAGGAGCCATGATGGGCCTTATTGTAGGCGGTATTGCTCTTCTTTTTAATCCCACGTCCTTTATTACTATTATGTTTCGCTATCGCTATGGTTTGATAAACGTGATAAAGTTTGGACATTATACAGTATTTGTCCAGCTTTGACAGGAACGCCATTTCAGGGTGTGACACGACGACCCTATGAATGCTTGGCTGCTGAGACGCTGCCGAAGGCCAATCAAAAACGTTTTATATATTTCAAAATATAAATCTCACTGATCTTATCAGAACAAAGCTTAGTTACACTTGAGTATTCATGAGAAACCTTATTTCATATGCCAGGTGGAAAAGACCAATACAGGAGTGTGAAAGGGGGCATCCTGGGCATTTTTCACATCCAAATTACCATGCAGACCTGCTGAAAGGGCGTTAATGATTTTTTTTTGAGGGGGGGGTTGGTAGGGGATAGCATGGGACCTTTGAAAAAAATTCAGCTATGTAAAATGTTTACTTGGTGGCTAGGCAGGCATTCCAGTCCAATTATTTGTACACAAACCATCATTTATTTTTCCACAGCGTGTCCCCTTTAAAAATTCTACATACTTAAAACGCTTACTCGGCTGCCATTCAGTTTCCTCAAAAGACAGGATTTTTGACAGCTATGACAAGGACAAGCCTCTTGCGACACACATCCAGAGTGGACTTTCTGTTTAAGTCACATGACTCACACACTAAGGCAGAATTATAAAGCAAAATGTCCATTTATCCGTTTTCTGCAGTGCTTTTCGTTAAGATCATGGGTGAGCTGGAGCTGAGGCTGCCGCGATGGAAAATGCACCCAGGACTGGTCGCCCGGCCACTCATAGGGCGAATACGGCCAAACAGGCATTTGGAGTCATATTCACACCTACGGCCTGACAGATGTTTTTGGTGGGGAAAACATGAACAAACGCCATACAGGAAGGCCATTGCCAAGATTCAAACATGGAGTCTCAGTGCTGACGACCATGGAGGTTTTGTGCTGGAGTACTGTACTGTACTGTATTTCAATGAGTAGAGAGGAACTGTGGTACTGCATACGGAAGTCTGGTGTGGAGGAGAAATATGTTAGAACAGGACATGCATGAGGGCAGCAGAACAGTGGTGAAGTGTGCTGTAGACGTGATGAGAATTTGAGGTGAAGGCGGGATTGCATCAGGGATCAGATCTGAGGCCCTTGCTGTTCGCTGTGGTAATGGATAGGCTGACAGATGAGGTTGGACTGGAATCCCCTTGGACTATGATGTTCGCAGATGATGTTGTGATCTGCAGTGAAAGCAGGAATCAGGCGGAGGAACAATTAGAAAGATGGAGGAACGCACTGGAAAGGAGAGGAATGAAGATTAGCCGAAGTAAAACAGAATATATGTGCGTGAATGAGATGGGGTGAGGAGGAAGAGTGAAGCTCCAGGGAGAACAGATAGCGAGGGTGGAAGACTTCAAATACTTGGGGTCAACAATCCAGAGCAATGGAGAGTGTGGTAAGGAAGTGAAGAAACGGGTCCAAGCAGGTTGGAGGAACAGCTGGTGGAAGGTGTCTGGTGTTCTATGTGACAGAAGAGTCTCCGCTAAGATGAAGGGCAAAGTTTATAAAACAGTGGTGAGGCCGGTCCCCGGTGTTTTTTCCAGGTACTCCGGCTTCCTACCTAACCCTTCTCCTGCATCTTCCTCTCTAACCCCAACTGCCCTCATGTCTTCCCTCACCACATCCATAATCCCTCTCTCTGAGCTCCATCCTCAGCACCCTACCACCAATATACTCACTCTCTCGCCTCTGGGCATGTCCAAACCATCAAAGTCTGCTCTCTCGAACCTTGTCTCCAAAACATCTAACTTTGGCTGTCCCTCTAATGAGCTTGTTTCCAATCCTATCCAACCTGCTCACTCCGAGCGAGAACCTCAACATCTTCATTTCTGCCACCTCCAGTTCTGCTTCCTGTTGTTTCTTCAGTGCCACTGCCTCTAATCCATCACTAGATATATGTCATGATATATAAAATTTATGTGCGTGAATGAGAAGGGTGGAGGGGGAAGAGTGAGGCTACAGGGAGAAGAGATGGTGAGGGTGGACGACTTCGAATACTTGGAGTCAACAATCCAGAGCAATGGTGAGTGTGGTAAGGAAGTGAAGAAACGGGTCCAAGCAGGTTGCAACAGCTGGCGGAAGGCGTCTGGTGTTCTATGTGACAGAAGAGTCTCCGCTAGGATGAAGGACAAAGTTCATAAAACAGTGTCGGGGCCGGCCATGATGTACAGATTAGAGATGGTGGCACTGGAGAGACAACAGGAAGCAGAACTGGAGGTGGCAGAAATGAAGATGTTGAGGTTCAGGTTGGATAGGATTAGAAATGAGCTCATTTGAGGGACAGCCAAAGTTGGATGTTTTGGAGACAAGGTTCGAGAGAGCAGACTTCAATGTTTTGGACATGTTCAGAGGCGAGAAGTGAGTATGTTGGTCGAAGGGTGCTGAGGATGGAGCTGCCAGGCAAACGAGCGAGAGGAAGACCAAAGAGAAGGTTGATGGCTCTTGTGAGGAAAGACATGAAGACACTTGGTGGTAGAGAGGAAGATGGAGGAGATAGGCTAAGATGGAAAAAGATGACACGCTGTGGCGACCCCCAACGGGACAAGTCGAAAGGAAAAGAAGAAGTCTTTTAAATCTGATGATCATTTTAAAATGAAATTTTTTTGGGGGGTGTAATTCTCAAAAGTAGCCGCTAAGTGTCAGTGTAGTGTTAGTTTTGTACAGTTCCTCGTGGCATCTGAGAAATTACTGCTGCAAGGGAGGTTAAATTTATGGATGAAATATTATAACCCTGTTGTTGCGTTTATTTGATTGTTATGTGCATAAAATGCATCAAATTTTGATTAATCCAAAATAATTCCTCTTAAAATATGTAATGGCAAGAACAGAAGACAAAAGAAGTTTCATCTATATTACATTAAGTACAGTTTTTTAAAAAAAAAAATTGAAAGTGGGGCCTCGGAGAAAATAATGTAAAATTCTCAAAGAAATTCTCTCATTATTGTGGCATTTTAGCAAAATTAAATGCTTAAAGTGCTCCACACTGACCTGAAACACAAGAGGTTTAGTCTGATTTGACTTCAGACAGTAAGATGTTTTTGAACAGTCCACGTAAACTTCTGGCTTCAACTGTAATTATTAAAAAAAAAAAAACTTTTTAATTTTGTTGTGATTGAATTGTGTTGTTTGATTTGCAGTTTTGTTCTTCCACAAAAATAAACAATACAATTTCTTTCTAATCAAGAGTGACCAAAAGTGTATTGAGTCCAATTAAATTGCGGAATGAGACAGCAGATACAACATGCATAATTAAGGCTTATATTTATTATTCCCCCCCCCCTCAATTGGTGTTATACAAACAAGTCATCGTGCCTTGCAGGATGAGCCCCATACGGAACCTGGCAATGTATTTTGTTTTTCTTCCTGTTGGAAAAAAAGCTCTGAATGTAAAATAACATCATGGGGGAAAGCTGTCTTAAGTCTGTCTGTCTTAAGTGATTCCGACGGAAAACATCAGTAGGCTAATGGGTTAGCTTATTGTCTACGATTGTAACAAGATGATAGTGAGCTATGTCTGATTCTATTCTGCTTACATTCAGCCAAATGCTATCAAGATGAGGAACGTAGCATTTTTAGCTTTTTTTGGCTAAGATTGCCAAAGCCCACGGATTGTAACTGGTATACTATTGTGAGTGTACTGGCTAACAAAAATAACATCAGTAAATCATATACTGTACGGATATGCCTGTTTATTTTTGAGGGATTCGACAGACTATGCAGACTACCACGTAGCTTTATCCAGTCTCCGTTGAAGAGTAAAATTTAAATTTGAACTCCGTTGTCAACCAACTGCAACGGCAGCACTTACCCGGGTAAGTACCGTAATTCCCGGCCTACAGAGCGCACCTGATTATAAGCCTCACCCGATAAATTTGTAAAGGAAATACCATTTGGTACATGCATACGCCACAGCTGTGTAAAAGCCGCAAGTGCCCACATTGAAACCTACATTGAAACACGAGATATTTACAAAGAAAGACGGTACACAGAGAGTTTACCGCTTGCGCCGCCGTGCTAATGCTCATGCTAGTGCTGTGTTAACAGGGCTGGTTAAAAAAAAAAAAATATCGGTATAAATAACGGAGACATGGCAGTAACACGCTAGCGCAGCGCTAACAGGGCCGGTGTTACGGTCTGTGCACTCCTCTGTGCTTAAAAGTGTCATTGTGATGAGTGCGCATGCATTACTAACAGGGGAACTCTGGGTACATAGCAGACATAGTTCCCCTTCTTCTACATAGAGGGAGCTAACATACATTGTAACCTAACCCTAACCTAACCCGAAACAAAAGTTGCTATACAGATATACACATATATGTACGTTCGCTGTGGTCATCTTTCTGAGATGGCCACAGCGAACATGAACGCTCGGCGGACAAGTTGTCAAATGGCACATGTTGAAGCATGGGAGGGGATGTTTCAGACTGGCCGTAAGTTTACAAAATATACGCGCATGTGCATTAATCACAAGGAGACTTTTCAGCACCGGGAGCACTTGGACCATCACACCGGTCCGGTAAAAGTCAATTCCTCGGCACATATATTCCACTGGTCTCACTCTTACCTTTTCTGCTTGAGTGCTCCCTGACGGCCGTGAGGAAAGATGCACAAATTAGCTGCATCACCGCATAAACCGCAGGGTAGAAAGTGTGTGAAAAAAATCGTAGCTTATAGTTATTAAATTATTAATTATGTTGTAAATTACAGTAAACATTCATAAAAATGGGGGGATTTCTCACATGTAGCTAGCCTTGTTAACTTAGCTAGCACCACAGATAGTAACTAGAAAATTTCTGTTGGGATTTTGACGAACATAGAGCAACCCATTATTTTACATTCAATACTGATCAATTGCTTACCTGGGAGGGGCCAAAGTTGTGCCTGTTGATTTTTGACAGCTTCATGCACATGTCCAGAAAAGGCCCCCATGACGGCTACTTCTGTTTGACCTAGTTTTGTATCCACTTTCTTCATATTTCCTTTCCTCTGATTGGTTGCCTTCGCCACTTGTGCGAGCACACGTTTGTTGTGTTGACAGTGCAAAATATAGTGACTAAAGCAAGTTGGAGCACCATAATTTTGCAGGCTGTGACGACAAACACAGCTGCCATTTAAAAAAAATTGTTTTTTGCTCTATTTGCAGTATCACGGCTACGTTAGCACATTGGCTAGCTAGTGAACAAAGCACATTATTTACATGAAATACCTTTAAATTGCTTAACTTGAAGTAAACAAAGGTGTGAACAAGTTTAAGGCTTTATACACGGCGTTTATCTGGGTTAATTTTTGGCCATAGAAACTGAATTTAAAAAAAGTCCCATCAACTTCTCTAAATAACAGTTGCATGTTACATAAACTTAAACCTCTGTTCTGTGCTGTGATTGGCCAGTTTGAATTTTGGGAACGTGTCTCAGTGAAACTACTATGTTTGAGCGTGTTTTTTTTTTATTTTTTATTACAGATATATTTTACAGTGTGTCGTATGAAGGCAAACTTAAGTGAACTTCAAACACACGCCACAATGCAATTGTCATTCAATGCATTTATT
Organism: Syngnathoides biaculeatus; assembly: GCF_019802595.1. NCBI lineage: Eukaryota > Metazoa > Chordata > Actinopteri > Syngnathiformes > Syngnathidae > Syngnathoides > Syngnathoides biaculeatus. The sequence continues at coordinate 23,404,096 of NC_084653.1, read as the reverse complement.
CCTACTCTTTTTTTTATTTAATAGTCCAGGTCTGACAAGAAAATGGCAGATTAAATGTCACAGGCCAAAAAAAGGCAATTCATTTCATCACGAGACATTTGAACATGTACATAAATTGTTACACAAGCGAACACACACTCTCTAATCCCACCTCCCCTCAACGATCAGAAATTGGCGAGACATTTCCCGTCAGGCAGCCAAGCCGTTCTTTAGTAACGCTGCAGATAATCTAAATTTAAAAGGCCATACATACATAGTGTACATACATACATACTCCACTTAATTAATGTGATCTCCATAACCTGTCCAACCCAACATGTAATCTTTTCGAGAGGGCAAGTAAACAAAAATAACAGATAACGTGGTTGCACGAGTATGTACACGGTGTTATGGTAAAACTCCGTATGTGGCTGTGTTCAAAATTCACATTCGACGTCATGTTAAAAGAGAGTCAGGATGGCTCATTTGCCACCAAAACTGAAATCGCCATCCGCCATCTTGATACTCCAAAAACAACCGTGCCGACCTGTGCGTTAATCGCCAGTTTTGTGGATGTGAGAAAACATCCCACAGGTAAGGTAGAAAGATTTACTTTGACACTGTTAAAGTTTGTTTGTAAAGGTTTTTTTTTTTTAATATATTTTCTGATGAGCTTAACTCACTTGAACAAAGTTTACGGTTGTTGTTGTCCACCGTTCACTCTCTGCTTCACCTTTATAGGCCGACGGTTTTTCGCGAAAAAGCGATGTCGATATTTTCCCAAACTTCATCCATGAATAAGTAAGAAAACACATTTTCTGTGAAATTTTTGATGAATCTCATAATACAGAACTCTGCACATTGAATTTGATTTTCAAATGCAAGGAAACAAGTTTACACTTTGTGTGAAATAGTAGTCGCAGAAACAACAAATGAACAAATCGTTTAGCATGTATTTTCCCATTGCCAGTCCTTATTTACAAAAATATAGCTAACTGATTGACTTAAAATGCAATGTTTTTATGGCAAAAAAAAAGCTTAGTTTTTTGATATGTTATAATAGTAGGGCTTCATAGCGTATTTTGGGAAAAGTTAACATGTCACGGAAATCGGGCCTTAGGTTTCTTGGTAGTCACGGTGTTCTATGTCTTTCCTTTGCACTTAGCCTTTTTTGGGCTTACAAAGTCGAATTAAAAATCCTTCATGTTACAGAACTGAAAAAATGTCAAACTCCAGTTTAAACTCTACATGCCAAAATTTGAGGAAAACCCCGCCATGATCGAACCGTTAAACCATGTTCTCTACACTTTTTGGGAGTACCAAGATGGCGGCCAACTGCTGCAATCAATCGCCATACCGCTCGATGTGTATGCCCTATCCAGTTTTTTTTTTTTCCAGATCAGTGGTCTGCACACACTTGCCATTCGTTTAAAGGTCCTCTGATTAACCCCCCCCCAAAAAAAAAGTTCGGATGTTCTAGTTGGCTTTTCCCGACACTTATTTGTAGCCACATCGTACAACACAACCCATAGTCCACAGAAAGCTTTTGAAAAATAATGTCATTGTGCAGAAGTATCAGTCAGGGAAAATGTACAAAATAATTTCCAAGGCATACAAATATACACAGCATCAAATGTAAAAAAAAAAAAAATATGCGACAACGGTGACATTACCTCGAACTGCACATTCCTTCAAAATTGATAAAAAAGACATGAAGAAAACTGGTGAAGGATGCTGCCAAGAGCCTGACAGTAACACTGAAGGAGATGCAGGAATTTCTCACAAGTGCTGGCTGTTCAGGTACAAGTGACAACAACCTTCTGTTTTTTTTGTATGCCAAGGCTATGGGAACCTTTTGGCTGGAATTTCAAAAATCCTTATAATTTGCGACGTTTGGTACAATTGCAACACCGCTCATCACCAAAAGAACATCACACGAACGGCGAAGCATGGTGGTAGGAGGGTCATCGTTTGTGCCCTACTCAAGGTGGAGAGAATGCATGAAAACCCTGGGCTTCAACAAGAAACCAAAAATATATATATATATTTGCATTAATCAGAGACACTTTCAACATGGTATCAGAGGATGTGCACAGTTGTGCTACCACATTTCAAGTCAGATTTACTTCCCCTCTAAAAAAGATTATTTTGTTCCTTCAATCGAATTGTACAGGCAACAGGTCACATTAATACGGAAGTGTATTGCTGCCACACCCCAAAAAAAAAGTCGTGAATGGTTTCACATTATAATGTGGTTAACTATATGTTATAATGTAAATCATTTTCACATTATAATGTGTAATGGGTAAAGAGGGGTGAAATTATTATATTCTACGTTATATGAAACGAATCAACATTATGTGGAACAAATCTACATCATGTCAAACGAATCTACATTATAACGTGAAACCATTCACATTATAATGTGAAACGATTCACATTAAAATGTGCAATGGGTAAAGAGGGGTGAAATTTATTTATTTAATATTTTCTACGTTATGTGAAACGAACGTACGTTATTATGTGAAATGAAACTACGTTATAACGTGAAACGATTCACATTATAAAGTGAAATGACTGACATTATAACGTGTTACTAACCACACTATAATGTGAAACGATTCACATTATAATGTGTAATGGGCAAAGAGGGGTGAACTTTATTTATTTAATATTTTCTATGTTATGAAACGAATCTCCATTATGTGAAATTAATTTCCGTTATGTGAAACGAATCTTTGTTACAACGTAAAACGATTCACATCATAATGTGAAACGATTCACGTTATAACCTGTAATTAACCACAATATAATGTGAAACGATTTACATTATAACATGTAATGGGTAAAGAGGGGTGAAATTTATTTCATATTTTCTATGTTATGATGTGGAACGAATCCACGTTATGTGAAAAGAATCTACATTATAACGTGAAACGATTCACATTATAATGTCAAACGATTCACATTATAATATGTAGTGGATAAAGGGGTGAAATTGATTTATTATTTTGTACGTTATGTGAAACGAATCTACGTTATAACGTGAAACAAATCTACGTTATAATGTGAAACGAATCTACGTTATAATGTGAAATGATTCACATGATAATGTGTAATGGTAAAGAAGGGTGAAATTTATTTAATATTTTCTGTGTTATTATGTGAAACAAATTTACGTTATAACGTGAAACGAATCTACGTTATAACATGAAACAAATCAACGTTATAATGTGAAACAATTCACATTATTTGAAATGATTCACATTATGTGTAATGGATAAAGACGGGTGAAATTTAACATTTTCTACGTTATAACACGAAAATGTGAAACGATTCACATCATAACATGTAATTAACCACATTATAATGTGAAACAATTGACATTATAATATGAAACATGACTTCTTTTTTTTTTATTTTTTGGCGTGGCAGTCATACGCTTCCGTCCATCAATGATGGAAAAAGTTTCGAAAGGATTCATCTTGTTTCACGTTTGTACACCACAAAAAAAAACTGGCATTCAAACAGGGGGTGTGTAGACTTTTCATATCTACTCTTTACGCCATTGACACGTGTCATACACACTTGTAGGGTTTGACATAATGTAATAACCAACCGTCACAACAGCATTATTGCCTCACTTCAAACGCATTCAAAAACAATGTCATCAGTGTTCCACTCTCATTAGGGTTTCCTTACGTAAGCGGTCCATGTCGTGTACTGCAAGTGGTCCGGTCCGCCGAGTATGGCACATACCGCGCTCCCATCTGTCCTCTCACTCCTGCTGCTCGTCACAGCACCGAAAGCTTCATTTCAACCGCAAAAAGCGACACCATCGACGACGAAATGAAATATTCATGAATGCAATTTTTTTTTTCCTTTCTTTTTTTTTTTTTTTTTTTTTTAAAGATGACATTTTCTACTGTAACGCGGAAGGTCGCCGCCGGAGCGGGTCTGTTCCGAGCCGGGCCGACGGCGCGGAAATGCTAATGAACGTCCGGCGTGCTCGCGTCGTCTGCGCTCTTCAAACACATATACTGTTGTTGCGAATGGATGAATGGGAGAAAAAAAATATTAACGATGGGGACAAGGCATTGAGGTATTTTAGAACTGCAATCAAAAGAAACAAAAGAGAGACAACGTTGTTACACGGGAAAATTAGAGGACGTGATGATAGGCGTGCGCGCGCGGCCGGGCCTTTTAGCGGAATACGAGATAAGCCCGCGAAAAGATTAAACAATAACGCTGCTTTCATCTTCGTGTGTTCATGTGTCACATCAGGAAACAATAATGGCATAACACAAGCGTAGACATTTTTAATACTGTACTTCCAAGGTTTCCCTGCGGTGCGGGACTAGCTAGCATATTTTTATTTTTCTTAGAGCAACAGCGCATTCGCTACAGCGGAACCTCCAAAGGAAAACGTGTTGATAATTTGACTCCAGAAAAAAAAGGTGCAATGTATATTTATGACTTCACAGCTCAGTAACCAACTGAAGTTTCAACTACAAAACGGTGATTAATTACAGTGAAGACATAAGTATTTGAACACCCTGCTATATTGGAAGTTCTCCCACTTAGAAATCATGGAGGGGTCTGAAAATTTCATCGTAGGTGCATGTCCTCTGTTAGATAATCTAAAAAGAAAAATCCAGAAATCCCAATGTACGATGTTTTTAGCGATTTATTTGTGTGATACAGCTGCAAATAAGTATTTCAACACCTGAGAAAACCAATGTTAATATTTAGTACAGTGCCTTTGTTTGCAATTACAGAGGTCAAATGTTTCCTGTTGTTGTTCACCAGGTTTGCACACACTGCAGGAGGGATTTTGCCCCACTCCTCCACACGGATCTTCTCTAGATCAGACAGGTTCCTGGACTGTTGCTGAGAAACAGAGTTTCAGCTCCCTCCAAAGATTTTCTACTGGGTTTAAGTCTGGGGACTGGCTAGGCCACACCAGAACCTTGATGTGCTTCTTACGGAGCCACCCCTTGGTTTTCCTGTGTGCTTCGGGTCATTATGTTGTTATGTCAATGCTCTGACTGAGCGAAAGAGATTGTTCCCCAAAATCTCACATTACATGGCCACAGTCATCCTCTCCTTAATACAGAGCAGTTGTCCTGTCCTATGTGCAGAAAAACACCCCCAAAGTGTCGTACTACCACCCCCATGCTTCACAGTAGGGATGGTGTTCTTGGGATGGAACTCATCAGTCGTCTTTGTCGGTTAGTGGAATTATGACCCAAAAGTTCCATTTTGGTCTCATCTGACCATAAAACCTTTTCCCTTTCCAGCCGCATGGAGTTGTACAATTTTGTCTCTGGTGTCTTTGGACAGCTCTTTGGTCTTGGCCATGTTACAAATTTGAGTCTTGCTGATCGTACGGGGTGGACAGGTGTCTTTATGCAGCTAACAACCTCACATGGGTGCATGTGATTCAGGATAATACATGGAGTGGAGGTGGACTTTTAAAGGCGGACTAACAGGTCTTTGACGTTGGTGTTCAAATACTTATTTGCAGCTGTATCACACAAATATATCATTAAAAAAAATCGCACATTGTGATTTCTGGATTTTTTTCTTTTTTGATTATCTCCCTCACAGTGGACATGCACCTTCGATGAAAATTTCAGACCCCTCCATGATTTCTACATGGGAGAACTTGCAAGGGTGTTCTAATACTTATTTTCTTCCCTGTATTTGAAAGGTGAACTTGCAAAAAAAAAAAAAAAAGGTTTTCTCTAGACAGGGTCTAAAATGTATACAAACGTGATATATCATCAACTGAGCAACCTGTATTATCCAAAAGCAGTTATGACATGGATTTGGATTTGTGACCTCACTAGTGAGGGGGCGTGGCTTTAGCCAGAAACTCAGGTGGAGCGCTCGGTGAAGTGCGATACATTCAAACCTCGCTGGCAATGTTAACACTGCACACTTATCATCAGAAAAATATGTTTTGAAATCAGAACTGGGAAGGCAAGCAGGAATCCTGAACAGATTGTTTTTGACTTTAGAGGTTCCGCTGTAATTTACACCAAAAAGCAATATTTTTTTTGTAATTATTAAAGTTATTGCACTTGTGAAAATAAAAGAACATTGCAACTCAAACACATAATCAGTCCTCATGCACTAAAAGCGGCCCTCAGAAAACGCTTTTCATTCACTTCAAACAAAAAAATAATCATAATTGAACTCGTTTTTCTTTGCAGACTACTTGTGCAAGTGTGAATGCGGCATGCAACTGTCTACAATTACTTTTTTAAAAACGTTTCAGTGATTTTGATGACATTCACTTTTTTTGTCTCGTTTAAATAAAGCAGCTTTCCGATTTGTTTTTTTTCCCCCTAGTAAAAGCTGCACTAGAAACGAACCAAGGCAGCGATGAAATGATTAAAAACACAGCATTTGAAGAGTTTTAAGACATTAAGAAAAAAAAGGGCACCACGAGGCAGGGGCCGCACTTAGAAAGCAGAGGTTCTCAAACTAATTGGGGTCCAGGAACCCCTTTCAAAAAAAATTTCAAGGAATTATGGCAATAAATAACATGTACCCATGTATGTCACCAAATTTTTTTTTTTTTTTTTTTTTTTTTAGAAAAAGTTGTTAATCAGTGTTTCTGGAGAAAAAAAAAGGTTTTTGCTCTGAGAATAATATTTAGATAAGACGGCAAATGAGATAAGATATTTAAAGATGTTTAGTCATCCTAATTTTACAGGAATTTTTCCAAGTTATAGTAATGCCGTAATAATGAGATATTAAATTCTGAGTTAAGAAAGGGGGGAATCTCATATTTCATCAAGTGAGTTTCATACATAAATTCTTGCAATCTAAAGCATTTTATTGAGTTGACCCGAAGATTCCTTTGGTCTGAAAATGGGGGGGGGCACGGTGGAATTAGCTGGTGAAGTGTTGGCCTCACAGTTCTGAGGACCCGGGATCGATCCCGGACCCGCCTGTGTGGAGTTTGCATGTTTCCCCGAGCCTGCGTCGGTTTTTCTCCGGGCACTCCGGTAACCTCCCACATCCCAAAAAACATTAATTGGACACTCTAAATTGTCCCTAGGTGTTATTGTGAGTGCGACTGTTTGTCTCCATGTGCCCCGCGATTGGCTGGCGATCAGTTCAGGGTGTCCCCCGCCTCTTGCCCGTCGACAGCTGGGATAGGCTGCGGCAATCCCGCGACCCTAGTGAGGATAAGCGGCTAAGAAAAGGGCTGCATGGACGGTTTGAAAATGACGGCGAAAAATGAGACGGTAGCAGGTTCAATTCCCGTTGCCATTCGTACAGCAGAATAATTGTGTTCAACTAAACAGACCCAGATTGTGACATTTTTTTTGTTTGGTGGGGTCACATTTTGTGATTTAAAAATAGGAGTTTAGTCCTGTAATGAAATGCTTTTTGTTTAAAACAAAACAACTTGATTTTATTCATGCGGGGATGCCGGATTTATGTGACAATACGTCAAATGAGGGCTTTTTATACGCCCAAAGCTCAGCTAGGCGAGAGTAAATTATGAAGCGTGTTAGTTTATTTTACCATCACGTCCGTGCCCGTATGTACAGTAATTATGCACTTTAAAAAAAAAAAAATGACACTACATAATAATTTATGGCAAATTATTTCGCGGACCCGCGAGCTCCCGACTCCAGTTTGAGAACCACTGTTGTAAATTAAGACGAGTGCACATCGAAAAAGCTGAGGAACACATTAAAAGATGAGACGATGAGAATATACACTACTCTTAAATAGTTTTGGGGTGCTGGCCTTGCGGGTGAAATTATTATTATTATTTTTTTCAGAAAGAACTCAAAATACACGCTAACCTTTTACAGTTGAATGTACTGTAAAGTTGACCTTTTCTTTGATCTTTTGAATGCCCAACTTTGAAAGCAAAATTCACCCCGGGTGTCGGGATCCATAAATCGACCGATGACCGTCCCGCGCTTCAAAAAAAGGGAATTTCACACGTCGGTCAAATTTCAAAGCCACTTTTGGAACGCTATTTTGACAACCGCTGACTACGTCAGTCCTTTTGTGTAATTATAACACGGCGGATGAAGGTCAGCTGGAGGACCTTCCGCAATAAATATTGAACAAGTAAATAAATCTTAATAGAGGAGACTATTTACAGTAGATAAGCTTTGCTCATTCATTCCCAGCCACCGTATCGCGAGGGAACGTTATTGTGCGTGTCAGGTGTGCCGTGGGAAATTACCAAATTTGACTTAATTGGCCTGAAAGTAGTTATTCACAAATTATGTATCATTTTGTTTATCAATCTATCTATGAGAGTCACATGCGGTGACAGGCAGAACAATAACTGCTCTTTCATTCCACGGCAGAAGGTACATAATGGACTTGTGTATATTAGTAGTGGAGGAGTTTTAGTATCTTGAGGTCTTGTTGTCGAGTGAGGGAAGAACCTAGCGGGTCTGCAGTGATGCGGTCCGTTGTGGTAAAGAGGGAGCTAAGTTGAAAGGCAAAGCTCTCAATTTACCAGTCGATCTACGTTCCTACCCTCAACTATGGGCATGAGCTGTGGGTCGTGACCGAAAGAACAAGATCCCTGATATAAGTGTCCAAAATTAGTTTCCTCCGCAGGGTGTCCGGGCTCTCCTTTAGAGAACGGGTTTGGTCATCCGGGAGGGGCTCAGTGTCGAGCCGCTGCTCCTCCGCATTGAGAGGAGCCAGATGAGGTGGCTCGGGCATCTGATTCCTGGTGAGGTCTCACCGGAAAGAGAACCCGAGGACAACCCAGGACACGCTGGAGAGACTATGTCTCTCGGCTGGCTTGGGAACGCCTCGGGATCCCTCCGGAAGAGCTGGAAGAAGTGGCTGGGGAATGGGAAGTCTGGGTATCCCTGCTGAAGCCACTTCCCCCGTGACCCGACCCCGGAAAAGTGGTAGATAATAGATGGATGGATGGATGGATATTAGTAGTGTGCGGTGAGATTTTGCTCATGTAAAATATGTACCGTGGGTCAAACGTCTGGAGAGACTGGGTTAGAACTCACTATAAACTCACCTAGCCACTTCATAGTTCCCTATATACAAAATGGCTCGCAATTGGTTCCTGAACACAGCCAGTCCGTCATCAGCAGGCAACAACACAGATGGAGGGAGATTGGAAGAGTTACTGAAAGGCATAAAATTGGATAAATTCATGAATGGATGTGAATTTTGCTTCATTTGTCTTTGTTAGAGAATAGTATACGATCGTAAAAGAAGATAAAAATCAAAGAATTGGACATTCAAAAGTTTCGAGAGGGTCAACCGAAGTTCACGTATATAATGGATTCTCACTCCTGAAATTTCACCCAAAACCCGACCATCCCCGACTTTTTGTGCGTAGCGTATGAAGACGGTGAGTTTGCGTTTTTTTGGCTTCACCAGCGAGCTACTTGGCTCGTGTAGTCCTCAGTGGTGCTCGCAAGCTCATTGTCGTCTTTCTCCGAGAGGCTTCTCGAAGCTCCCTCGCCGCGTCCGGGCGGCCACGGCCGAGCCTGCTGCCGCTCGCGTATCCAACGCCGCTCCTCGCGCCTCTTCAAGCGCACCTCGCGGCGCTCCCTCTGCCGGCTGAACTGGAAACGCTGCAGGAACAGGTCCTTGGCGTAGTCGTACAGCTGCACGTCCAGGAAGTTGAGGTCCTCGATGCGTCGGCGCACGGGTTCGCTCAGGTCCACGTTGGCGGCGCGCGTGCTGTTGATCTGCGTGAAGGGCGAGATGAAGCGCAGGCTGAACGTCCGCTCGAACAGGTACTGCGTCTTGCGCTGGAACTCGGTCAGGCCGTAGAAAGCCATGTTCTTCAGGTTGCTCATGGCGCTGCTCAGCAGGATGTGGTCGCGCTGGCTCTCGTTCATGGAGGACAAGTTGTAGCAGCCCACCAGGCTCAGGTCGGACAGCATGCGCACTTGTCGGTTGTTGGCCAGGTTGGAGGGGCAGCGCATGAAGTCGGTGAGGCTGACGCCCGACCAGTCCTCGCCGTTGTAGCAGGTGGGCAGCTCGTCCTGGGTGGGCGAGCGTCCGTCGCACATGTGCAGGGCCGTCTTCCACGTGGCACCTCGCTGGACGTGCTTCCACTCGCTCAGGTAGCGGGAGACCGGGTCGCGCAGCATGGTGATGTAGTAGAAGTTCCTGCGGCCGACACAAAAAACAATCCATGCTGTGAACGAGTCATCGAGAAAGGAACATTCTGGGAGATGGCGACTCGTGACTGCGCGTCACACTAATCGAGCGCGACTGCAGGTCGGGAAACAAACATGAAAGGAGCAAAATATTCGTGCGCGGTGTTGAAAGTCTTGGAAAGGTCACTGGATAATTGGCATCAATCCTATTTAAGTAGGAATCTTTGTTTCGTCAAGGATAAAACAGGTTTGGACTGCTGTAACGACTTGTTACTGCAGTGTCTGGTAAATGTTTGTTCAGTTACTGATGATTCTCACAAAAAAAATTATAAGAAAACAAAAGGACCACATGTTCAACTGGAAAGTTAGTCTCAGTCTTTGAATTCAGTATCAAACAGCGTGCCAATCAGGATCTCAATGGCCCCAAAGCGTCGACTCAGCTTCTACAAGACCATGTGTTTTCTGAGACCTCGCACCCGACTTTTAATATACGTACTATATAGCCAACCATTTTCTTAGCCGCTTATCCTCACAAGGGCCGTGGGATGTGCTGGAGCCTATCCAATGTCTCAACGGGCAGGAGGCGGAGTACACCCTGGACTGGTCGCCAGTCAATTGCAGGGCACATAGAAACAAAAAACATTCGCGCACACATTCACTTCGATGGGAAATTTAGAGTCTTCGAGACATACATCCATCCATTTTCTTTCATGCTTATCCTCACGAGGGTCACGGGGAGTGCTGGAGCCTATCCCAGCTGTCAACGGGCAGGAGACGGGGTACACCCTGAACTGGTTGCAAGCCAATCGCAGGGCACATAAAGACAAATAGTCGCACTCACAATCACACCTAGGGGCAATTTAGAGTGCCCAATTAAGGTTGCATGTTTTTGGGATGCGGGAGGAAAGCGGAGTTTCCCGGTGAAAACCCACACAGCCACGGGGAGAGCATGCAAACTCCACACAGGCGGGGGGCCGTGATCGACCGGGTCCTCAGAACTGTGAAGCCAACGCTTTCCAGCTGGTCCACTGTGCCACTCACAATCACACTCGAGGCAATTTAGACTGTCCGATTAATGTTGCATGTTTTTGGGATGCGGGAGGAAAGCGGAGTTTCCCGGAGAAAACCCGCGCAGGCACGGGGAGAACAGGCGGGTCCAGGATTGATCCTGGGACCTCAGAACTGTGAGGCCAACGATTTCCAGATAACCCACCGTGCAGCCCACGTACTATTAATTATTAGTTAATGTACGCGTGACTGATTTTCTTGAACGTCGCACAAACAGCATTGGTTTCATTCCAAGCACTCAACTGACCAGCTTTGGGTTGTTCCAAAGTTGAACATCATCACCGTTGTGGACAGTGTTGCTTTTTTTTGTTTGTTTTCATATTTGACGCGAAAGTGAGTGAGCGAGCGCCGGGCGGCAGATGCCCGCTGTCAGCGTCCCCCCTAAAGTTGCACAGAGACCGCCGCAGTCGGTCGTCTGCTCGGGAACAGAAAGGCGTGCAAGAGGGTGTTGTCTGAGTGCACTCCGAGGGCCCCGAAGGTCACCTGCGTGCGCCATCAGTGTCAACACGCATCAGACTCAGGCGTCTTCCGTCTGTAGCGATGCCGCTGTAAACTTTCTCCGTCCCCTCTTTGGGGGGGGGTCACTCTAACATGCTTCGGAAAGACCACGCCGGGCGCTTTACGTCAATGTTTCCGTAAAAGCAAGTCACATTGTCGCAGTCGTGATTTCCCAGAAGTGTGTTGATGAAGAGCCGAGATGAAGTCTGTCATGAATCAGTAATGAAGAGGAGAAACTCTGACCCCAATGCGTGGCTCTGAAACTGAATGGGAGCTAGATTAACATTCTAATTGTTTTTTTCCCCTCTCCCTTAAGTGAGATTTCATTTCACAAGGATCCAACATAAGCCTCTAGAATAATATAATAATAAAACCAATCCAAAAACGGTACCGCAGGGGTTTAGCACGTCTGGCTCACGGTCAACAGATCCTGGGTTCCAGTTTCATCTCTTTCCTCGGAAATTTACATCAAAGAAGTTGGCTAATAAACGTTGAGGCGAGAACATCTTTGTTGTTTGAAGACCTCCCGATTTGGGGGAGGGACTCGTTGCTGGTCGCATGTGAATGTTGGTGTTCAATTAAAACGTAAACTAAAAACAGTTCTTGCGTGTGGGGGGTCTTGCACAGGGCGTAACCCAAATTTGTACGCTAGTATATCGTATAGAGCTCGTGCACGTGACGTCACCATTTTCACGGCGCCATATTGCAGGTCAAAAAGATCTGCTTGACAGTGTGTGAGACATTGAACCGGAGGAGAATATTTACAATACCCGAGACCTGTTGTGCTGTTGGTCGTCACAACAGAAGAGACAGATACTCCAAGAGATCTTTCTATGGAATACCAGATGAAAAGACCAGGAAATATCGATGGATTTTGGCAAATAAACGTGATGGATGGTGCCCAACCAAAATACGCAAACGCCTGTGTAGCGATCGCTTCATTTCAGGTAGGAATTATTCTTCTTAATCTCAAATTACCAAAAAGTATTTAGAATGCTAAATTGGCTATTTTGAGAACAATGCATGTTAAAAAAAAACTGTTGCAGAGGTTTACGGAGGTTAAGTGTGGCCGCAATCGCTTCCGTGTACGTTCCGTGGAGACGACTCCGTCCTCCAATCATAGTTAATGAATACAAATTTGTGTAAAACCAGGGATCATTTATGTAAATATTGGTGTTTGTATTGAATACTAGCAGAAAAGCTTGATGGATTCCGGCAAAGGTTAACCTGTGGCCAAACTATGTCAGATTTATTCCTGATGGAGAACAGATCCAGCAACTATTTGTATGAGTCCAGACTTTTATACGCTTTCAAAATTTTCCGTGTACCACTTACTCACCAGATCCACGTGTTGATCCAGTTGTCCAAGGCGAGCGGAAGCGACTTAACAGTCCAATTTCTTATCAGCGAAAACATCGACTTCGGCATTAAATACGAGTCCTCTATGCCGAGTTTATCTCATTTTTCCACATACCTTCGTTGATCTTCACCTTCTAAATCTCTAACGGTATCAGACAAGACTCTGGGAGTCGTGTTATACCACATTTTCGTGTCGTCTCCAACCGACTTAGCATTGAACAAGCTAGACCGGCAATATGGCGAGGTAAACAAAAGTCACATTTTTATGACGTAGGTGCACGAGCTCTATATCAGTAACCTATGCTAACTCAGTGGTAATTGCATAATTACAGGCGATATTAGAATGAACACCACTTCTCGGCTATCAATATGTAAAAAAAAAAAAAATGAATAGTACGGCAGTAACTGACCTTATTCTTACACTTATGCACGAATTAGTTAAATTTATGCCACGTATTCAAAGATTGCGTTAAACCGAGGACCTTTCATGTAATCCATTTCGACTCAATTGCTTTTTGACAATTATTCAACGAGCAATTCTGCACACTAATCGAATTTTCCACTTTAAGGATTACACGTCACCTGTTGTTGCATGAATCAAAAATTCTGTGAGGACTTCAGAATGGGAATCTATAAAAGCCATGGATGACGTCACGCACGACAGTGAGGAATATTACTGTCACGACCAATTTGGTGGACTGGCCAACGACGCACACAACAACCTTCACAGAGCCTTGCTTCAAACATTGCTCCAGAAACCTTCATGCGTCGCAAATGCACAATCCCGACGAGACGCCGCTTTTCCTTCCCGGCCGGCATCAGGGGCAACAGACAACTGCTTATTATTTGTCCATAATTAGCTCGCAACGGCGCTGGCTCCTGCTTCTGCCTGATTGCGGGCGGCCAAGAAAACAGAACAGGAAGCTCCTCGCCGTCTGCGTGCCGACTCGGGGAAGCGAGTAAGCGGCGGTTCGCTCATCAAGCAATGTAATCATCATAGGAGCAAGTCGAACTTAATAACCAATCAGTGTCCTTGCTCAGAAGTGGGACTCACTGAGTGTGTTTGTTTTCGAAGTAGTAGCGCGAGAACACCGCGGCATCGCCCACTGTCAACATTAGAACGACGACTCACTTTTATAACGTCTTGCTCGTTTTTATTGCCGTTTGCGTTTCCATTTTACCATTTTCCAAAAGGGTTTTTACTGATTCAGGTTGCGGGAGCAGCGCAGCCGACCCCAGCTGAAATTACGGCAAGAGACCCTGTATGCCCGCGACATAACGCCGGTTAATCAGCGGCGACGGAGAAGCAATGCTGGGTGAAGATCCAGAGCCACTTTGAGGCGACAATTAAGAGTCAAATTTGGTGGTTTGGTGCCAGTTCCACCAGAAAAAATTGAATCTATTCTGTCTTGTAGGAGCCTGTCCGCGGTTTACAGTTCAATACTTGTGTTTTTAGATTTGAGGTGCGGAGTGCTACCACCCTAGCGCCGCCTTTGAGTTGTCATCTCCTTCCTTTCCTTTCGGATTCTCCCATTAGGGGTCACCACAGCGTGTCATCTTTTTCCGTCTCAGCCTATCTTGTGTATCTTGTCCTCCCTCACAACATCCATCAACCTTTTCTTTGGTCTTCCTCTCGCTCTTTTGCCCGGCAGCTCCATCCTCAGCACCCTTCTACCAATATACTCACTCTCTCTCGCCTCTGAACATGTCCAAACCATCGAAGTCTGCTCTCTCTAACCTTGTCTCCAAAACATCCAACTTCGGCTGTTCCTCTAATGAGCTCATTTCTAATCCTATCCAAACTGATCACTCTGAGCTAGAACCTCAACATCTTCATTTCTGCCACCTCCATGTCTGCTTCAGTTCCACCGTCTATAATCCGTACATCATGGCCGGCCTCACCGCTGTTTTATAAACTTTTCCCTTCATCCGAGCGGAGACTCTTCTGCCACATGGAACACCAGACACCTTCTGCCACCTGTTCCACCCCGCTTGGACCTGTTTCTTCACTTAGCCTTTGAGTTGTCATAGTAACGATAATTATCATTCCTGATCCTTTGGATCATTACACCTGGAAACTGTTGAAAATTGTGAAAGAAAATGCAGAATGTGTCACCTTTTAAAGGGTCATCTCGTGTGGAGTATACCTGCCTCACAGTCTAGACATCTGAATTCGTATTTCTTATGGAACATGGAGATTGCACGTTTGCCGTGTTCTCGCGTGATTTTTCTCAGCATATTCCGGCTTCTTCTCAACATTCCAAAACCATACACGTTAGGCTCATTGAAGACTACGTTAATCATGAGTGACACTGTGGGTGAATGATTACGTATTTCCGCGAATGACAAACCCCGTCTCTTTCTAAACGTTGGCTAACCGTCATCTGGTATCTACGGGCAATTGTAGACCTTTTCCCAATTCGCGGCTGGTTCCTTTTAAAGGGAAGTGATGTTTTACAACTGCAGGGGGAGCCCTAGAGGATCTAAGAAACGGTTCCTTAGTGTTTATAAAACGCAGATAGTTTGAAGAGCGGCTTGTTGGAACGCGTTTAACGCAAGGAGACACAGAGCGACGACGTGTTAACGCCTGTGAAAACCGGTCCATTGTAATGTTGAAGCCCGGCGCCGGAGGCCCAAATAGAGCCGACTAGTGGGATGACTTTCTCCATCCTCGCTTGACTCCTGCCCTTCTCCTCTTTTCCTCCTCCTCCTCCTCCCTGTCCGGCGCACATTAGCGTTCCCTACGGATCCATAACCTTTTCTCAAAGGTTGTCACATTAATCACGCCACTGACTTCGCTTGTCAATCTGCTCTTTGCACGCTGTTTATCTCGAGTCGCCATCTCTCTCTCCTTTTTCTCTCAGGGTGGTCCTCCACCTGAAGCCCCGTAATAACAGCCATTACTCAACTCCTTTCCGCGGACTCGCTTGTTCTGCTCAGAATTTGATGAGAGCACGAAGAGACGTGGCGGTAGGTAGATTCTATCTCGGCGGACAATTTCAGGTTGAGATAGCGTTCTATTTTTACTGAACTTAACTGCCGCAAGGCGCGCCGTCGGAAACTAGACGAAAAACCCGATGATCATGAGTGTATTGGAAAACAGTGAGCGTGAGTGTCATGAGGACATGTACTTGTCAGCTACATGGCCCGACCAGATCACGTCAGCACAGAGCCGATACCTGAAGACAAGGATTCTAGCAGCCATGATCTTAGGTAACCTCACTTGTGAAAGTAATTGAATCGTGTTTTCACCCTAATATACACGTTGGGCCAAAGAAATGTATTCTTTTGAGAAAATGAACTTATTTAAGAAAAAAAGGAAGGGCGAAATGAAGGAACTGTTTGATTTTTGGTGTCTCCACCAGGTGAACACACTTAAAACCCTGAAACTGTTGACTTGAAACACTGACTACAAAGGCTAGAAACACTAACGTAAAACCTTAACAATGGCTTGAAATCAAAAGTGTATTTTATTACTCTATTTTGAAGCCGTATCTCGATTTATTACTCATTACTAGAAACATTTGCTCGATAATACCACAGTGGTGCGTTGAGATATGAGTGACCCGAGTTAAGAGAGACTTTAGAGTTTTTCAAGTTATGAATTGCAATTATTTTTGCTTTGACTCCCAAGCATGAACTTGATATACAAGCACTTACGGTTATTTTGTATTTTTTCTAGGAATGGGCGATGTCTGATTCCTGATACTGGTATTGAGCCGATACTGGGCTTATTTCAAGCTGTCGGCTACTTGTGAAGACTGCCAAAACCAGGAATCGATACTTAGGGGAAAAAAAATAAAAAGAAAATCTGATACCGGGTAGGTCCTCCTCACCATAGTTCTCACCACACTGCAGCATTTTGCCGTATGAGTGAATCTTCATGTGCACCACAAAGAAGGAACTCGCATTGTGGTAATTGAAATCCTACGTATCAGAAGTACTCATGGGAGGGCCTGTAGCTCAGTGGTTAGAGCACTGGTTTGGTAAACCAGGGGTTGTGGGTTCGTATCCCACTGGGGCCTCCACTCCCTGAGAAGGGTTGCGTCAGGAAGGGCATCCGGCGTAAAACTTGTGCTAGACAAATATGTGCGTTCATCTGAGATGACACGCTGTGGCGACCCCGAAAGGGACAAGCCGAAAGAAACACACAGAGAAGTACTCATGGAATTGGTATCACTCATTGGTATCAGTACCGCAATTCCCTACAGAACGCACCTGGTTACAAGCCTCACCGAGTATATTTGTAAAGGAAATACCAATTGGTACATACATACCCCGCAGCTGTGTAATAGCCACAAGTGCTCACACGCCGCGCTAAAGCTAGCACTTACGCCAGCACCGCGCTAAAGCTAGCACTAACGCTAGCACCGTGCCAACGCTAGTGCTCACAGGGCCGGTTAAATTAACACTTACTGGTAAATATCACTGAGACACGCCAGGAACACAGCAACAACACGCTAGCGCAGCACGAACAGGACCGGTAAAAGTCACTTCCACAGGTCTCGCTCTTACCTTTTCCGCTCGACTGCCCCCCTGCGGCCGTTAAAAAAAATGCACACATTAGCTGCATCACCGCATAAACCGCAGGGTTCAAAGCGTGTGAAAAAAGTAGTGGCTTGTCGGCTGGAAATTACGGGATTTAAGAGTGAATATTGGTGTTGGTCTGAAAAAAAAAATGGTGTCAAACTAGTATTTTATCATTGGCAAATAGTTGCAGTGGGTCTTAGTTTTTAACCTCCGTGAATGGTGAGGGTTTATCTACCCTTCAATTTTCTGAGCCTCTCATCCTCACGAGGGTCGTGGGAGTGCTTGAGCCTATCCCAGCTATCTTTGAGCAGGAGGAGGAAAAACAACATTTCCTACTTCAACGGAAAAAATAAATAAATAGTTGAAACCACAAGTGCCAGACTGTGATTATAAGGAGGACCACTGTAAATACATAACTAAAAAGTAGCGCAGAAGTGGCCTATTTGACCATTAAGACCAAGTTCCAAATACTGTACGTGGGCTTTTGTCAGACTAATAATAGTCAATTTCATTTCAATAATCCAGTGACAGATATGACAAATCAACGGTATTCAATACATTTCTTCCATACAAAAAAAAGCAAGGCCAGTGAGACGACAGGAAATAATCAGCTCGCAGCTTTCTTCCTCTGCTCTCAAAGTCAGAAGTAGTTTCAATTTTCAGCTCCCTGGGTAGGAACGAAATAAGCTTTTTTTTTTGTTTTGTTCTGCCAGGAGATGAAATCCTTTACTGTGTATTAGTCACTTCTGGTCCACAGCAGTGCCAAGGACAAAAGATGTCAAACTTGTCAGCTTTTCTTTCTCTTTGTTTTTTTTTTTCTAATTCAATACCATACCAGCAAAAGAAAAAAATCATAATTTGGATGAGTGTCACGAATCAGACATGTTTATCCTTTTTGAAAAAAAAAATTACATTCAAGGACTTTGACTTTAAAGAATTCAGTCGGTGTCATAACTTCAGTGTGCTTCAGTCACCGATATACACACACATAAGCTCCTAAAATAAACTAGGGATGTGCTTTTCATTATAATTACTTACCGTAATTCCCGGCCTACAGAGCGCACCTGATTATAAGCCTCACCGAGTACATTTGTAAAGGAAATACCATTTGGTACATACATACGCCGCAGCTGTGTCAAAGCCCCAGTGCCCACGTTCAAACACGAGATATTTACAAAGACAGACGGTACACAGAAAGAATTTAACGCTCGCTAACGCTAAGGCCAGCACCGCACTAAAGCTAGTGCTAACGCAAGCACTAACGCCGTGCTAGCGCTAACACTAATAGGGCCAGTTAAAAGAAAACTTACCTGTAAATATCACTGAGACACGCCACTAACACAGCAGCAACACGCTAGCACGGCGCTAACACTAGCCCAGCGCTAACAGGGCTGATAAAAGTAACTTCCTTGGCACATACATTCCACCGGTCTCATTCTTACCTTTTCTGCTCGAGTGAGAAAATGCACAACTTACCCGCATCACCGCATAAACCGCATAGTTGAAAACGTGTGAAAAAAGTCGCTGCTTGTAGGCTGGAAGTTACGGTAATTTGATGGTTATAAGCGCTGTCTGAATGCTCTACAACTGTCGTACTGAGAAAAATATTGCTGGCAAGATGAGTTACATAGGCTTGTAGGCCGGAAATTACGGTCATGAAGGATCGGGTAAAGATAACGAGTTCCACAAAATCCTCAAAAGACAAAACCTAGTTGAAGTCAAAAGGACATAAAACTTGAAATTCAACTTGCTGTGACAGGAAATGGTCTGGCAATTGTCAGCTACATACCTAGTTACACAATTTCATGTTCATGTTGCCTTGCGCTTTGTTTTGAAATCTTTTCATCATTGAAAAAGACTTTTGTACCATGCCTAATAAAATTGCTTTTAAAGATTCCTTTTAATAGGAGAGAATGACAAATTTCACACGTTTTCCAAAAGTTCTTCACGATTTTGGAAAACTCCAAAAAAAAAAAAAAAAGAACCCCAACCTGATATTTTTCACAGCTGAGAGTTCAATCAGTTTTCACGGATCTGCTTGGCTGTCATCGCATTTCGCATGCACCAGCACTGATGTAACTGTCAAAGCACAGAAAGCGCCGGGCAAATTGGCTTCATTACATTTTAACTATTTTCCACTCGAGACAAGAGAGCGCCCCGCCGCTCGGTCTCGTCACGTGGCCGCGAGCGTGAATCGTACCGCCCCGGCGACGAGCCCGAGCCGGGGAACGTTCGCCCGCTCCGCTGCTTGACATTCATGGTGCGCGGCGTTTTCATTTTGCACAAAAATCACCTCGTATGACGGCAATTTAGGGCTCTCATTAAAAAGACATAAATGCCTGCGAACTTAATGGCAGTTTGAAGTGAAAGATAGAGCCTTTGGAGTTTTGAAGATTGCATCTTCTAAATTGTCACGGGCTTGAAAAACAGGAGGGTTTCGCGTCTGGTCCGTTTGATAGGCGACATTAGAAGGGAGGTGTCGCGCGCTTTCAAAAGAGCGTCATACAATTCGTGTATTTTCAGTCTGGCTTCCTCGGCAATCATTTTGTGCGCTCTTCGAAAATAAAGCCATCAAAAGTGCGAATCGCTTGTTAGCTTTGGGTGCGAATATCCAGATGCACTCGGTGTCATCGAACTTGTCAGATTATAAGATTGTCAGACGACTCGCCCGAGTTTGATGTGGTTTGTTTTCCACTTCACAGTCAAACTGAGGGGGAACTGCAGAAACCGCATCTCCCCCCGACAAGACGCGCTAACAAACAACACTAACGGAGGGTTGTACTGTATTTACATTACAATAAGAAACGTTTTATTTTCCGAGAGAGGAAACTAAGGGCTACAAGAAAAAAACTCCAGCCGAGTGGAGACTGTGGAGTATAAAATTAAAAGGGAACAGCGGAATTGGTCAACAATTTGTTAGGTTGAAACCGAACGGAAGGACGAAATGTGCAAATGAAGGGACAAAAAGGTCTTCAATTTGGCCCGGGGAGAGACGGGTTTGGCCGACCAGCCGCAACTCCAACACCCGTTCTGAGTCGGCCTTCCCGGTGTCCCTCTTTTTAGTAGTTTCTCAGGACAAAAGGTTACAAATTCAAATGGAGGAACAGATGGCGACACCAATACAAAGAAAACTAAGGTCAGGGATGAGAATGACCAATTTGGAAAAACACTGAAAATGTCTGTCGACGGGTGGGAGGGGGGGGGGGGGGTCGAGTTTCCTCCTGGATATTTTTTGCTCCTATCGGAACACAGCACAGCACTTTGCTGGGAATGTCCACTTTTTGTATGTGTTCGGTTAGACATGTTGATAGCGTTTTCGGTCCTATCTGCACAGTTACACTTTTTTCAAGCCATCCCCGTCTGAAACAGTTTTTGATTCCAGGATCCTTGTCAATTGCCCTCGCTCGATCTTCATCCTTTTTTTCGAACACTTTCGCCATCGTAAAACTCTGAACACGCAGTCGCTCAGTTCGCGCGATCTAAGTCCCACGCGCCACTACTTGGCTAACTAACAAGTTACACTGCGATTTCTGAGAACCGAGCACACATGTACATGGAAATGGTGAAACTCGATTAACCACTAACACGATTGGATCGTTACACTGTATAACTCTGTTGTCCAATCGAGTAATCTGCCGCAAACAAGTTTTAATGTTTATATCGCAAAATGCAAATATTTACACTACCGAGCAAGTTAGAACGGCATATGATAGTCGGGCTTGTGCTAGCACTAAGCTGAACTTGCAGCTCGGAGTCCACCACCGACAGGCAGGCGCACGATACCCCCCCCCCCCCGCCCAATGAAATTTTCTCAACGGATTTGCGCTTATCTCGAGAATGGTCATTTTGGTCAGAAAAAGTCGGAAATCCGCCGATCGGCGGAAAATTCTCAGCGCTGTAAGGTAAACATTTTAAAACAATGCTTTGAAGTCGGCAAGGGGGCCCGTCACTCTTCAAGGTGGCGCTGGGGGGAGTCACACAGCCGCTCGGAAGGAGAACAATACCAAGGCAAGAATAATAGACACAAATACATGATAAAACAATTAATCTAACACAATTCTTCCAAAAAAAATGAGCTTACAATCGATTTATTAATTATTCTTTTGGATTTGTGTTCACTGTCAAACTAAACACAAGGCAAAGATAATTTCACCGTGTGTATTTAAACCAACCAAATACCTTTGGTCTACTACCAGAAGACCGATTCTAACCCAAGTCGTGATTAGCATCGTTGTGGATGCGTTGTAACACCTTAATTAAAGGGCCACTGTCATGAAATGCATGATTTTTAGTATGTTATTAATGGAAAAACAGCAGCTGACATGGACCCATTTTTCAAGGGCGAGCCTGCCGCCGGACCGTGATGGCTAATTTCCGCCGCGGGAGTGGATCGGACAAGGAGGCGGTTTGGCCGTGATTGCATATCATCTGTATATGGCTTGAAACAATAGTGTAATGTTGCCCCGAACTCTTCACTCGATTATGAGATGTTCTCTTCTTCGAAAAGAGCTTCCATGTCAGAAGGGGCGTGTTCGTCTCCCACAGCGTGTTTTCAATGGCGAATGACACGCATGGATGCCGCGCTCTCCGCTCATGTTTACTTTTTCGTATAGACATTGAAGTGAATAATGTTACATGTATTTTTCATTACAAAATCTAGTTTAGAATGTCTATAGTGATGGCACTTGACCTTTAATCAGTGGCTATTTGAAAACCAACCGTGCAGCATCACATGTAGACAGACAATACAGCATGTTATATTCTTTATCCTCTGCAAAGAATGACTGCAAATCCCAGTAGAGTTCTACGTAGGATGTGCAGTGCTGTAATAAGATTGGCTGCTGGACCCTGGCAGGAAAGTAAGTGTGACGCAAGTACGACGTGACCTTTATACTGGGTCCACACGTCCAACGCGTGCACACACAAGTGAGCAGCACAATATCTATAAAATTGAATGTTCCATCTGTTTTAATTGTGTTTAATTACATCGTCACTGTATGTTTTGATATACAATATGGTGCTATTTTCCTGATTTTTAAAAAAGTGTTTTGAACTACAAGCGTGGCCAACGGACAAACTCAACTCTTATCTTAAGGCAAGACTGTTTTTCAACTGTTCAACCTTTGAACAATGCAATAATCACGGCAAGACAGCGCCACCGACCGTAGGTTGGCGTGGGTTGTTGACGCCCGCTGTTTAAATCAGCATCAGTTTTATCTCCATCCAAATCTCACTTCAGCATTTCTCCGGCGCGGAGACGTCCTTGGTCGGCGTTATTGTGCGCGCGGTCGCTGCGGCGCATCCGCACAGCCGCTCTGCCTCCGTTCCTCCCGAACAGATAAGAATAAGACCGCAGACATGCATTATTTGTAACCGATACCATCCCTTAATGGTGTCTGCGATCCCCGTGGCAGCCCGTAATGGACCGTTTTTGAGATTCCCCGGCACCGCGTCGGGGCGTTTTTTTTTTTTTTTTTTTGATGGTGACGGAATGGGGACGAGGAGTGTCACCCAGGAGCAAACTTGAAGAGGGATGGGACCTTTCATTTAGTTGTCAGGACGCCGCCGTCGCGAGCGCTTCACATGACGCGCAAACAGAGAGCGCTTGTACTGAGACCCGATAACAACAAGAGGGGAAATTGTCCTTCAAAAGAGAAACATCTCATCCTTCATGCCGGGAAACAAAAGGGGAAGACGAACAATGTCACCCTGCTGAAAACGTGCTTTTATCAAACAAATCCGTTGGCGCCAATAATCCGAAAAAAGTCGATTTGTGAAGCTGTAGGGAAAAAAAAAACCCCAAATCATTCCCCGGAGCTTGTTTTCGCAAATATAACAGCATAACGGAGGCATACTGGCGACGCGGTCTCGCAGCTGCGGAGCGTCGGCCTCACAGTACTGAGGGCCGGGGTTCAAATCCCGGCCCCGCCTGTGTGGAGTTTGCATGTTCTCCCCGTCTCTGGGTGGCTTTCCTCCGGGCGATCCGGTTTCCTCAAAAACATCCCAAAAACATGCAATAATTGGAGACTCTAAATTGCCCCTAGGTGTGATTGTGAGTGCGGCTGTTGGTCTCTATGCGCCCTGCGATTGGGTGGCAACCACTTCAGGGTGTGCTTCGCTTCCGTCCCGATGACAGTCGGGATTGGCACTAGCACTACTGCGACCCTTTCTCAGGGCACTCCAGTTCCCTCCCACATTCCAAAAACATGCAATAATAATTGGAGACTCTAAATTGCCCCTAGGTCTGATTGTGAGTGCGACTGTTCGTCTCTATGCGCCCAGCGATTGGGTGGCAACCAGTTCAAGGTGTACCCTGCCTCCTGCCCTTTGATAGCTTAGATAGACTCCAGGACTCCCCGCGACCCTCGTGAGGATCAGCAGGTAAGAAAATGGAATGATGGCTGTAACACATGCAAAAATCCAGCATTTGAACTTTGGACAGACTTCGACGCGCATCAGTGAGATATTTGCGCTTGTTCAACAACAGGCAACAATATTTTTATTTGCTCTGCATCTGACATCACAATAGCTTGCAGCGCTAATTGTGCACGGGCTGGTATAAGCTAGCGAAGAGGCGGTGGTAGGGTGGGGACAGTTTTATTTACTGTCGTCCTTTTCTGAAGCACAGAGCGGTTCGACGGGGGCAAGAATTCCGATAAGAGACGGTTCATACATAAGAAAACGGCGCAATAATTGGACAAGTTGCGCTGGGATGAAGAGAATTGCTCGGACGGGAATTTTGAACGTGTCGGCGAGCGACTCCGCGCCATTTTAACTGCTCGCCTCGTCTTTTGAGACCAATTAGATATTGTAATATGACAGCAGCGCAACTCCATTTACCGCCGTGGTGGAAATCTTCCTTTCTAATTACATCCTCCTTTTTAATCTCCTCCCCCGCACGCTTTCTTTTCTCTCTCCGAGAGACAGGAGAGGAGTGGAAGGCCTATCTCTGAATTAATAATACGGCCAGAGGAGCCACGCGAGTACACACGCTGGCAGTGGGGAAAAAAAAAAAAAATCACGCAGCATCTACATCACGATCACATCATATCATTTAATGCCAAGGCTGAAGACACTGAGAGGATTGCACGTTGCCGTGGGACCTTCGCATCCTATCAATCTCCTCGCGCAGACACGAAACTTTTACGGTTTTTAGCCGTTTCCACCGCACCGTCGGAGAAGATGGAAACGTCTCGTCTTCCGACTCTCTGGTCGTCGTCATCATCAACATCGCCGAGGCTCCAAATAGAGTAAAAGCGGCCTACTTCCAGAAAATCAGGAGTCTTGCGGAATGACGGTAGTAATGACGGCGCGACACGACGCCTGCCCTCCTGCGTTCAAAAGCGTTTTGGGCCGTGCTGGGCCGAATGAGCGAGTTGGCAAAAAAGTCCATAAAAGCCACCGGCAAGCGTCTGAAATCAATTTCTTCAATATTGCATCGCGTCTTGGAGCACGGCGCTCCTCACAACTGATTAAATGTTCGATACAGTTGAACTCCATCTGGTTCCGAACGTCGGTCAACCTTTAATTTGCTGGAAACACGGAAATCTATCCGTCCGTGACTGTCCTCATTAGGGTGACGGGTGAGCAGGCGTCGATGCCGATGACGCCTGGACTGGTTTCTGGCCAGTTGCAGGGGACATCTAAAAAAAACCAAGAATTTTCACACCAATGGAGTCTTTAATGAACCGCTGGCCATACAAAACAACGGAAACTCAATTACCGTAATTCCTGGCCTACAGAGCGCGCCTGGTTATAAGCCTCACCCAGTACATTTGTAAAGGAAATACCGTTTGGTACATACGTACGCCGCAGCTGTGTAAAAGCCGCAAGCGCCCACATTGAAACACGAGCTATTTACAAAGAAATGCGGTACACCGAAAGACTTTAACACTTGTGCGGTGCTAACGCAGCGCTAACACAAGCGTGGCACTAATGCTAGCACTAACGCGAACGCAAGCGCGGCGCTGACAAGGCCGGTTAAAAAAAAAAATATATATATATATATATAAATAAATAAAAAACTTACTGGTGAAAATCAGACACGCCAGTAACACAGCAACAACATGGCAGCACAGTGCTAACGCTTGTACAGCACTAACATGGCCGGTAAAAGTCATTTCCCCGGCACATGGATTCCGGTACACTGAGAGTTTAACACTAGCGCCGCTGGCATAAATCTAGTGTCGCTGCACTGACGCGAACACTAACACTAGCACCGCATGCCACGCTAACAGGGCCAGTTAAAAAAGTAAACATACCGGTAAAATCAGCAAGACATGGCAGTAACACACTAACAGGGCCGGACCGGTAAAAGTCACTTCCTCAGCACATATATTCCACGGTCTCATTCTTACCTTTTTCGCTCGAGTGCCCCCTTGCGGCCGTTAGAAAAAAAAAAAAAAGCACAAATTAGCCGCATTACCGCGTAAACCACAGGGTTGAAAGCGTGGGAAAAAAGTCGCGGCTTGTAGGCCGGAAATTACGGGTACATCAGTCCTTCGGGATACAAGCGATCCGACTTTTTCGAGATACAATCTGTCACTCAGCAGATTTATTTATTTTTGCTTTGACTCAACTCCATAACAAGCGGCAGTTGGGCCAATTTAATTTTAAAAAATATTCTTAAAAAAACGACCTGCTAACATACAATAAATTCCATAAGCACATGGGCTAACAATTAGCATCTTATTGGTGGTCTCGTTCCCCTCTAAGCAACAGATATCGGACCACGAAGGATCAAGCAACACATGCAGAAAGACGATATGACACTACTCACGGGTATATCTTCTTTATTCTCTGCGTAGAACGTCAACTATTTCTTCCATACTGAGAAGCCGTGAGAGTAGCTAGTACTCTCTAGTACGGTGTATGTCTGTCTCCCTTGTACTCCACCCAGGTGGCGTAAACACGTAAACGCGAATAAGCACCACAGAAAAAGAAGAAAGAGACAAAATGTATTTTGTTCCTCTTGGCCACCAGACTCGTCCTCAGCATCACTTGAGAGATGTTTTGTAAATGTTAGCATACGGGAAGATTCCATATTTGGCTTGAAGTCAGAGCTAGAACTCGTCCGATAACTACGTACATCTTACTCTGCGGTGGTAGAAATAGGTAACTTCCGATGTTGTGAACGAAGATGCTAAAGTTTTTGTATAAAGGAGTAGCGTAGACTGAGCTTACGCCCATGCTACCCCGAGAACACGCGATCTCGTCAGATCTCGGAAGCTAAGCGGGTTTGGCCCTGGTTAGCACTTGGACGGGAGACCTCCTGGGAATACCAGGTGCTGTAAGCTTCTCTCCCCGGCTAAATGCAGAGGGGTCGCGTCAGGAAGGGCATCCGGCGTGAAACTGTGCCAAACATATATGCGTTCATCTAAGATGACGCACTACGGCGACCCCTAACGGGACAAGCCGAAAGGCAAAGAAGAAGAAGAAGTAGGGTAGATTTATGTCAGCCTCCCAGAAATGGTGAAGAACAGTTTGAGGATATAGCGCCACAATTGCCTACAAGGGAATTCTTCATTTGCCAGTTCGTTCATCATCCTGGGTTACTCCGCCACTGCACCCTTATAGCCGAGTCATGCTTTTGTTCTGCTCTTTAGTTGTCTCGTAGTTACTGGACCTTGTTTCTTGTTTTGTGGATCCTGCCTTCTTTGACTGTCTTGCTGTGCAACAACTTAGTTTATAATAAAGCTTGTTGAACATCATGCCCTTGTCTGGGAGTCCTGCATTTGGGTCCGCCCCCGCACCGCCAGTTCTTGACACCGAGAGCCTCAAATCTTCAAACTTGATCCGGGATTCCGGGATTATTCCGCGCACCGTACATCGCGATATCAGCAAAATATAGTTGGCCATCTCAGTGGCCTCTCATCCTCAATGTCCTGCCCCATCAATCACTTTTATTGCTTGCACTATGTTTCAAGACTATTAAATAGATACATGAGAGCAAATTATGTTTCCAACCCCCCCAAAAACTTTTTGCAGCAGAGACCATTACAAGCTTCTTGATGGCGTTTTGATGAACCATGACCAGATCACCCCAAACTATCTTAAGTGCTTTTACTTCCTGCCAGACTACAAGACAACAAATATGTTTAATCAACAACAATGGAGCTGATATTGATTTTATAACGAAACTATTTTATCGTCGAAGAATGGACAGTCTAAATTTCAACTGCACCCCATCCGACGCTTATTACCCGAGCGGGAGGTAATAAATATGGTTTTACTAAAGTGCTGCATGACTTTCAATTTGCTTTAACGCGCATTTCTATTGGACACGGTTGTCACTGGGTAGAGCGACTGGCCCCTACAAGAAGGTGCCTCAAATTAAATGTTTGTGTGCCAAAACGAGTTTTGCGTCAATATGATCATTCATAATCTGTATATTATGTAACATTCAATGTGAGTCACTAGAAGAAACTTAAACTTGAAGAAACCGAGTCGAAATCGAGCGCGCGACTGTAGTCGGCTGTAAACAAGTATTAACTACTGCATTATTGAGTCCAGGCTGACTATTTTGCGCGGCGGTACTCAATACCACAAATGCACGGAAAGTTCAGAACATCCAGGGCCTCAATCATTATTTGTAAAAATGAAAAAAAAATATAAAATAGTTGAGTGACTTCACTTGTTTGCACATTGCTTTGCAGTTTGGACCAATATCAAAGGTATCATCAAAAATGCCCTCAAACAATTATTTTCAAACCAAAGGTATCTTCATAAACATGGTAGGTAGTGTCCATCCATCCATTTTCTCCGCAGCTTATCCTCACGGGGGTCGCAGGGGGCGCTGGAGCCTATCCCAGCTGTCAATGGGCGGGAGGCGGGTTACACCCTGAACCGGTTGCCAGTCAATCGCAGGCCACATGGAGACAAACCGTGGTAGGTAGCGTGAAAAGAATAATCGTGGCAAGTTGATCATTATATTAAAAACATTGTCAAGGTAGCATTTGTATTTGCAAAATCCTGAAGTGCTAAATTACTGTATGAATCTTACAAACAAAATAATCTGGGGCCAGTGGAGAATGGTTTGGCCTTGGGGAAAGACTGCACTTGGAACAGCTTTCTGTCCATTTTCTATAGCCTCACGAGGGACGACCCAGCCGACTTTGTCGAGAGACGGGCTCCACTCTGGATTGCTCGCCAATCAATCGCGGGCCACACAAGTACCAAAATGCTGGATTAGACTACAAGACAAATGTAGTCTCTTGCAACCGTAGTGTCAGACTGCTGCCATAAAACCTTGCCGTGTCCCGGTCAGACACCGGCGACACTACAATCTTTTACCGTCATTGATCATAATTGGGATAAAATCACGTCTTCTGATCCGTGAGTCTTGTTTTTGGGATGCGGTAGGAAGCCGGAGTACCTGGAAAAAACACTGGGGACCGGCCTCACCACTGTTTTATAAACTTTGCCCTTCATCTTAGCGGAGACTCTTCTGTCACATAGAACACCAGACACCTTCCACCAGCTGTTCCTCCAACCTGCTTGGACCCGTTTCTTCACTTCCTTACCACACTCTCCATTGCTCTGGATTGTTGACCCCAAGTATTTGAAGTCTTCCACCCTCGCTATCTCTTCTCCCTGGAGCTTCACTCTTCCTCCTCACCCCATCTCATTCACACACATATATTCTGTTTTACTTCGGCTAATCTTCATTCCTCTCCTTTCCAGTGCGTTCCTCCATCTTTCTAATTGTTCCTCCGCCTGATTCCTGCTTTCACTGCAGATCACAACATCATCTGTGAACATCATAGTCCAAGGGGATTCCAGTCCAACCTCATCTGTCAGCCTATCCATTACTACCGCAAACAGGAAGGGGCTCAGCACGGATCCCTGATGCAGTCCCACCTCCACCTTAAATTCTTCTGACACACCTACGCCACATCTCACCACTGTTCTGCTGCCCTCATACATGTCCTGTACTATTCTAACATATTTGTCTGCCACACTTGACTTGCACATACAGTACCACTGTTCCTGTCTTGGTACTCTGTCATACTGCAGCTAAATAAGGTCACCAACACATTAGAGACACGTCCGTATGATGCAGTACAAAGGGAAAGGGCGACCATATGTTTGCACCTAGACAGCCAAACAAACTAACTGGCATTTACGCTCAAGGACACGTTCTCACGTTTTCTAGAGAAGCTGGGGACCAAAACCCGTAACCTTTCTTTTACAAGAGGGCAGCAGTCACGCTACCTTATGAGCCAAGGAGAAGAACAAAGACATGCGATCAAACACGCTCTCGCGCATCGTCAGTTCCGGACGAACGCAGCCATTCTGTCTGTCGTCAATCATCTGAACTTCCCGTGGGACGAACAGACTGGATTGAAACAGTATCTCACGGCGTATGCCGTTATTCCAATTAGAGCTACGCTAACCGTACAAGCGCATTGGTTGTAATATGCTGCGTGAATTTAAGTGCCCGGCAGCTCCCCGGGTGTCGGAGGAGTACACTTTACACCTCAGCGGGAACGGAAAATCCAAAGTAATCGTCGCAAAGAATACCGAGAGACTCCCGAGGCTCCAGACTGCAATGCCGGGAGAACAAAAGCAGCTTTGCAGGTATTAACTCGGTCGGTGTTTCTACAATAGATGGAAGCGATGAGGCGCCAGGTCTACATTTGACCGACTGAACAAGTAGCGACATGGAAGAGTCGTACCTTCTTTGATGTATACTGTATCTTCACACTTTTATTTTCTCTCTGAAGGTTGTATAATGAGTGCTAAGGGAAAGGCGGAATTTGTTGTAGTTCGACAGTATGCTTGTTTATTCTGTGCGCTGAAGAAAATGGAACATTCCTGTCAGTCACATTAAACAAGAATGTCGCTTTGTGGTGTCTGCTATTAGGTGCTTGCAAGATGGAAGGAAGTGCAGACGATGAATTATTTATTTTGCTGTGATTGGGTGACTCTACATACAGTGAAGAAAAGAAGTATTTGAACACCCTGCTATATTGCAAGTTGTCCCACTTAGAAATCGTGGAGGGGTCTGAAATTTTCATCACAGGTGCATGTCCACTGTGTGAGAGAGATGATCGAAAAAGAAAAATCCACAAATCACAATGTATGATTTTTTAAAATGATTTATTTGTGTGATGCAGCGGTAAAAAAAAAAGTATTTGAACACCTCAGATAAACAATGTTAATATTTGGTCCAGTAACCTTTGTTTGCAATTACAGAAGTCAAACGTTTCCTGTAGTTGTTCACCAGGTTTGCACACACTGCAGGAGGGATTTTGGCCCACTCCTCCACACAGATCTTCTCTAGATCGGACAGGTTTCTGGGCTGTCGCTGAGAAACACGGAGTTTCAGCTCCCTCCAAAGATTTTCTATTGGGTTTAGGTCTGGAGATGGCTAGGCCACGTCAGAACCATGACATGCTTCTTACGGAGGGACTCCCCACCCACACCCTCAAAGCCTGATGCTACCACCCCATTGCTTCACAGTAGGGATGGTGTTCTTGGGATGGAACTCATTATTTGTCTTCCTCCAAACACAGTTAGTGGAATTATGACCAAAAAGTTCCATTTTGGTCTCATCTGATCACAAAACCTTCTCCCGTGACTCCTCTGTATCATCCAAATGGTCATTGGCAAACTTAAGACGTGCCTTGACACACGTTGGTTGAAGCAGGGGAACCTTCCGTGCCATGCATGATTTCAATCCATGAGATCTTAGTGTATTACCAACAGTCACTTTGGAAACGGTGGTCCCAGCTCTTTCAGCTCATTGATCAAGTCCTGTCTTGTAGTCCTGGGCTGATTCGTCACCTTTCTAAGGATCATTGAGACCCCGCGAGGTGATATCTTGCGTGGCGCTCCACACCGATTGAGATTGACCGTCATGTTTAATATCTTCCATTTTCTAATGATCGCTCCAACAGTGGACCTTTTGTTCACCAAGCTGCTCGGCAATTTGTCCGTCGTCCTTTCCAGCCGTGCGTAGTTGCACAATTTTGTCTCTGGTGTCTTTGGACAGCTCTTTGGTCTTGGCCATGTTACAAGTTTGAATCTTACTGATTATACAGGGTGGACTTTATGCAGCTAACGACCTCACACAGGTGGATCTGATTGAGGATAACACATGGAGTGGAGGTGGACTTTTAAAGGCGGACTCTTTGAGGGTCGGAATTCTAGCTGATAGACGTGTTCAAATACTTATTTGCAGCTGTATCACACAAACAAATCATGAAAACAATCATACATTGTGATTTCTGGATTTTTCTTTTTAGATGATTTCTCTCACAGTGGACATGAACCTACGTTGAAAATTTCAGACCCCTCCGTGATTTCTAAGTGGGAGAACTTGCAATATAGCAGGGTGTTCAAATACTTATTTCCTTCACTTAATTACATACATTCGTTTTCTTTATTGATATTCTTTATATGTCAAAGTGCCAGGGTGATGGGGCTTCCTGCGATGCCATGTGAGTAAGACGTATTGGATAATAAATGTACCGCATACTGCATTCCATTTTTTTTTTTTTTGTATCATGGACAAAATAATGGTACATTATCATCGACAGTACGATATGGCAAAGCCCCCGAAGCTTTTTAAAACCAATTTTCCAGGGTTAGGTTATTTAACAACTGTTTCCCGAAACGCATTCACCGATTATGGATTTTTTATGCAACGCGATGTGTCTAAATATCGCTTATTTGGCCTTTTGAGGTCTGACACAGCACGAAGGCAGACAGGTTGACGCGGCGTCGGCAGGCTGTCTGCCTTCGTGCTCTTCGCCTGCCGTCGAGCTCCACAACCGACCGCCTGCCCTGCCGGCTTCCCCCGGATCCAAACCGCTTGACCGTCACGTACCGTGTGAAGTCGGCAGGGAACGCGGGAAAGACGGCGCTTGCGCGGCAACCTCACTGAAAGCGCAACAAGCCTTGCCCCCCACGCCCTCCTGCTAATAAATGTATTGATAATACGGTACTCATACACACAAGTAAATATAATTTTACATAATTTTACATGAGTCCCGGATGGTGTAGTGGTACACACGCCTGCCATTGCTGCGGGCAGCGTGGGATCGATTCCCGGTCAGTGATTGGTGTCGATATCTGCCCTGCGACTGACTGGCGACCACTCCAGGGTGTAGTCCGCCTTTCGCCGGAAGCTAGCTGGGATAGGCTCAAGCTTTCCTGCAACCCTTATGAGGATAAGCCGCTTGGATAATGACGTGACATCTTGGGCGGCACGCTGGAAAGCATTGGCCGCACAGTTTTGAGGACTGGGGTTTGCATGTTCTCCCCATGCCTGCGTGGGGTTTCTCCGGGTACTCCGGTTTCGCTCCCACATCCCAAAAACATGCAACATGAACTGGATTTGATCTAAATTTCTCCGAGGTGTGATTGCGAGTGCAACTGTTGTCTGCCTCGATGTGCCCTGCGATTGGCTGGCGACCAGTTCAGGGTGTACCCCGCCTCCTGCCCGTTGACAGCTGGGATAGGCTCCAGCACTCCCAGGAATTCCTCGTGAGGATAAGTGGCGAAAAAAAGGGATGGATGGAGGATTTTACACCTGTTGTACAGCAAAAGGTATTCCGTGGGATGGTTTTTTTTATTTATTTTTTTTTGGTCTTTAAAGCAAACATCAGCAGCATTGAATAAATCCCTTATGCAAAATGTTAACAAATTAAATAATTAATTTAGCATAGACGCCTTTGGTTAATGACCAGCTGCCGGAAACCAGCTGCACATTGCTTTTTTTTTTTTCTTCTTCTTTTTTTTTTTTAAATTGTCACAGTCTAATCGATGGAGCCTTTTTACACCTTGAATAATTGTACGGCGCGTCGTCGTTGCGTTTGTCACACGTTAATTAATGCGTTCGACCCGTATTGACGTGCAGTAATTCGGTAAATAAAAGTCGAGGAAAAAAAGACGGGCGCCCGAAAAAAAAAAAAAAAAGTGTCAGCCAGAGGTGAGCGGAGCGACCCGAGGCCACCTGACGGACGGCAGAGCGGCTCAAGCACCTCATCTGGATCTTGGATATTGGCGGATCAATTATTAACAGCGGTGGCGCACTTCCTGATGAGGGCTGGCAGTGGATCAGTGCGGGCCCGTCTTCGAGGAACCGGGTAAAATATACTCTTATTCCGTCTGGTTTGGAGTAGAAAGACTTTTATTCCTTGTAGTGAATCACCGGAAGAATTCTTGTCGGAGCGGCTTCAAGGAGCGCCGAGAGATTATTTTTGGCAGCCCGTTCATTTCTAGAGGTTCTGCATTTTTTTTTTTTGTTATAGTTTTTATAGTTTTTGTGATCGTGTCGAATGGCAAGACTTCTTACACAAATGAATTCAATTACTGGACATGCAGTGGTAACTTTATTTAGGTGATGGTGGAATCCACTGGTGTCAAACTCAAGGCCCGGGGGCCAGATGCGGTCCGCCACATGATTTTATGTGGCCCGTGAAGCCAAATCTAGTGTCAATTGTCAAATTGTCATATATCCATCCATCCATTTTCTTTGCCGCTTATCCTCACGAGGATCGCAGGGAGCGCTGGAGCCTATCCCTGCTGTCAACGGACAGGAGGCTGGTTAAACCGTGAACTGGTCGCCAGCCAATCGCAGGGCACTTGGAGACAGACAGCCGCACTCACAATCAGACCTAGGGGCAATTTATAGTGTCCAATTAATGTTGCGTGTTTTTGGGATGTGGGAGGAAACTGGAGTGCCGGGAAAAAACCCACGCAGGTGCGGGGAGAGCATGCAAACTCCACACAGGCGGGGCTGGG
This sequence comes from Syngnathoides biaculeatus, assembly GCF_019802595.1. Classification (NCBI taxonomy): domain Eukaryota; kingdom Metazoa; phylum Chordata; class Actinopteri; order Syngnathiformes; family Syngnathidae; genus Syngnathoides; species Syngnathoides biaculeatus. Next base: position 23,369,777 of record NC_084653.1, on the reverse strand, counting down.
ATTGAACCCGGGACCTCAGAACTGTGAAGCCAACGCTTTATCAGCTGAACCACCGTGCCTTGTTATATACAATAAAATTTAAAGTAAAGTAAATTAAAATTTAAAGTAAAATTTGTCACGAGTAGAAATACATAGATATTGAAATACTTTGCTTATTTTGTGTAGTCCTGCGCCACTGCGCAATTGCGCACTTGTCGCACACGCTCAGCGCATACGAAAACCGATCCATTGCAGCGAATCACAGCCTGATGTCTTTTTTTTTTGGTTTTGTTTTGTTTGTTTTTTTTTTTTTTAACACGGAAGCACACGGGAGCTGCTGGTCAACCTACTTCAACTTCCTAGTTTTCCTGACACCACCCCCCTCCGCTCTTAAAGGGGTAGACCCATAATTACAAACGGAACACACATTCGTGACTTTATATCTGCGGGCATGACTGGTGGACCCCACACATAACTTTATATCTGCGGGCATGACTGACCACACCCGTACATTTTTCAAACATGAGTGACCGGTAAAATACATATTCAAAGGAAACAGGATTCAAAACTGATGCGGGATTAGCATAATTAGCGCAACAGGTAAAATTATCACCTCATGTTTAAAATGAAACTGGAAGCCAATAATATTTTGTGATATACAAATAAGTCACCGTACCAAGCTAGCGGCCTCTGCAAACGTCTTAATGGACTTAATATTGATCTTCTTCTTCCTCTTTTTCTTTCGGCTTGTCCCGTTAGGGGTCGCCACGGCGTGTCATCTCAGATCAACGCATATATTTGTTTGGCGCAGCGTAACAACAAAAGCAAAATATATATAAAACCGCCGTCATCCACACACACTCCCTTCACCAAAAAGTCGCAAATAACACAGGCCCGAGAATGCATCGTGAAGTAGGAACGCGCAGCACTTCAAACTAGACCACAATCACCCCCCCCCACCACCACCCCATTTTAACGCACTTATGTTGACAATAACATCTTTTTCTTGCAATTTTCCGGAACTCAGATGAGCTTTCGAGTAAACATTCAATTTCCGTTGTTATGTGAAATCCATTTTCCTCGACAAGAATGCTTCTACAAAGCCTCCATGTTTGCCAAAATCCATTTCTTGCATTTCCTCAAAAAGCGGCCTTCATTTTAATAGACGACTAATATCAACCGCTGTGGTGCTTTGAATTATGATTCATTCTCTGATCACGCTCATGACTCAAAGCACTCTCATCTCAAATCATCTTTCTCCATTGAAATGAACGGAAATGCCAAAAATACATTCGGGTTTCTAAAATAATACGGAAATAACATATTTACATTGTAACAAATGGACGAATTTTTGAATCATAATTCGATGTGCATTGCGCCGCTCCTTCTGTTTTCACACCTTGGCAACAAGAGGGCAGTGCTCTCCACAAATATACCAAGAAGAGGGGCAGAACCCCTTAAGATGGAGTACCTTTTTTTCCCCCAGAGAGCTTCAACTAGTTACTAGTTCGTTGCTACTATCAAGTACTCAAAGTTTTTCGCACAACTCCACACACACTAAAAAAAACAAAACAATGACGAGCGATGGTTCATATCTCGAAAAACTCATAATGTGAGGCACTTGTAAATTACTTTGTTGCTGGATCTGTTCTGAATCAAGAATAAATTCCACATAGTGATGGACCCACTAAGATTTTTTTTAATACAAATACCAATATTTCAATAAATGACCCCTGGTTTTACACAAACTCGCATTCATTAACTATGATTGAAAAAAAAAGACAGCGAGTCGGCTTCTCCAGACACGGAAGCGTGTTGCGGCCACACGTTTAACTTTGGTAAACCTCTCCGTGACAGACTTTTTTTTTTTTTTTTTTTAAATATGCATTGTTCTCAAATGAGTCCAATGCGTATTTAAAAAAAGAAAATAAACTGCTGGGATAGGCTTCAGCTCCTGCACATGGAAGCGTGTTGCGGCCACACGTTAACCTACGTAAACCTCTGTGTGAACGACGGTATATTTTATTTTTTAAAATAGGAATTAGACTCATTTGATAATAATGCATATTAAAAAATAAAAAAAGTCTGTCATGGAGAGTTTTACCAAAGATTAATGTGTGGCCGCAACACGCTTCAGTGTACGTTGGAGACGACTCCATGTCGTTTTTTTCTTTTTTTTTTTTTTTTAAACGCATTGTTCTCAAATGAGCCAACTTGGCATTATAAATACTTCTTTGGAATTTGAGATTGAAAAGAATAATTCCTACCTGAAGTGAAGTGATCGCTACACCGTCGTGTGTGTTCGGTCGGGCACCATCCATCGCATTTAATTGCTAAAATCCGTCGATATTTTCTGGTCTTTTCAGATGGTATTCCAAAGAAAGAGCTCTTTGAATGTCTGTCTTGTCTGTTGTGACAACCGACAGCACAACAAGTCTCCGGCATTGTGCATATTCTGCTCCGGTTCAATTTCCCCCACACTGTCGAGCAGCTCTTTTTGACCTCCAATATGGCGGCGTTAAAACGGTGACGTCACGTGCACAAGCTCTATCGTAAATAAATGTCCTTTACTATGATAATCTAAATAATTCATCTGTAACAGATGCCCCCCACCACCTGCAGTTGAGTAACTTTGCTTCACTTTTAATTGTCTCTGGTCGGGGTTGTTTCTACTCAGCAGCAACGGCGCCCAGTTAAAGCGACTCCTCCGGGCTTCGGCTTAGGTGATGAATGAAAACGGCATAATAGCTTTGACCTACTAGCACATTTATCTCACTTTTCGCTCCGCCATTTAGCATCTGGCCTCCTCGGCCAATTACGACGCGCGGCGCTGCATTGTGGGAGAGCTGGAGGGAGCTCCTCGCGACACGGAGGAACAATCGGCGGCTCGTACGTCACGCCCGCCTTTTCCCTCGCAGACGAGACAGTGAGACAAAACTCGGATGAGTCCTCAAGTGATGGATGTTCTCCGCCGCATCCTTTCCCGGAGAGACACAATACATTTCCTTTTTTTTTTTTGAGCTGGGGGAGGTTCATCCTCAAAAGTCATCTTTGAACGAGCGTATGGAAGCGAATGTGACTGAAGGAGACTTCAAGTGGGAGATGAATCCGCCGCCTGGGTGCGCGTCATTCATTTCCTCTGTGCTGCAAAGCCTATGGGGGTGAATATGAAGTGATGAAGCAAAGAGATTAAAAAAAAAACACACACACACACAGAATGACCCCCGGGCAACATTCAGAGCATTTGGTGAAGGTGGAGAAGAGAGGTGGTAGGTGCTCGTGCTGTGTCCTTGAGTTTCTCGTACTTTCTACCTGCTGCTAATTACCACGTTGAAAACGTGCAGCTCTGCTTGACACATCATCCCAACTTCAAAAAAAAAAAAAAAAAGAAAATAAAAAATACCATCTATCCGTGTACTTTGAAAGAAAATTGTGTCAGTAATGCTAATTAAATCGGGATTCCAACAGTCAACATAATTAGAAAATATTGTCCATTAGTACAATTGTGTCATTATCAAACATGGCTGTGATGTGCCCAAAAAGAAGTCATTATGATGAAATGTCTCTTTTATTTGGCACCTCCCCCTGCAGAGATCAACGGGTAAAGCTCCCAAAAAGGCTCCCAGACAACAAAAATGAACAAAAAGTCATGCACACACACTAACACGCACAATCTTCGTCAGCGGATGACATTCCTATGACGGCAACGTAGATTGAACTTGTCGCTAAGTTGTAATTACAGTGAGTGTTTGGATGGAAAAACACTTGCAAGATGTAAATATTAAACAATCCAAAGAAAAACAAACTCGATTGTTTTAAGTTTATATGTTTGAAACCTCATATGTACCACCGAATACTCTCAATTGCAAAAATTGTCAGTAACCGAATACATAGATTGAACTTGTCGCTAAATTGTAATTACAGTGAGTGTTTGGATGGAAAAACACCTGCAAGATGTAAATATTAAACAATCCAAAGAAAAACAAACCCGATTGTTTTAAGATTACATGTTTGAAACCTCACCAAATACCCTTAATGGCAGAAATCGTCAGGAACCGAATACTGTACCCTCAGAGTCAGGTGTAATCAATTAAAGCTTTGCCAAAAAACACTTTTTGTACCCGTTAAGGCCACCATACTTCCCAAAAGTCCCAACTATAAGTTTTTCAACGCTTAACTTTTAACTGTACAGACTTGAGTTCGCACCATTTGTCTTGAAGGTAGCTGCTGTTTTTTTATCTTTTTTATTTAATTGCTTCAGACAGTGAAGACAAAAAGTATTTGAACAGCCTGCTATATTGCACCTTCTCCCACTTAGATATCATGGAGGGGTCTGAAATTTTCATTGTGGGTGCATGTCCACTTTGAGAGAGACGATCTAAAGAGAAAAATCCAGAAATCACAATGTATGATTGTTTTAACGATTTGTTTGTGTGATACAGCTGCAAATAAGTATTTGAACACCTGTCAATCAGCTAGAATTCTGACCCTCAGAGACCCGTTAGTCCGCCTTTAAAAGTCCACCTCCTCTCCGTGTATTATCCTGAATCAGATGCGCCTGTGTGAGGTCGTCAGAGCATTGAAGATGGGTCGTGGCTGGGTCTTTCAACATGACAATGACCCGAAGCGCACAGCCAGGAAAACCAAGGAGCGGCTCCGTAAGAAGCATGTCAAGGTTCTGGCGTGGCCTAGCCAGTCTCCAGACCTAAACCCAATAGAAAATCTTCAGAGGGAGCTGAAACTCCGTGTTTCTCAGGTGTAGCCCAGAAACCCGTCTGATCTAGAGAAGATCTGTGTGGATGAGTGGGCCAAAATCCCTCTTGCAGTGTGTGCAAACCTGGTGAACAACTTCAGAAAACGTTTGACCTCTGTAACTGCAAATAAAGGCGACTGTACCAAATATTCACATTGGTTTTCTCAGGTGTTCAAATACTTATTTGCAGCCGTATCACACAAATAAATCTCTCTCACAGTGGACATGCACCTACGATGAAAATTTCAGACCCCTCCATGATTTCTAAGTGGGAGAACTTGCAACATTGCAGGGTGTTCAAATACTTATTTTCTTCACTGTATTTATGGTGAAAAAGTTTAGAAATTATGCCTACTTGTCCAGGGGATAACACGCAATATGGAAGGTATATACACGTTTTTTTAAAAGTCCACTTTTGCAAGTTTTCGGATTCGATAAGCCAGGAAGTAACCCGTCCGCGCTCGACTGCGAACAATGACTTCATCCAGTGGGAGCGTACAAAACGTGCTTTGCGGCCCTTGAAGCTGGCGAGCGCGACGGGATAAGTGGCACGGCGGACCGGATGCGTCCGACTAAGCGTTTATTTTTTTTTCCCCCCCACTGCGTCGCCGCATCGCAGTCCCGCCAAGGCCAAACCTGCGCCGCTTCCCTAAAGCTCGGCTCCGCCACGTATTAAAAGCCCCCCCGAATGCCGCTCGGCCCCGCATTTGTTTGCCATGCATTTCCTGTCCCCGCTTTGATGTCATTGTGGTGTCAGTTTTTGGAAGATTCCAGATAAAATTAGAGAGGGGTTTTAGCGGTTAAGCCTGTTATTTCGGGGGATTATTTGGCCGCGGTTGAATTAATATTTTTATTCTTTTTGTGTGTGTGTGTGTGGGGGGGGAAGAGGGGAGAGGGGAGAGGAGGAGGGTGGGGGGGGGCGCAAACTGGATTATGTGACTTTGCTCTGCAGAGACGATATCAAACGGCCATCGCCGTGAACCTCCTCCATTGTGGATAGGGACCGGCGGCTGATTGGGTCTGTGTTGAACATTTCTGAACAGAGGATTTCACCGGCTTGCACAGAACAGTTGAAAAAAAAAAAAAAAAAAAAAAAAATGGGCCTGGGACTTTGGGGCCCGAATGTAGTGAAAAGGGATCATTATGCATTATAGTTACAGTCACTGATTCTGCAATTCCACTTTGTGGTTCGGCACTGACTGACCCGAAAGGTTCCGGTAAGAGTTTTTGGCACCCTGCTTGTAAAAGTGGTCTCTTATCCCAGCTTGGTACGAAGGAACGGAAAAGTGTGGACCACAGACCGGAAACCGAGTCACGGTCTGACTGCGGAGCCCGGCGAACGCCGCACACGAGTACAATGGAACAAAAGGCAGATTAATGGCCCGGATAATCGCAAAGTAGTGCTTTATCCCGCCCCCCCTCCAATTTGAGTCGGTATTTTCAGACGCAACTATTTCTACCTGGAACGGAATGTTTTTCGCAGCTTGTCGCCGAGGACGAGCTCGTATCAATAAATACGAATAATGTCGAAAAGTCCGTTTATATCAGTAGTTCAATTCGAAAAGTGAAACCCATACGTAACGTGCGGCGTATAGGTTCATTCGACGCGTTGGGAAATATTTTTCAGTTGTTATCAATAAATCATTTCGATATTCATAATATCCATCCATCCAAGCCGCTTATCCTCACAAGGGTCAGAGGAGAACCGGAGACTATTCCCAGTTAGCTTCGGGCGAAAGGCGGACTACACCCCGAACTGGTCTGCAGTCAGTCGCGGGGCAGGTAGCGAGTGACACAGTCACTGAGCGGGAATCGATCCCACGCTCCCTCCACCAAAGTCTGGCGTGTGTTTCACTATGCCGTCAGTGACTATATTCAAAATATGAATGTTTCGAATCATCTAATTTCTCGACATGGTGAATGTTGATGTTTTGTTAGCACTACGCTGAATAAAAAATAAAGCTTTCACTCTGTTCGGTAAATACTGTATACATCTTCTTCTTTTTCTTTCGGCTTGTCCCATTATCTTTTTCCATCTAAGCCTATCTCGTGCATCTTCCTCTCTAACATGTTTTCCCTCACAACATCCATCAACCTTTTCTTTGGTCTTCCTCACGCTCTCTTCCCTGGTAGCTCCATCCTTACTATCCTCCTACCAATTTCCTCACTCTCTCACCTCTGGACATGTCCAAAACATCGAAGTCTGCTCTCTCGAACCTTGTCTCCAAAACATCCAACTTTGGCTGTCCCTCTAACGAGCTCAATTCTAATCCTATCCAACCTGAACCTCTACATTTTCATTTCTGCCACCTCCAGTTCTGCTTCCCGTTGTCTCTTCGGTGCCACCGTCTCTAATTCGTACATCATGGCCGGCCTCACCACCGTTTTATAAACTTTGCCCTTCGTCCTAGCGGAGACTCTTCTGTCACATAGAACACCAGACACCTTCCACCAGCTGTTCTTCACTTCCTTATCACACTCACCATTGCTCTGGATTGTTGACCCCAAGAATTTGAAGTCATCCACCCTCGCTATCTCTTCTCCGTGGAGCCTCACTCTTCCCCCTCCACCCCTCTCATTCATGCACATATATTCTGTTTTACTTCAGCTAATCTTCATTCCTCTCCTTTCCACTGCGTACCTCCATCTTTTTAACTGTTCCTCCGCCCGTTCCCTGCTTTCACCGCAGATCGCAATATCATCTGCGAACATCATGGTCCAAGGGGATTCCAGTCTGACCTCATCTGTCAGCCCATCTATTACTACCGCAAACAGGAGGGGGCTCAGCGCGGATCCCTGATGCAGTCCCACCTCCACACACCTACGCCACATCTCACCACTGTTCTGCTGCCCTCATTCATGTCCGGTCCTATTCTAACATATTTCTCCGCCACGCCAGACTTGCTCATGCAGTACCACAGTTCCGCTCTCGGTATTCCGTCATTGGCTTTCTCTCGGTCCACAAAGACACAACGTAGCGCCTTCTGACCTTCTCTGTACTTTTCCACGAGCATCCTGGTTCTCTTTCTCGGCGTGAAACCATACTGTTCCTCGCAGATACTTCCGTCCTGAGTCTAGCTTCCACTACTGTTTCCCATAACTTCATTGTGTGGCTGATCATCTTTATTCCTCTGTAGTTTCCACAGTTCCGAATACTGTGAATACCGTATGTATGAGATTGGTATTTTTTTCATTACATTGTACTACTGGGATAAATTGTTTTTATTCCAATGCAGCGGTACTGCTTACCAAAAGACCGTGAAAGTACCGGACGAGTAAAGAAACGGACCGTTTTGAAAATTCTCCACCGAAAGAGGAGACAAATTGACAATTTTCGTTGTCATATTGAATTAACGGCACTGTAACTTGAGGATAATATTTGCACCCTCTGTCGAGTACATTCAAAAATAAAAATGGCCAAACCGTCATCGTGGACCCTGAGCAGTCGATGGCCGATCAGGGCATCGTCTCACATTTTTTTTTTTTTTTTCACGTCAAAAGCGGCAGGCGCCCTCTTGCCAAACAGTCTTAACAAGCAAAGTGTTGAAATAATAGGAAGGTCCGCGATGAAAAGCGCGTCGCAAATGAACGCGGACGGAGTGCAGCATCTGGGTCCAGCCGAGCCATTATTGCCACTCAATTACACGAAGATTTTCCTGCCTAAACGTCCTTGCTTCACGTTGCCAAGCGACTGCCGGCTTTCTAGAGGTTCAGCAAAGGTGTCGTCTAGTGGCGCCGTCGACAAAGAGCGTGCTAATAGTTGAACCGGGGGATGCTGAATAGAAAACTGCAATATTTGTGTTGAAGGAGTCTGCGAAAGTTTTGCCAGCGCACTAACTCCTTCAAATCGGGTTCAGGAAGGGACAGAACACCTCGTCCGCCGGAATGATTTATGGATTGATGAACACCCGGTCACGCCGACCGACTCGATTATGCCACATTATTTGCGAGGTTTATTTTTATTGAAGTATCCTGAACGGCAGTTCTTCAATAAATAAAGGCGGGTTTTTTTGTGCGTACATTATAGCTATGTTTCCCAACATTTTATTGCTCTTTTATGTCACAAAAATCAACTAAAAAAAAAAAAAAAGGCTGACCCGCTGTGCCGCCCTATATGTACTATGTTTCCAATTTGTTTTTCATGCAAAAATTACCCATCCGTTTTCCAAGAAACTTATCCTCACAAGGGTGGAGGGAGTGCGAGAGCCTATCCCAGCTGCCATCGTGCAGGAGGCGGGGTACACCCTGAACCGGTCGCCAGCCAATCGCAGGGCACATTGAGAGCCGCACTCACAATCACACCTCAGGGCAATTTAGAGTGTCCCACAATCACATCGAGGGGCAATTCAGGGCGTCCAATGAATGTTGCATGTTTTTGGGACTGGGATAGACTCCAGGCCGCCATTGAGGATAAATACCATGGGGTACTTCGATATGTCCCTGACAAAGATCGTATGTTCCAGACTAAACATCCATCTACTGGGTTATTATGATTTTTATGACCAGTTGCTGTGAAAAACCTCTACAGTGTATTTTTAAAGCTGACCCCTTCCGTATACACACAAACACATACGTAGCTGTGACAACAAAGTACCAAAAAAAAAAACTAAACTCCAAACCTAAATCCAATAGAGTAAAGTGCCGCGTGATATTAAACAAGCGTTTTCTGACAAGGAATTACGTAATGTAGTCCAATCGCCCTGATGTGGATTAAAAGCGCACTGGTGCCTGTAGTTGATTGAGTTCATGCAACACAGATGTGAAACGTTACTTAAACTGAAGTAAATATTACTTCAGGAAAGTGTTACTGTACTTCTACACAGGCAGTGTTTGATTATGTAAAGAAAAATGAAATTTGATCAACAAACCGAATCTTTAATAAAACCAAATCTGACGCAATCTCAAATCCTATTTAAAGAAGACTGAAGTTGTACCACGAGGTATATTGGTTACTATCAATCCATATCGCGTATTAAATGACCCCGCTCAAATCGCATATGAGAGGAGTCAAAGCGATAGCAATGGGCAATTATGCTGATGCGGAACAATTTCGCAATATAATCACCTCACTGGGTTCAAATTTGACATTCTGGTAGCCGTTTTGTGAAAAAGTTCACGGAAAGTTCAACTGAGGCAGTGTATGAATAAAGTAGATCAGTCTCCAGGATCGTTCCAGGAACAGGACTCACGCCGTGTCCATATGTGCTACGGATTTGATCAATCCTTGGGCACAATTCCATCCCAGCGTGTGCAATGATTCAACCAATTTCAGCTAAAAAGCTGCATAATGCTGCTTTGAGGATATAACAGGAAGATACGGAATATGTTTTTAAATACCACATCCAGCGTATGTGTGCTAGTATCGGCTAATGTCAGTAGCACCTTTGGAAAATCCATCATCCGGGCCCTACAGTTTTCATACATTATTTATAAAGCATACAAAAGCAGTCTTGCTTATGCAGTTCTGTGCATGCAACTGCCCCCCCCCAAAAAAAAAGAGGCAGGTTTGGCATTAGACCGACATGATGTCATCAGTTCACGAGCCAAAAATGTCATTATGCTTTACCCGGGCCGAGGTCTGCCGCATGGGCTCCGCATTGCGGGAGGCCGACCGGGTTGGAAATATGAGCGCGTCAAAATGACCTTTCACCAGAACTCACAGGGACCGCTCTAATTGGCACTTTTTTTTATTGTTATCAGGGCTACAATATTCGCCGGTGTAACAAAAACCTTTCACAAATGAATAAAAACACAATCCAGAATTTTGGAAGCGTCTGTTTAAGATGACATCCAATATTCCGATGTTGCTCTTTATTGATTTTGCTCCGTGATGTCTTTCATACGATACCGGCGTCCCTCGCTGGGTTTATGACGCCGCCGTGTTGCACAAACAATCAATAACACGAGAAAATCACCTTTGCGCTTAATGAATATCGCATGCAGCTTCATAATCGATCTCATCATACGACGGTAAGATTACACAGGGTCATACAACGCTAGGAAAAAAAAAAAAAATGAAACGTTCTCGCTAATGTTCAATCAATACGGACACATTATCTACTGAGACGCAGTCGGGAGACGTGCGGCCGACACCGGAGATCGTGCGCCGTTTATCTAATACTTCCAGCGTCCGGAATTTTCGTGTCAAGCGGGAGACAAAAATTCCCATTGAGATCAATTATATTTGGAATTATTCCTCCCAAAGTCAAACTGTCGCCGTCAGATCACCTTTATATCTGCTGTTCAGCCAGCAGTTGAAGTCATATTTTCACAATATCATTCATCCAACCATCTTCTCGACCGCAAAGTGTTTTTAAAAAAAAAAATGAATAGCTGGCATTAACCCTTAACATGATTAAAAATGGCCTATATTAATGGTTTAAACCCTTAAAAAGTCTAATAAATAAATCACAAATTAAAGTGAATAGGAATAACATAGATTTAAGGCACTGGTGTCAAACTTGAGGCACAGGGGCCAGAACTGGCCCCGCCACAAGGTTCTACGTGGCCAGCGAAGCCAAATCGACAGTGTCGATTTCCGTGATTCTTGTAAAAATCTGTACCAAAATGTCAAATTGTCATATATCATATCATGGCGCAGGACACTGGACGACCTACGATTTGGACAGAAAGTGTTTTTAAAAAAACTGAATAGCTGGCATTAACCCTTAACATGATTAAAAATGGCCTATATTAATGGTTTAAACCCTAAAATAAGTCTAATAAATAAATCATAAATCAAAATTTAAATTAAAACCGCTACTGTAGCATCCATTCTATGCGCCTTATGTTCCAGTGCGCCTTATATATGAAAAAAGTTTGAATATAGGCCATGCATTGAAGGTGCGCCTTAAAATGCGGTGCGCCTTATAGTGCCGAAAATACGGTAACATACAATGGGAAACTCCATTGGCACACAGGCTAAAAATTTACAAATCTGCATGCAGCAGCACATGAAGACACACAACACAACAATACTCTCTTGCATATCTTCTTTATCCTCTGTGAAGAAAGACCAGTAATACTGCTGCACTAAGAAGCTGAGAGGAGTTAAGTTTCCAGTGCAGTATATCTGTATGTCTGTCTTGAAGACTCAGCTGGAAAGCGTTGGCCTCACAGTTTTGAGGATCTGGGTTCAATCCCGGCCCCGCCTGTGTGGAGTTTGCATGTTCTCCCTGTGCCCAAAACATGCAACATTAATTGGACACTCTAAATTGCCCCTAGGTGTGATTGAGAGTGCGACTATTTGTCTCTATGTGCCCTGCGATTGGCTGGTGACCAGTTCAGGGTGTGCCCCGCTTCCTGCCCGTTGACAGCTGAGATAGGCTCCAGCACTCCCCGTGACCCTTGTGAGGATAAGCGGCAAAGAAAATGGATGAATGGATGCCTTGAAGACTCTAAATTTCCCATCGATGTGAATGTGTGTGCGGATGTTTTTTTTTTTTTTGCTTCTATGTGCCCTGTAATTGGATGGCGACCAGTTCAGGGTGCACCCCGCCTCCTGCCCGTAGATAGCTGGGGTAGGCTCTAGCACTACTGCGACCTTTGTGAGGATAGGCGGTTCAGAAAATGGATGGATGGATGTTCAAAGACTCTAAATTTCCCATCGATGTGAATGTGTGTGCGGATGTTTTTTTGTTGTTGTTTCTATGTGCCCTGTAATTGGCTGGCGACCAGTTCAGGGTGCACTCCACATCCTGCCCAAAGACAGCTGGGGCAGGCTATAGTACTACTGCGACCTTTTTGAGGATAAGCGGCAAAGAAAATGGATGAATAGATGTCTTGAAGACTCTAAATTTCCCATCGATGTGAATGTGTGTGCGAATGTTTTTTTTGTTTCTATGTGCCCTTCAATTGGCTGGCGACCAGTTCAGGGTGCACCCCGCCTCCTGCCCGTAGATAGCTGGGGTAGGCTCTAGCACTACTGCGACCTTAGTGAGGATAAGCGGCAAAGAAAATGGATGGACGGCTGTCCCACGTGGCCAGGGTGGGGGCGGTACAATGTGCAATGACGAAAACGCGACAAAAACAGAATCATCTTTCAATCACAATAAATTGTGTGATTATTATATGCGTTACAGGGAAAATATTACAGAGTGCTATTTTTCTTTTTGAAAAATAGATTTTTTTAAAGGCTCTAATAGATCATTTCTTTTTCTTTTCATTTCAATAGGAAGCGATGAGAGGCCGTTTGAGTTACGTACACGGTCAAGGAACAAAAAGTCATGGATCAGGGTAGCGCTGTCTACAAAAAACATAAAAACGATCATTTCAAAAATTTGTGACATAGTAAAGGGGAAAATGGCTGCGAAATATGAAGCACTGGGAATGGATTGATTTCAGAGGATCCAATGTGGCTTTCAATGTCCTTATAGATTCAAGCAAAGAACGGCATTATTTGGATGTGTATTTTGCATTTGTTCTGCCCCCCATCGCAGATGGACACAGGGACACCGTTTGGTCCAGATGGCTCCGCCAGTAGCCAGCACGCTTCCGTCCATCACATCGATCCGCCCGAAACGCCTCATATTAAATTCTCGCCGGTGTGGAAATCGGATTCATTGACGTCTAACGTAAAGCAAAGAGCGGTACGTCAAAAATGGATTTCTTTACGCAACGATGCTCCGTCGGAGCCAGTCAGGGGTTCGCGGTGGCGTGGGGGGGGGGGGGGGGGACGTCAGCCCCTCTCACGCGGCTCGAACAGTCTGGACTGAGGCCAGCCGCTCAGAAGGACCGAAGGTGCCCCTTTAAGCCCAAGACCCTTTCAGTTTGGACCAGGGGTGTGGAACATTGTTGTTCCGGTTTTCCTCAGAGGGTTGTTATGACTGTGGAACAAACATATTTAATCATCTCATCACATTTACGGCATCAAATTATGAACTAGTTTTGGAATCAGAAATCAAGGGGTAATGTGGATAAGGGGTCTAGAACAGGGGCGTCAAACTAATTTTTCTCGCGGGCCACATTGTGGTGGTAATGTGTTTTTCAACTATTCATGTTTGGTAACACAAAAAAATGCTTGTCATATCTCAATTATCGTTTATGATGCATGACAATTTGGAATTTTTGTTCAAAATTTCACAAGAAAAATTGACACTAGATTTGGATTCGCGGGCCACGTAGAACCATGTGGTGGGGCCAGTCCTGGCCCCCGTGCCTCGAGTTTGACACCAGTGTTAAATCTATGTTATTCCTATTCACTTTAATTTATGGTTTATTTATTAGACTTTTGTAGGGTTTAAACCATTAATATAGGCCATTTTTAATCATGTTAATTGTTAATGCCAGCTATTCAGTTTTTTTTTAAAAACACCTTCTGTCCAAATCGTAGGTCGTCCAGTGTCCTGCGCCATGATATGATATATGACAATTTGAAATTATGGTTCAGATTTTTAAAAGAATCATGGAAATTGACACTCTAGATTTGGCTTCGCGGGCCAAATAAAATCACGTGACGGGCCAGATCTGGCCCCCGGGCCTTGAATTGGACACCTGCGGTTGAAACCCCTAAAAGGTCTAATAAATAAAGCATAAATCAAAGTGAATAGGACAACCCTAGATTTAAATGATAGATTTACAATAACGTACGGGCCGATTAAAATGTTGAGTACGTTAGCAGCGCCATATGCTAATCCTCACGGGACAATCTTACACGCCGCCACGGTTGGGAATCACTGCCGTAGATCCTCACTGAATTGAAATTTAATGATATTTGCCGAGGTTTAATATTGTTGTTCAGAAACACTAACTCTGGATTTGGCTTCCCGGGCCACATAAATTCATGTGGCGGGCCAGATCTGGCCCCCGGGCCTTGAGTTTGACACCCTTGCTTTAGTCTATCACCCAAAAAAAAAAAAAAAAGTACATAAATATAATATGTATAACACTCCTCAGAGAGATGACTCAGCTGTTTTTTTTTAAGACGTCGTAAGTCATAACCTCAACATTAAAGCCCGTTTAACAGAAATGTATCACCGTATTAAATATGATCAAGTTAAATATTTATTCGTTGCTCGCCGGCTGTGGAGTCAGTTGTGACAGGCCTCAGTTACTCGTGCCCCTGATGAGGGAATGAAGAACAGTATAGAAAAATGGACGGATGGTTTTTGGCATCGGCGCCATCCCCGTAAGGATTGGCCTCAAACGTTGTTCTGCAGGCCCGTTCAAAATTTTACACGAAAAGGTCAGCGAGTTGTTAGCCGCCCCTGCGAGGATGTTTCTGATTGAAATACTTTTTTAATCTGCCACCCGTCCATTTTCTACAGCGCTTTACATCGTCGTTGGGGTCAAAGGTGATCTGGATCTTAATCTGGATGATTTTGGGCAAGAGGCAGGATTCACCCACGAGTGGTCGCCAGCCAATCACGGGGCATAAGCAGACGAATGAGCATTCTCACTCAATGCAGTTGTTGATGACCCTAACGTGTATTTTTTGGGGAGTGTGAGAGGAAATCAAGAGTTTCCAAGGTAGAACCTTCAAATTCCCCGATCCTCACAAGTGGGAGGCACACTAAGTAAACAAACAACCAACCAAACTACTTTTCCACTCTGCTGCACTGTGTTATCATATCTAAATTATCCAATATTTGGGGGACTAATTACCTTGCTTTGAGTGATACTTTTATTATGATTGCAGTTTTCAATCGTGTACTGTAGAACTACACCACAGAGCACCATAGTGACGTACAAAGAGATGAGTTCATTTTTGTCCTTCCAATGCAGCAACATGAAAATCACATCACCATAATTTCCGGCCTATGAGCCGCGACTTTTTTCACGCGCTTTCAACCCTGCGGTTTATGCAGCGATGCGGCTAATTTGTGCATTTTTTCTAACGGCTGCAAGGGAGCACTCAAGCGGTTAAGATAAGAGTGAGACCGGTGGAATATATGTGCCGAGGAAGTGACTTTTACCGGCCCTATTAGCGCTGCGCTAGCAAGTCATTGCCGTGTCTCGGTGATTTTTAGCAGTATGTTTTTTTTTTTTAAACCGGCTCTGTTAGCGCTGCACTAGCATTAGCGTGGCGGCGTTAGCGCGGCAGCACTAGCGTTAAACTGTGTACAGTCTTTCTTTTTAAACATCTCACTGTGCTAGTGTGTTGCTGCTGTGTTACTGCTGTGTCTCAGTGATATTTACCGGTAAGTTTTATTTAACTGGTCCTGTTAGCGTTACCGCTAGCGTTAGCACTAGCTTTAATGTGGCATAAGTGTTAGCACTAGCTTTCATGGGGCGCTAGCTAGCGTCAGCGCGGCGCTAATGCTAAACTCCTTCTGTGTCCCGTCTTCCTTTGTAAATATCTCATGTTTCAACGTGGGCACTTGCGGCTTTTACACGGCTGCGGCGTATGTATGTACCAAATGGTATTTCCTTTACAAATGTACTCGGTGAGGCTTGTAACCAGGTGCGCTCCGTAGGCCGGGAATTACGGTACATTAGCTAAGAAAAGGGAGGACTTTTATTGGATCCCATTGGATTGTTCAGGTGTACCTAACAGGTGATTGTATTTTGCGCGCAGGGGGAAAAAAACATGGGGGAAAATGTCAGGAACATAAAATCAACAAAGTTGGTTTGATTTCAGCTCAGCTCCGATGTGCGTATCCTGTTCTTCCTGCACAAATAAACAAACTTCAATCTCAATCTCTCCTAGACTCTCCAGCACGCACAGCCTTGCTCTCGCCACGACCTCAGAGAACCCCACCCCCACCCCGCGACCCCCGCGTTTGAGGCACGAAAGGGACTCTGGACCGCATTAGCTAGCCGCCCGACGCTAAGTTTCACCGGCAACCCGAGCGGCAAGACTTCTCCGGAAAGCGGCGGGCCTCGGCGGCGCCGGCAAGCCCATCGCAGGGGGTGCGTCGAGGGGAGAGAAAGAGGCGGCCGTAAACGGGAAGCGACCGACTTGCCGGGATGTTATCTTTGTTTCTCGCTGCCTTCTTGTAATGAAGTCTCAGCATCCCCGGCATAATTAATGCACGACTCGCCGTCATCACGGGGGAACGCCGGCACTCCGCTTAGAGCCGAGATGAAAAACCTTGTTGTGCGTCACACGACGCTCAACTTTAGTGTCCTTTCAAATGGTGTGAAAAAAGAAAAAGTTCAAGAAAAAGTAAAAGCCGGAGTGATAAACAATGATAACAGGAAATGCCCGTTTTTTGAGGAACTTTCCCCACCATGAATGTGACCTTAAACCTGCGCAATCCAAATAAAGTTTTTAATCTTTTACAGCAGGGGAGTAAATACGAATGAGTGAAATACTGTGGTTGCTAAAGTGTGCACACCCTCTTATAAACTGGGGTGTGGCTATGTTCAGAAGCAACCAATCACATTCACTCACTCACTCACTCACTCACGTTAATTGGAAGTGAGCACAAACTTGCCAATATTTAAAGTACCTCTGAAATAAAATTCAGGAATGAGACGGGTGGAGGGGCTAGAGTGAGGACTGAGAGTGGACGAGTTCAAATACTTGGGGTCAACAAGCCAGGTAAGGTGTCTGGTGTTCTATGTGACAGAAGAGTCTCTGCTAGGATGACGGGAAAAGTTTATAAAACAGTGGCGAGGCCGGCCGTGATATACGGATTAGAGACGGTGGCACTGAAGAGACAACAGGAAGCAGAACTGGAGGTGGCAGAAATGAAGATATCGCTCGGAGTGAGCAGGTTGGATGGGATTAGAGTTGAGCTCGTTAGAGGGACAGCCAAAGTTGGATGTTTTGGAGACAAGTTTCTAGAGAGCAGACTTCGATGGTTTGGACGTGTTCAGAGGCGAGAGCGTGAGGAAATTGGTAGGAGGATGGTAAGGATGGAGCTACCAGGGAAGAGAGCGAGAGGAAGACCAAAGAAAAGGTTGATGGGAAGGGAAGACATGTTAGAGAGGAAGATGGAAAAAGATAAATGGACAAGCCGAAAGAAAAAGAAGAAGATAAATACAGTATTTACCGAACAGAGTGAAAGCTTTATTTTTTATTTAGCGTAGTGCTAACAAAACATCAACATTCACCATGTCGAGTTGGGGTTAGACAGGAAGATGAACGATGGTGACCCCTAACGGGACAAGCCGAAAGGAAAAGAAGAAGAAGACTACTAGGTTTTCTTGACATGTGTTTTGCTTTTCTGAAGCTTTTGTCGCAACACGACTATGCGATTCCATCCACCTCGTCTGAGACCCCGGTTCCGACTGAAGAAAAAGAGCCTGAAAAAAGGTGTTATGGTTCGATTAAAATGAACTGTGATCGACCGGCGCCCATTCCGGCGTGTACCCCCAAAGTAAGCCGGTCTAGGCTCCAGTTAACCCGCATAAGGAGAAGTCGGATAGAAAATGGATGGATGGGAAGAGGGGGAGTGGGGACAACCCACACGTGCAAAGTGATAACATGCTCCACATGGGAGGGGACTGAGCCAGGATTAAAACCTGGAACCGCTAGACTGTGAGGCACACGCGCTAACGACTCTACACTATTCAGTTGCTAGTGTTAATTTTGAGACACAAAAAAGAATATACGGAGCCCCGAAAGGGACACTGAAAAAATAAAAGAAACTAACTTCAATCTCATTGTAATGAGTAAGTCACTCATTGCTGTGAAAGTTTCTCATTACAATGAGAAAGTTTCTCATTAAAATGAGCCCCAAAAGGGACATTGAAAAAAAAACAACTTGTTTCTCATTGTAATGAGTAAGTTTCTCATTATAATGAGAAACCCTCTCATTGTCATGAGTAAGTTTCTCAATGTAATGAGTAAGTTACTCATTGTAATGAGTACGTTTCTCATTATAATGAGAAATCCTCTCATTATATTGAGAAACGTACTCATTACAATGAGTAACTTACTCATTACTTTGAGAAACGTACTAATTACAATGAGATTCAAGCTATTTTTTTTCCTCATTGTCCCTTTAGGGGCTCCATTCTACAGAGACCCTGCTAGATATACGGAGCCCCTAAAGGGACACTGAAAAAAAACCAAACTAACTTGAATCTCATTGTAATGAGTAAGTCACTCATTGCTGTGAAAGTTTCTCATTACAATGAGCACGTTTCTCATTAAAATGAGCCCCGAAAGGGACATTGGGGAAAAAAAGCCAATCATTGTTTATCATTGTAATGAGTAAGTTTCTCATTACAATGAGAAACCCTCTCATTGTCATGAGTAAGTTTCTCATTGTAGTGAGAAAGTTTCTCAGAAATGAGTAACTTACTCATTACATTGAGAAACTTACTCATGACAATGAGATTCAAGTTGTTTTTTTCTTCAATGTCCATTTCGGGGCTCCGTAGGGATAGTGTGAAAAAAAAAACAACAACCCAAACCGTAATTTATGATAACACATGATGACATATATGAATCAGTATTTGCTCGAAAGGCGCGGCGAGAAAGCAGCCAGGAAATATTGCACACTGCACTCGAGCTTTTTTTTTTTTTTCCTGTACAATTACTCCTCTCTCGCAAAGTCAAAACCAAAACTTCAGCTTGCTCTTTCTCCCGTTTACGACAGTAATATCAAAAATATCGCCACAGCATCCATGCAGTCATTATTTTGACTCCATCCACGCAGGACAACGACTGACGGAGAATTCCGTTGAGGCGAGCATCCTCCTCCTCCTCCTCACTTGTTTATTTTCCTCTTGTCGAAGTTTGATTTACTCACTTGCAGCCAAAGTAAAGCTCCGCACTCACCGCACACGACTGTGCACCTTTACGACACCCCGATGGGGCTGCGCAAGGTTATTTTGCAGCCCGGCAGAAACTTTCCTGCCTTTTACTGCTCTGACGCTATCGATGTTTGTTTGTTTTTTTTTTTTTTTTATACCGTCATTGCTTGTTTACGCTGTAGAGAACAATCAAACAATGCGTGTTAAAAAAAAAAAAAAGTCTGTCACGGAGGTTATGTGTGGACGCAATCGCTTCCGTGTACGTTACCATACGTTTTTTTTTTTTTTCAATCATAGTTAATGAATGAGAGTTTCTGTAAAACCAGGGGTCATTTATTCAAATATTGGCATTTGCAGGGAATACTAGCGGAAAAGATCGATGGATTGCGGCAAAGGTTAATGTGTGGCCGAAGACGCTTCTGCGTTCACGGGACGTCAACCGCTGTCCCCCCCACAATCATAATGAATACGAGTTTGTGTAAAACCAGGGGTTTTTCTTTGTTGTATCAATTTTAATTGAAATTGAAATAAAATTTATTTGATTAATTAATTACAAAATTCTTTTTATTAATGTTTAATTAAAAGGACTAAATCCCACATAGTGACGGTTTTGACGGCTGGCTGGCGACCACGTCAGGGTGTGCCCCGCCTCTTGCTCGAAGATAGCTGGGGTAGGCCCTAAGCGCTACTGCGACCTTTGTGAGGATAAGCGGCTCAGAAAACGGATGGATGGGATGTCTTGTACTGCCGCCGCGTGGCCGAGGTGCACACTGCAAAAATAAGTAGCACAATGTACAATGACGAAAACGTGAGTAAAACAGAATTTCTTTTAATCACAATAAATTGTGTCATTATTATGTGTTACATGGAAAATATTATAGAGTGCTATTTTACTCTTTAAAAAATGGATTTTTTTTTAGGCTGTAATAGATAATGGCATTTCCTTTCATTTCAAAAAGGGAGAGGTGAGAGGCCTTTTGAGTTACGTACACGGTCAAGGAACAAAAAGTCATGGATCAAGGTACCACTGTACTGCAAAAAAAAAAACGAAAAAAAAAAACCCATAAAAAAACATAAAAACGATAATTTAAAAAGCTGTGACATATAAAGGGGAAAATGGCATTGAAATATGAAGAACTTGGAAGTCCACCAGTGTCACAGAACGGATTGATTTCAGATCAATGTAGGCATTTCCGTCCTTATAGATTCAAGCTAAAAATGGCATGATTTTGATTGATTATTTTGATAATGTATTTGTATCCTGACGAGAACAGATCCAGCAACAAAGTATTCGTATGCAACCATACTTTTATACGCTTAAATATTAAATATCGACGACTTACTCACCAGATCCATGTGTATATCCAGTTGTCCAAGACAAGCGGAAGCTGGTTAATAGTCCAATTTATTATCGGCGAAAACATCGACTTCAGCATTAAAAACGAGTTGATCTCATTTTTCCACGTTTATTATCACCTTCTAAATGTCTGACGGTATCGGACAAGACTCCCGGGGAGTCGTGCCGCAAGACGTATTTCCGTGTCGTCTCCAACCGACTTAGCGTTGAGCAACGCTTAGCTTGACCGGCAATGTGGCGACGTAAACAGAAATCACGTGATTTGATGATGTAGGTGCACGGGTTCCGGACAAAAATCAAGACTTTGGATTCGTCCCACGTTACAAAAAAATGGATGTTCGATTTATTGGACACGAAACTGTCCGTAGGTGTGAGCTATTTGCGTTACGTGCCCTGGGATTGGCTGAGGACCGGTCCGGCGTGTACCCCCTCCGACTGGATGGAGTCCAACTCCCTCGCGACCCAAATGAGGACAAGCGCATGTATATTCCGAAATACCACACAGAAAAAATAAAAACTGTAATCCTTCCACGATTGGGATTTACTTCTGCTATCATCACAAACTGTACTGATATTAACAATATATAATATGCAAGTGCTTCTATAAAACTGAGCAAATTGAAATGGAGGATATTGGAGGTTTTTATTTTTATGATTTCCATAATCGTAGGAACTACCGTGATTATAACCATGACAAGAACTCTAAATGTGTTCACTTGTCAAATATGGTTGTTTGGTCATTGACCCTAATATGTTCCAAACAATCTGCACCGAGCAGATGGAGGAGGGCACGGAGCCAATCGCACAAATGGCATATCGTCTAATCGCCGTTCGCGCTAAAGCGGCCCGGCGGCTCGTTTTCAGAGTGGACGCCGTTTTTTTTTGGGGGGGGGGGGGGGGTTTGTCCCCCCCCTTCGCCCGAAGAGATTCCCCTTCCTGCGACACATGAAAAAAAAAAATCCCAAACGCTTCTTCAACTAATCCAATGCAATCTAATGAGAGTCGATACGAGATAAGGAACGGATTAAAAGTAAATACGTGAATTTAAAAACAATCTACCCTTATTATGAAATGCAAGAATATCTATTATTATGTTCGCTGCACGGTGGAGAGACTGGTTAGAGTGTTGGCCTCACAGTTCTGAGGACCACGGTTCGAATCCCACCTCCCCCTGTGTGCCTGCGCGCCGGTTTCCTCCCACATCCCAAAAACATGCGTTCATTGGAGACCCTAAATTGCCCGTAGGTGTGATTGTGAGTGCGACTGTTGTTTGCCTCTATGTGCTCTGCGATTGGGTGGCGACCAGTTGAGGGTGTCCCCCGCCTCCTGCCCATTGACAGCTGCTCCCGTGACCGTTGTGAGGATAAGCGGCTCAGAAAAATGGATGGATGGATGGATATTATTATGGTTGTAGTTTGGAGGAGTGTAGAATGCACACCACACCACACGACATACATGCTAGTCCACAGGTGTCAAACTTGAGGCCCGTGGGCCAAATTGGTCTCACCACATGATTTTATGTGGCCCGTGATGTCAAATCACGTGTGTCAACTCCCATGATTCTTGTTGAAAATTTTTCAATTGTGACAGCATGGTGGCTCAGCTGGTAAAGCATTGGCCTCACGGTTCTGAGGTCCCGGGTTCAATCCCAGACCCCACTTGTGTGGAGTTTGCATGTTCTCCCCGTGCCTGCGTGGGTTTTCTCGGAGCACTCCGGTTTACTCCCACATTCCAAAAACATGCAACATGAATTAGACACTTTAAATTGCCCCTAGGTGTGATGAGTGCGGCTGTTTGTCTCGATGTGCCCTGCGATTGGCTGGCAACCAGTTCAGGGTGTACCCCGCCTCCTGCCCGTTGACAGCTGGGATAGGCTCCAGCACTCCCCGCGACCCTCATGAGGATAAGTGGCAAGGAAAATGGATGGATTGATATTATTATGGTTGTAGTTTGGAAGGGCGTAGAATGCACAGCACGCCGCACGACGTTGTGTATCAAGGGTGTCAAACTCGTTTTTCTCGCGGGCCACATTGTGGTTCCGGTCTCCCTCAGAGGCCGTTATGACAGTGAAAATATTTTTATTTATATTTTATTATTTTTTTATTATTATATTTTATTATTTTATTTAATCGTCTCATCGTATTTACATCATCACTTTATGATCTACTTTTGGAATCAGAAATCAAGGGTAATGTGGATAAGTGGTCTAGAACAGGGGCGTCAAACTAATTTTTCTCGCGGGCCACATTGTGGTGGTAATGTGTTTTTCAACTATTCATGTTTGGTAACACAAACAATGCTTGTAATATCTCAACTATCGTTTATGATGCATGACAATTTGGATTTTTTTTGTACAAATTTTCACAAGAAAAATTGACACTAGATTTGGATTCGCGGGCCACATGAAATCATGTGGCGGGCCGGATCTGGCCCCCGGGCCTTGAGTTTGACAAATGTGTTGTATATTCTTGCCCACAGGTGTCAAACTCAAGCCCTGTGGGCCAGATTTGGCCCACCATGTGATTTTATCTGGCCGGCGAAGGCAAATCACGTGTGTCAACTCCCACGATTCTTTAATTTCAAAATTTCAAATTGTCACATCGTAAATGATGAGACGTTGCAGTCATTTTTGTGTTACCAAACATCAACAATAGTTGGAAAACCCATTACCCTGGATCTCTGTTTCCATAACTTATTCATAAATTTTATGTGTAAATATGACGAGGCGATTAAAGATTTTGATGGTTTAACAGCCCTGTGAGGGAAATTGCAAAAATTATAGTGGCTGCAACAAAAATGAGTTTGACAGCCCTGTAATAGTTGGAGAAAAAGATGAAGCAGCATATTCTGTTAAAATGATAATTAAAAAAAAAAAAAAAAACTAATATCGGTATTTATCTGCTAAACCAGCCAGGGGGCAAATATAGAAATGGAAACAAAAGAGGGTAATATTTCAACTGCGGTTCTTCGACTCCTGCCAAAATCCAACCACAAAGCTGCAGGGACAATATGCTGGATAAAAAAAAAAAAAAAAAAAGCCGGTGGAAACTGAAATGGAAGTTGAGCAAAAATCGCTATGGTATAATTCAATCTTTAAAAAAAAAAAAGTTGACTACATCTGAGGATTTTTGTGATTTCATGTACAGTAGAACACGGGGGTCAAACTCATTTTTTGTCGCAGGCCACATTGTTGTTCCGGTTTCCCTCAAGCGGGCCGTTATGACTGTGGAACAAAAATATTTCATCACCTCATCATATTTACATCATCAATTTATGAACTAGTTTTGGAATCAGAAAGGGTGATTCACGTTTGGTCACACAAAGATCCTTGTAATATCTCTATTGTTTATGATGCATGACAATTTGGAATTCCTGTACAAATTTTTACAAGAAAAATTGAAATTGACGCTCTAGATTTGCCTTGGTGGGCCACATAAAATCATGTGGCGGGCCAGATCTGGCCCACGGGCCTCGAGTTTGACACATGTCCCTTAAATCTATGTCATTCCTATTCACTTTAATTTATGATTTATTTATTAACTTTTTTAGGGTTTAAACCATTAATATAGGCCATTTTTAATCATGTTAAGGGTTTACGCCAGCTATTCAGTTTTTTTAAAAACACTTTCTGTCCAAATCGTAGGTCGTCCAGTGTCCTGCACCATGATATGATATATGACAATTTGAAATTTTGTTACAGATTTTTTACAAGAATCACGGAAATCGACACTGTAGATTTGGCTTGGCGGGCCACATAAAATCACCTGGGCGGGCCAGATCCGGCCCGCGGGCCTCGAGTTTGACAGTTGTGCCTTAAATCGATGTTATTCCTATTCACTTTAATTTATGATTTATTTATTTGACTTTTTAGAATTTAAACCATTAATATAGGCCATTTTTAATCATGTTAAGGGTTAACGCCAGCTATTCAGTTTTTTTAAAAACACTTTTTGTCCAAATCGTAGGTCGTCCAGTGTCCTGCACCATGATATGATATATGACAATTTGAAATTTTGGGACAGATTTTTTACAAGAATCACGGAAATCGACACTGTAGATTTGGCTTGGCGGGCCACATAAAATCACCTGGGCGGGCCAGATCCGGCCCGCGGGCCTCGAGTTTGACAGTTGTGCCTTAAATCGATGTTATTCCTATTCACTTTAATTTATGATTTATTTATTTGACTTTTTAGGATTTAAACCATTAATATAGGTCATTTTTAATCATGATAAGGTTTAATGCCAGCTATTCATTTTTTTTTTTAAAACACTTTGTCGAGTGTCCTGCGCCATAATATGAAAGATGACAATTTGAAATTTTGTGACAGATTTTTTTTTTTTTTTTACAAGAATCACGGAAATCAACGCTGTAGATTTGGCTTGGCGGGCCACATGAAATCACCTGGGCGGGCCAGATGTGGCCCCCGGGCCTCGAGTTGGACACCGGTGCAGGAGCTATTTCCCAATTCCTCACGTGGGACCGGCTTCTACGTCACGAGTCATGACAGACGAGCTCAGTGGTGGTGCGCTTACTCTGGTGTGGCCGAGGGAGATAGACCTGCCAGTCTGAGCATCAGATTTAGCTCTCCCGGCCTCTCCGCCTTTGGACCCGTTTGCGCCGGCTGACTGAGGACCTGTGTTGCTCGACGACAACAACAACAAAAAAAAAACACCGTCAGAGATAGCTCGGCCGTGCGTGAAATTGATTCTGTACTAACAAACAAGGGGATCTGTTTCTCCCCCGACGGTTAATCAAATCATCTTGGGGAATGAGGGGGGGTCGGTGGGGGGGAAATCATTAACTTCCAACTGTAAATCAAGTTGAGTGCCAACCTGGTGTCCCATTAACCCTCAAAC
Organism: Syngnathoides biaculeatus; assembly: GCF_019802595.1. Classification (NCBI taxonomy): domain Eukaryota; kingdom Metazoa; phylum Chordata; class Actinopteri; order Syngnathiformes; family Syngnathidae; genus Syngnathoides; species Syngnathoides biaculeatus. The sequence goes on along the minus strand of NC_084653.1, from coordinate 23,344,182 downwards.
CTGTTCAATAGCTAATTACGGCAATTACTTCAGGCGCGGCGCGGCGTTTAATCATGAATGACTGGCCCATTTATAGCTGCGGCTTCATTACCGCTGGCAGCGCGTGGCGATGACCCTCCCGATCTGTACGCGCAAACGGATAAACGTGACTGTTGACGTCTTCCAGGCGAGCCACCCACGGACTGTGCCGTTATTTCGATGAATGGAGGAACCAAAAGAGTTCTTCGCAGCGAGCAGCCTGTTCAGTTCCGTGATGTTCTCTCGATAATTGCCCGCAACTCGCGGCACGTAAACAGCAACTCGGGAACGTACGCGGCTGTTTGGATTCACAGGGGAAAGTACACGACAGCGCACAAACTTCCAATTATGAAGTACAGGGAGTCCTCGGTCTACGACTGAGATCAATTCCTACAGTGGCGACTCAACTCGGATTCCACCATTAAAGTCAGAATTTACATCAAAATATATCTATAAAAAACAAGTACATTGAAATAAACAAGATGATGTACTTAGCTAAGCTAAACTTAACTAAGGGGAGGCTGTGCTTAGCTACGGGTTGTAATGAATTTTCTTATGGCCTTAGAAGCATCGCTAAAAGACGCAGCCTCGTTCTTTGGGGCGATAACATCGAAAAAAGGAGGGCGGAAAATGCAAAGATACTCCCGGCGCGCGAACACGGGCTAGCTTTAGCCAGACAAAAATGGCGGACGGGGGACGGGCGTTGTAAAGTCGGAATGTCTCAGGTCGAGACCGGACAAGTCGTGTTCTCGTGAGGCGGGATTTGCAGAATAACTTGCAATACGATATCGCAATGCAGCGCTAATGCAGTAATCCAGCCGCGCATTTTCCATACTGCTTATCCTCAACGTCGAGGGAAGCTCGCTATTTGAAGAATTGTGGTACATTTCCCAAGGCAATTGTGAATTTCAGTGAGGTATGTCCACAAGCAATTGTTTGGAATTAGCGAAGGTAATGGTTTCTTCAGTCCAAAATCCAATATTTGCTTTAAATCCAAGTCCATTTAAGTCCGCACAAAGCAGTGGCAAAGGTGGGGAACGAAGGGGGTGCGGGGCGGGACAAGGGGGAATACTAAAAAGGACCAATCGTCAAATTCAGCGGCGTTTGTGGCGCACGTCAGAAAAGAAATCCTCAATGAGGTCGAGAATGCTTCGCCGCCCGGAAAAGCAACATCGCACAACAACGTGGCCACGGCGTGACATCCGCATTTTGGGCCACGATGCGGATCACGGCACCGGTGGCCCCCGCTTTTGTGTGACTTTATCATCGCAAATGGAGGCCGAGTGGACCGCAACCTTCGCTGAACAGCGCTGGCGTGACCTAATTAGGTGCACGTTGTTGAGGTCAATCAATCATGTCTGTGGAGTCGGGTTGACGTGGTAACGGAAAACTGCAAGTCTAGGTCAACTAAAATTGAAATATCGTTATGAGAACATAATGTGGATTTTGAGCAATTTGTTCTTGTTCTTGATTTGCGAGCTAACAGTTTTTCACTGAACAAATGCATCATCCATCCATCCATTTTCACACATGCGCCTGTGCTGGGATTTGAACAGCACAACTGTGAGGTCAATGCTCTAAACAGTTGCCCCACCGTGCTGCTACATAAATAATACACGTGTAAAATATTACACAGCACTTATTGAATTCGACCTGGGCCAACTCTTCTCCACGTTGATTTAAATGTGCTTAACCATCTGATTGCTGAAATGGAAGCCACTGGGAATTAGTTGCTTATTTAATGATGAACCAATATCAAATATTTCTTCAATATTTTTCCGTGTCAATGGAAATTTTTCAAATGTCAAATTTTTCGATGCCAATGTCCAAACCAGGGGTGTCAAACTCATTTTTGTCGCGGTCCACATTGTACTTGCGGCTTCCCTCAAAGGGCCGTTGTGGCTGTGAAATGATAAAAATCTTTATTTACACATGAAATTTATGAACTAATTTTGGACTCATAAATCAAGGAGAATGCATTTTTCCAACTATTGTTGTTTGTTGACCCAAATATGCATGCTTATAGTATCTGAACGTTATCATTTATGATAGGACAATTTGAAATTTTGGTACAGATTAGAACAAAAAATGGAAGTTGATTCACATGATTTGCATATGCAGGCCACATAAAATCATGCAGCTGACTGGATCTGGCCCCCGGGCCTAGAGTTTGACACCTGTGGTCGAAACGACCTAATTTTTTTTTCTTTTTTAAATCAACAATTCCAAGTCGGTTTCTGGCGTTCCGCTTCCGTGACGCACGTCCCGATTGTGCCTCTCGAGATCATAAAAATCCAAATTGTTTGCACGACCCCCCGCCGCGTAAATCCGGGCCTCGGAGTTTTGTGTGGAGCTGTCTGTGGTGCTGAACAAGATTCGCGTCGCTCTCCGACAGCCACCTTGTCAGCACTTCCCGCTCGAGGGAGCGACTGTGACAGACTGAGGCGTCGGGGGAGACCCTTGTTGTGAACTGTCCAGAGTGGGGGTATTGATTTTGTTGTTTGTCAGGGGAGGTGGAATCCGGCTGATGTCTTTAACCCTTTCCTCCGCTCACGTCGAATCGAGCTACGCGCTCATCGGTCACACCTAACATGAGGTACGCTTCTCAATGAGATCCCGTACAACGGCTGGATTAAAAAAAAAAAAACGAAAAACTCTGCATTTCTAGAGATAAGAACGCATATGGGACATAGTTGCACGTACAGATTGCGCCTTGAGGTAAGAGTGACTTGACGTGTGAGTGTTTCATGTGGAAGTAAATATGTGCCACCGGGATTTCAATTTGAAATGTAAAGTAATCCCATTTTCAATAATTGTATTTCACTGTAACTTTTCAATGTTAACAATTCAACTGGCTACAATTCTTGGTCTAAAGCTCACCATCTGTGCCACCGGGCAGGGTTGCTTCAGGTCAGAATCAAACACCCAGCCAATCGCTGTTACGCTTTCTTAGTATGTGATGTCACTTGAGTAAGAAAGTGTAACTGGGATCGACTGGGTGTTTGGTTCTGACCTGAAGTAACCCTGCCTGTTGGCACAGACGGTGAATTTTTTACAGTTAGACCATTTTAATTCATTTTTATTGTATTTTTTATTATTTTAAATTTATTTCATTTCATTTTTTTATTTTAATTTTATTTTCATGTACGTTTTATTATTTTATTTTTATTTTTAAATTAGACAATATTAGACATCGAACAGCCAGCCAATCTCAGTTACGCTTTCTTAGTCACGTGACATAATGTACGAAGAAAGCGTAACTATAATTGGCTGGCTGTAACCCTGAGTAACCCTCCTGGTGCCACAGATGGTAAATTTTAGACAGAAATTTTTAATTTATTTTTGTTTTATTTTTTAATTTTTAAATTTTCATTTATTTTATTTTAAAATTTTATTTATTTATATTTTATTTTGAATTTAGGCAATTTTAGACATCGAACAGCCAGCCAATTGCAGTTACATTTTCTTAGTACATGAAGTCACACACTAAAAAAGCGTAATTATGATTGGCTGGCTGTTCGGTTCTGACCTGAAGTAACCCTGCCTGGTGCCACAGATGGTGAATTTTAGACAGCGAATTGTAGCCAGTTGAATTGTTAACATTGACATTGTTACAATGAAATACAATATTTGAAAATGTGACCACTTTACATTTCAAATTAAAATCCTGTTTTCTGTGGCATTTCAAATTCATATCCTGGTGGCACATATTTCCATCTATAGTTTCAAGAGACAAGTCATCGTTTGTCCAATTATTATTTTTTTTTGTTGTTGTTGTTGTTGCCTTTACTTGGAACTGCAGACTTGAGATATGAATGTTGTATGGAAAGAAGGAGAATTTTGGCAAATAGTAAACAATTCTTTAACAAAACAAGAGGCTAAAAGCTGATTATCGCTACTCTCAGTTTAAGTTTACTGTCAAATGAAAAAGAAAATCACACATTTGAAAAAAAAAAACACAGGTTAGCCTTTCAGTCCCCTAGCTAAATGCTAAACACCATCTGTATTGCAGTGCTATCATGCTTTAAACAATGAACACAAACTGTGCAGCAACACATGTAGACAGACAATAAAACGGTGTTCAGGGTCACATATTTTTTATCCTCTGCAAAGAACGACTAATATCAGTGCCGTAATGATGATCTGACAGGAACTGACATCACATTAAACAGTGTCTATTGCACACAAGGTGGCCAAGGTGAAGCAAACTGTTCGTTTTTTCCTATTCTATTAGCAAAATTTGCGATACCAGTGTTTTGAGTTATTAGCACGGTCACGGAAATGCAAATCATCTTTCAAGGTACCACTGTATTTGTACAGTCGAGCTTTTGAGGACAGCCATCCTCACAACTCTTCCCTCGATTGCACGCTAACATCTGGCGCCGACAGCGCAGGGCCACCGCCCTGGTGGCTCCGTACCCAATAGCAGGCACGAACACATATCCGACGTGCCGAGATGAAGGGAGAGTCATTATGCGGCGATGGACTGAAGCCTCTCGCGACATTAAGAAGCTCGCGCTGCTGCCGCTTGGCCTCGGTGTGCGGAATCGGTATCATTGAAGACGGCTACGGTCACGCAATTTGGGAAAATGTGACTGTAAAATCTGATCGCGGAGCATGAAGTCGTGACACGCGACCTCAGTTGATTGAATCTGAATGAAGGGGACGCGAGAAAATGAGGAATTTACATGGAACGAAAGCAAATCACATACAAAGCAGTAAGACTGGTTGGTATGTTTGCCTTGCGGCGTCATACATATTTGTGTGTGAGAGAGCGTCAAGTCTGCGTGTGTGTGTGTTTGGGGGGGAGGAGAGACCACCTTAAAGCCTTTTAACTGGTGGACGCCTGCGATTGGCTGGCAACCCGTCGACAGCTGGGATAGGCTCCAGCGCTCCCCGCGACCCTTGTGAGGATAAGCGGCAAAGACTGGATGGATTAACTGGTGGAGGGAGTGATTCATAAACGATACTCAAATAACCCACGGCGACAAATTCAACAAGCCATCAATTGTTGTTAATCAGAAGTTAACGCTCATTTGGTTAACACTAATGTTATGAAATGCAGTTTTGCTTACCTTGTGTTAAGGAAACACGGACTAATTTAACCATATCCGTGCTTCTCGCTTAAAAAGAGTAAATCTATAGTAAGTAAATCTATAGCTCTGCTTACTTAACTACAGTAAAGCTTCGGTCCCCGTTTTCGAACAAATCGGTTTTCGAATGAAAATTTTGAACAAAAATCGGGACTCGAAACCCCCCGACAAAGCCCGGAAATAACATATCGCGCGTGGCGCAAGCAGCTGACCCACCCGGGACGGGTTTTGTTATTGTCTATTTGAACTCCCCCGCCGGAAAAAAAAAAAAAAAAAAAACAAAAAACAAAAAACAAAAAACGGAAATGACATAACGCGCGCGGCGCAATCAGCGGACTTGTTAGTCTGTATGACGCAGCCTCTGTACTTTGTTTTTCTTCTGATCTCATTCTCATCATCTCGTATTGACCGCCAATCGTGGCAAGTGGAGGTAGTAAGCCTGCTGGTGCTGAAAAACGGAAAGCTTTGCGTAAAACTGTCGACTTCGAGAAAGAATTGATAGCCGAATGCGAATATTTAAATTATTTTATTCTATAAAGTATTTATACTATACATGTATTTCTACCGCGGCACAGTGGATCAGCTGGTAAAGCGTCGGCCTCACAGTTCAGAGAACCCAGGTTCAATCCTGGCCCCATCTGTGTGGAGTTTGTATGTTCTCCACGTGCCGGCGTGGGTTTTCTCCCCGTGACCCTCGTGAGGATAAGCGGCAAAGAAAATGGATGGATGTATTTCTACTATGCAATTTATTATCAGGAAAAGCTTTTAAAAATGCTTTAAAACGCCAATTTTTTTTCGGCTTGGAACCCATTATTTATTTTCCCCATTCATTGTAATGCGAACCATCGATTTGGTTTTCGAACAATTCACTTTTCAAACCATTTTCTGGAACGGATCACGGTCGAGAACCGAGGCATCACTGTATATGCAAACAAGCAATTAAAACTAACATTTCAAAATTGTTCTGCTTTAAAAATGGTATTTATGATGCTGACAATTCCCCCTTTTTAGTGGATTATTCCCACCCCCCCCCCTCCTTTCCTATGGGATATTCTGTTGGACTGACCAGCATCCCTCCGAACGATTTGGGCTCGATCGCGCTCGGATGCCTTTGACTTTGAGCTGCGGTTAATTGTTGTGATTGCGCGCATAAATTAAAAATCAAAGGTTGTTAACCTTGCCCGGGCGCTATTTGTCTTTGTAATGTGACAAAACACTCATCAAAGCTGTTGATGAACGGGCCTCCGTTTGCTTACGCGGGAGGGTCCCGCGGGACCGTCGGCCGCTTTTAAACAATCAACGCCGGCAGTCAAACGGGCGGCCATCTCCCGCCACCGTTCCCGACTTGTTCGTCGGCACTTTTCTCGTGAAAACGTACCGCGTCAGGCCGCCGGCGGCTGAATATTACCGGAATAAAAGGCGTGCGGAGATTGTAATTAATAAACTGCAGGGGAACCGCCATAAAACACGAGGCGCAATAAAGCCGGCGTGCCGCTCGCGCGAGAGAAATTACAAATGGCAATTAAGCAAATATATTCCGTCAATAAAGACCAGTCCGTAAATGAACAACAAACACAAACATCTGCGCAAAAAAAAAAAAAAAAAAAAATGGATGATAACGGTGACAAAAACATTCCCCAAATACTTTTCGTCTAACAAATGAGGGCTTGGCATTTCCTCGGCGTATGTACCAGAGCGACGTTATTTCGCTGGCTTTTAAAAACTTCCATCCTGCCGCGGAACCCGTTACCAAGGCTTTACGGTACGTGCGAGACCCTGCGAGTGCAAGCTCGCGCGCTCCAAAACGCGGGGATACTAATCAGGATGAATGTTTTTGTGCTTCTGTGGAGGTGCTTTAACACTCTGCACACAAGTGTACAAACTAAGCAGTTTCAAATTGGACACAAAATAATACAACAAATGAAAAATGGGGGAAAAAACCATCTGAAGCAGTTGATTTTACTGAATTACAACACAAACGTTGATTGCACATAATTAAATCCATCCATCCGTTTTCTTTGGCGCTTATCCTCACGAGGGTCGGGGGGAGTGCTGGACCCTATCCCACCTGTCAACGAGCACCTTGAACTGGTTGCCAGCCAATCGCAGGGCTCATCGAGACAAACAGTCATGTCCCCAGATATAAAGTTGCGGGTGTGTGTTCTGTTTGTAATTATGAGTGTGCCCCTTTAAGAGAGGAGGGGGGCGGTGTCAGGTAAACTAGGAAGTACAAGTAGGCTGAGCAGCAGCTCCTGTGTGGGTCAGTGTTTAAAAAAAAAAAAAAAAACAAAACCAAGAAAAAGACATCAGGCTGTGATTCTCTGCGCTGGATCGATTTTCATATACGATGAGAGTGTGCGACAAGTGCGCAATTGGACAGTTGCGCAAGACTACACAAAATAAGTGACGTATTTCAATATCTATGTATTTCTACTCCTAACAAATTTTACGTGATTTTTCGTGCTCGACTGTGCAGATTTGCGAGTGCGGTGGCGCGCGGCCTGTCCATCCATTTTCTTTGCCGCTTATCCTCACGAGGGTCGGGGGGAGTGCTGGAGCCTATCCCAGCTGTCACGGGGCAGGAGGTGGGGCACACCCTGAACTGGTCGTCAGCCAATCGCAGGGCACATACAGACAAACAGTCGTACTCACAATCACACCTAGGGGCAATTTAGAGTGTCCAGTTCATGTTGCATGTTTTTAGGATGTGGGAGGAAACCGGAGTGCAGGGAGGAAACCCACGCAGGCACGGGGAGAACATGCAAACTTCCACACAGGCGGGGCCGGGATCAAACCCGGGTCCTCAGAACTCTTGAGCCAGTGATTCTCAACCAAGGTCATATCTTATATTTGAAAACACAAATGGAACAATTCTAATAATTTCTCGCAGCACACCAGAAGAACTCTCACACTGGTTGGGAACCATTAGATGAAGCCATATTTTGTTATTAGCCAGCTCCGAATGGATAACTTTGGCGCGAGTTTCGTAAATCTGAAAAAAAATGCCTATGTCTCGTTTTGAAAACAAACTCTTCATTTTATTTTGGTAGGTTTCCACTTCCTGCTTTATGCCCTTGATGTTAACTTGCTGACTCTCAGCTGGCAGCTATTAGTGAGAAAATAAATTTAATATCTTCATCTGTTTGTGTCATTTTAGGCAAAAAAAAAAAGAAGAGCACTGAATGGAGAAGTCGACGGCGATGTGAGATTCAGATGCCGATATTTATTTGTATATTTTACCATTTTAAATTACTGCTTACGAAATGAGATGTGATGTTTATTACCGCTACTACTTTGTCATTAAATTTAAGGGAGCATTTATAACTGTGCAATATTGGTTTTAGTGCATTATTTTACAATTGTTTCACTGCTTATGCTTGTGTGACTATTGATCATATCAAAATTTCACTCCTCCTTTAATTAAAAGCTTCCCCGAACAGTTCATGAAACTTTTATGATGGCATCAATATTAACTATTCAATAAATTGTTCAAACTCTAATTCAGTGCAATGGCAAAGCATGTAAAGCAAACAAATCGGAGGTCGAAAAGAGTCACAGAGCAAGATCGCGTAAGACTTTCGAGGTCCAGTTTTCTTCATATTGGACTGTTGTGGATCAATTGGTCCCGAAGGCAAAAGTAGGCGACAGACCATCTGCTCCGATGAAGTAAAAAAAAAAAAAAAAAAAAAAATACACGAGGCAGAACACTTTTCGGGTCCTTGTGAATGTTAACGACAAATTTGCGGCACGCAAGCAGCGCTCGCCCTCCTGCGGGGTCCGGCATGCTCGGTGCTCGCTCAGCCGGCGCTTGACTAAAGAAATAAATAAAAGTGAATACCCGCCGTCACTCAAACTGCTCTCTGTGAGACATACGCAGCACAAAAGAAGGAGGATATTGAAAGAGGGCTTAGAATTCAAAGCCCGAACACCGCAAATACAGTGAAGAAAATAAGTATTTGAACACCCTGCTATATTGCAAGTTCTGCCACTTAGAAATCATGGACGGGCCTGATGTAACGTAATGTACAAAGAAAAATCCAGAAATTACAGTGTATGATTTTTTTTAATGATTTATTTGTGTGATACAGCTGACAATAAGTATTTGAACACCTGAGAAAACCGATGTTAATATTTGGTACAGTAGCCTTTGTTTGCAGTTACAGAGGTCAAATGTTTCCTGGAGTTGTTCACCAAGTTTGCGCGCACTGCAGGAGGGATTTTGGCCCACTCCTCCACACAGATCTTCTCTATATCAGACAGATTTCTGAGTTTCAGCTCCCTCCAAAGATTTTCTATTGGATTTAGATCTGGAGACCGACTAGGGAACGCCAGAAGCTTGATGGGCTTCTTACAAAGCCACTCCTTGGTTTTCCTGGTGGTCTGCTTCGGGTCATTGTCATGTTGAAAGACCCAGCCACGACCCATCTTCAGGGAAAGAGGTTGTTCCTCAAAATCTCACAAAAACACCCCCAAAGCATGATGCTACCACCCCCATGCTTCACAGTAGGGATGGTGTTCTTGGGACGCAACTCATCATTCGTCTTCCTCCAAACACGGTTGGTGGAATTATGACCAAAAAGTTCAATTTTGGTCTCATCTGACCGCAAAACTCTCTCCCACGACTCCTCTGTATCATCCAAATGGTCAGTGGGAATACATAGAATGGAGGTGGACTTTTAAAAGCGAACTAACAGGTCTTTGAGGGTCAGAATTCTAGCTGATACACAGGTGTTCAAATATAATTTGCAGCTGTATCACACAAATCGTTAAAAAAAAAAATCATATATTGTGATTTCTGGATTTTTCTTTTTAGATGATCTCTCTCACAGTGGACATGCACCTACCGTGAAAATTTCAGACCCCTCCACGATTTCTAAGTGGGAGAACCTGCAATGTAGCTGGGTGTTCAAATACTTTTTTTTCTTCACTGTATGGCAAAGTACAACGCACAACAGCGCATCTCAGTTGATCTAGCACTAAAAATTTCAATACTAAATCACTGACTGAATGCACAGTTACATTTTTCTTGTCACTTTGATGGCTCCACACTTGGAAAAAATAGACCGGCCATTTTTTTTTTTCGAAGGGGCAATTCCATTGGTTCGCTCCTTTCAATCGTCTCATTGGTACCTTAAACAAGCAAGTAGAAGTTTAAATGGTTTGACCAGGGGCCTCCTTCAGTTCTGACGACACCAGCTAAATTTCAAATGTTTGCACTCCCTCCTGCTGACCCGCATGCCCCCTCCGGGCTGCGTTGTTGAACGATATAAAAATAGGACCTTAAACCCCTTTTTTCTCCACTCGGGTCTTTTTGTCTTGAGCTTTTTCTTCTCGGGAACATCCACTTGTCAGAGAATTAATGGGCGCGGTAGCGGCCAATAATGCTAACTTTTTTCTTTGGGCCGGGATGGATTGCGTCTAAGCGACGAGATTGGTTCCGGTGTTCCCTGCGGACCGCAGCCTTTGGCGTTTGGTGATAAATGCCGACTGTGCGGTAATACCGTATGATTAACGGACACAGCCCGAAGTCCTATATCCTCGTCGCCATCAACACCCGCCCCCGCAGGCCTCCTCTTTTCGCCTCCGCGCCGTACCCGAATCAATCATCTGCATAGACCCGCAGTCTGGAGTGAGAACAGATGTTCAATGCTCAGTGCTCTCTGTTACTACTGGAGGGAAGCGGAAATGAACGCAACACTGCCTTTAAGTAACAATGGCCCATTGACTACATTTCCGCAGTCCATTATGAAGAAAAGTAATGATCAATTAATCCATCTATTCATAAATTTTCTGTAGTGCTCGTCCTCATGAGGGTCACAGGAGAGTTTGAATCTTATTGCTCGCGACTTTGGGAGAACGGTTGGGTAAACGCTAGACTGGTCATTAGCTAATCAGAGGACATACCGTAATTTCCGGCCTACACGCCGCAACTTCTTTCACGTGCTTTCAACCCTGCGGTTTATGTGGTGATGCGGCGCTAGCATTAGTACGGCGCTAGTGTTAGCGCACCTGGTAGTAAGCTTCGGTACGCAAGTGCGAGCGTTAAACTCTTTCTGTGTACTGAGGCTTACAAAAAGGTGGGCTCTGTCGGCCAGGAATGACGGTATATACACACAAACAAATATCCACACTCACATTTACACCTATGGGCAATTTACACTCTTCGATGACCCAAACATTTTAAGAAAGCCGGTGTCCCCAAAAAACTCGCACAACCGAACCTGAGAAACGCGAGGCGGATGTGCTAACCTGGTCAATAAGTAGACACATTTTGTCTAAAATTTACCGTAATTCCCGGCCTACAGTGCGCACCTGGTCATAAGTCTCACCGAGTACATTTGTAAAGGAAATACCATTTGTTACACACTGTACATACGCCAGAGCTGTGTAAGAGCTGCAAGTGTCCACATTGAAACACGAGATATTTACAAAGACGGTACAGAGAAAGACTTTAATGCTAGCGCAGCACTAATGCTAGCCCTAACGCTAGCGCTGCACTATCGCTAACGCTGGCACAGCACTAGTGCGAATAAAACTTGCCGGTAAATATCACTGAGACACTCCAGTAACACAGCAGCAACAATCTAGCACAGCACTAACGTTACCGCAGCGCTAACAGGCCGGTAAAAGTCCCTTCCTCGGCATGTATATTCTACCAGTCTCACTCTTACCTTTTCCGCTCGAGCACCCCCTTGTGGTCGTTAGAAAAAAATGCACAAATTAGCCGCGTCACCGCATAAACCGCAGGGTTGAAGGTGTGTGAAAAAAGTGGTAATTTGATGGTTATAACCGCTATCTGAATGTTCTACAGCTATTGTATTGAGAAAAATAATGCCGGCCAGAAGAGGTACATAGTGTAGGTCTGGTGGAAGTACAGTGGATATAAAAAGTCTACACACCCCTGTTAAATACCAGGTTTTTGTGGTACAAAAAAAAAAAAAAAATGAGACCAATAAGAATCATTTCAAAACTCGTTTGTTCTGTCACCCATAACCTGTGCAAGTCAAGTGGGGGCGGGGGGGACGTGTCGCGAGGGGATGTCAAACTAAACAACTGAAAGAATCTGGTTGCACAATTGCGCACACCCCCATGACTGGAATGCGGCCGAGTTCATAATGAATGAATGAGATTCGAACTCACGTGAAATTGGAGCCAGCACACAGATGCCACCAATAAAATGGGTTAAAATTCTGTATGTATTTGTTTTTACAGTGGATGTCGCACTATTTTATTTTATTTTTTACTGACAACCAACCTTTTCAACCTGCAAAGAGCCACGACAGTCATCACCTCCATATTCAACAAACTCAATACGAAATACGAAGAGCTGCGTTCAATAACAGGAAAGAACACAGCGCCGATATGGCAGTTTCGATGTGAGCGCCAAACACGATCAGACTCGATAATAAGAGCAATATTATTTTAAAAAGGGAACGGTGACTCGACAAATAAAAAAAAGGAAATCACATCATTGATAGCGAGATTGCAGAGGTGGCATAAGCAGTCCGATCAATCCTCCGGTATTTTGTGTACGAGTCGATGGATCCGGGTTAGGCCCATTAGTCATGTTGGCACCCCGCATCGCCTTCGCCGAGCACTCTGGCTACCTTTTTGCTATGTACCGCCCTTTATGGGCACATCAAAATGCGAATCAATTCTAATTCACGTCACCTGGTGTTCATATGTACGGCTGCATTCTCCAACCTGAAATATTTAACAAAGGCATTATCTGCGCGTTGATGACACCTGCAAGGCGGGGGAAAAGGCCATTTGCTGCCGGCATCCGAAAAGCAAGCATGCTGCATTGTTCCTCTCCGTGTATCTTATTAGGATTCACAGACACGCGCGACATTACAAGGGAGGTGAATGCTTCCAGTGTGTGGACAATTTCCTCCCACCAGCCTCCCAGAGTGAGGGTAAACAGGCCGGCGGCTGAGACTGGAAAAAACGGCAGAGGCGGCGCTTCTCGCGGCGTGATGAATGAAGTGAAGACGACGAATCCGTTTGAGCGTGATGAGAGCCTAAACTGATCCCGGGATTTGCGAGCGGGATTTAAAGCTCTACCTTGCAGCCGGTTCGCGCGGCACCTGAAGAGGGCCGACGTGGCGCATGGCGGGACTCTCGTAATGTGCTGAGTGGCGACGCATACGAGTTGTCGGTAAAGCTCCGCGACTGGAGTTCAAAAAAAGACGTTTTTAACCCTTCCAAGTCATCCACCTAGATTTTGGGGCACTTTACCAGCATTCTCCGGCACACTTTCATGCACTCCTGCAAGGATTCTTCTTGGATGCTTCGTAGCTCCCTCGTAATGGCCACCTTGATGTCATCCGTATCTTCAAAACGGGTCCCGATAATGACCCCTTTGAGCTCGGGAAAGAGGAAAATCACAGCGAGGCAGCTTGAGAGAGTAGTACGGTTGCACCAGCACGCTTCGGGTGCTGAGGGCATTGCGAGCAGGCGCGCTGTCGTGGTGAAGCAGCGACGAGTTGTCCTGCCGCAACTCGCACGTTAGATTTGAAATATATCTTTTGCGACAGCAGTCCTGGTACTTTTCTGGCACCCGGTTATAATCTGAGACCCCGCACATGACAAAGAAATCCATTCATCCAAGATTTGCGACATCAGAGGTCACTGAAGTTGTCTCATAATCTTGATTCGAGCTCATCCCGAAGGTGTTTGATGGGTTTCGTCCACAACAAACTCCTCCGAGCGGGCCTTCAAAGACCTCGCTTTGAGAGCCGAACAGAAAAGGGAACTTCCCAAAATATTCCCAAAATGTTAGAAGCATAAAATTGTCCATTCAGGTCAAACTAAAGTGGGGTACGCACCCATTTTTAATAACTGATTTTGAAAATGTGTGAGATCCAACGTGATGATGAAAACATCGCCACATGTATTCTTAATCCACTTGTATGTGGTGTACTTGAGATGACCAACAAAGGATACCACTGGCGATATCTCCCCAGACAATCGCGAGTCAACTCCCCCAAAACCAGAACCCCGTCATCCTCCACAAATTGACCCGTGAGAGGGAACATGGTTCCACAAAATGCCAGAAAATGTGAAAAACTACATTGCCGTTAAAATCTCTTCTCACACTCAACAACCAATTGCTCATCCATTTTTGTTCTTAAATTGGACGAGCGTCCGGTCGCTTGCACACTGGCTATGTTTCTGTTTGATGTTCCCATCGTGGGGTTTGTGGCTCTGCGGTTAACTCGATGTTGACCACAAACATACTATAAGTTTAATATTTATGATCGTCGGCCTCGAGCATTTTCCAACTCGGTCGGCGAGGAAAAATCTCTTGACACGCTACACCACAGGATGACTGCGCAGGGTAATTTTATCATATCTGAAAATCTGTTTTTTCCAGATGAGAAAATGCACAAATTCATCCCGATTATTGTATTGATGACGTGTGTATACCGTGTTCTGTGTTTCACAGCAACACTCTGAAAAGTAATCTCTTGTTGGGACACGCTCCTGTTTTCAGTTCTTATTTATTATTGGGCACTGTGACTTGGGACCCAATTTACACCAGTTACGATGGGGGTGGAAGTGCGAGGAAATGAATCTACAGAGGGACAGTTTTCCACTGGGAAATTGGGCATTTTTCCATTAGCCAGAACATGCAACGTATTCAAGACTCGGGAAGATTATGCTTATTGACGAAGAAAGAAAACACAATTACTCAGCAATCAGGGAAAATCCAAGCCCTCAGGGTATGATTCACAATATATTTTGAATATATATTTTTTTTAATAGGATGGTGGAAGCATTCTTTAAATGCTCCAAATTTCAATGCTAATGCTGTATTGAGCAGAAAAATGACTCCTGGGGGCATTGCCAAGGTCGAGGTCTACGTGAATCTAACTCATCTTAACATACTGTAGCTAAATCGTGTTATTGTTCTTCATCCTAAATCAGTAGTAGTGCATGGCAGTTTCCCTTAATCCATCCATCCATTTTCTTAGCCGCTTGTCCTCACGAGGGTCGCGGGAGTGCTGGAGCCTTTCGCAGCTGTCAACGGGCAGGAAACAGGGTGCACCCAGATCTGATTGCCAGCCAATCGTGGGGCACACTGAGACAGAGAAGTTGCTCTCACAATCCCACCTAGGGGCAATTCAGAGTGTCCGGTAGGATGAAGGGCAATGTTTACAAAACAGTGGTGAGGCTGGCCGTGATGTACGGATTAGAGACGGTGGCACTGAAGAGACAACAGGGAAGTAGAACTGGAGGTGGCAGAAATGAAGATGTTGAGGTTCTCTCTCGGAGTGAGCAGGTTGGATAGGATTAGAAATGAGTTCATTAGAGGGACAGCTAAAGTTGGATGTTTTGGAGACAACGTTCGAGAGTGCAGACTTCGATGGTTTGGACATGTCCAGAGGCAAGAGAGTGAGTATATTGGTCGAATGGTGCTGAGGATGGCGCTGCCAGGCAAAAGAAGACCAAAGAAAAGGTTGACGGATGTTGTGAGGGAAGACACTTGGGGTGAGAGAGGAAGATGCACGATGGCGACCCCTAACGGGACAAGCCGAAAGGAGAAGAAGAAGAATTAGTGTTGCACGTTTTTGGGACGTGGGAGGAAACCGGAGTGCCTGGAGAAAACCCACGCAGGTACGGGGAGAACATGCAAACTTCGCACAAGCGGGTCCGGGATTGAACCCGGGACCTCAAAACTGTGAGGGTTTTCCATCTGATCCACCGTGCCGGCCTTCCCTTGAATCAATTTAGTTCAATTAGTCGACCAAATTTTGTTGCGATCAACGCGTGGGTTCGTTAATTGTGAGGGGCTACCCTGTCTCTCGACCAATATCAGCTGGGAATGACCTCCAATCTCATACATGACTCTGAGAAAAATCAATTGATGGACAAGCCCATCTACTCCATGCCCAAGTGGATGAATGTAAACGTTGACAAAAAAAAAAAAAAAAAAAATAATAGGACGAATTCCAAGGGTAAAGCGGGCTTCTTCGAATCTCAAATGCACAGTTATGGCGAAGACACACTTTACCTCACGCTTATCAAATCAGAAAGCGTTCGCATCGGGGCCGCAGATTGCCGGCCAGCACAGCAACAACATCAAGGGCCTTCATCCTGTCAAAAGATACCGCGGTGGCACACCCCAAGCGGGAGCGTAGACGCCGGATGAAGGTGACTCCACCTGAGTTTTAAAGTAAGCTCGCTGCTCAGTCGACCGCTAAATCCAAATGGCGGCGCGGCGTGAGCCCCGGCTCGCCTCCGCGCACTTTCTGTCACCAGCCCTCCCCCAGATAAGGACAGGTGACCTTTCTCCAGGTTGTTACAATAATAAATCAAATCCAGAGTCACTTATTCTTGCCTTTTTCAGAACCTTGCAGGTATCGCTTGTGAACTATTCCATCCGAGCTCTGCTGCCATTTTCCCGGCTCTCTGTTGAATATGTCAAGAAAAGAAGTTGACGGCAATGTTAGATGAAGTGCTGTGATTAAAAAAAAGATGGCAATCGCAGGAGAGCGCAAATATCTGGGCAGGGCAGCGAGGTAATAATAATGAACTTGCTGATGAAGGCGCTTCGGCTCAGCAATATCGGGGAATTTACTGTATAAATCTAATTTTGCGCCATAGCATTTTATGGACTATTTCAAGCACAGAACGAGAATGTTCTTTTTCCAATTAGAGGCAAAAAAAAGAGCCCAAGTTAATCGCCCCCCCTGTTAATAAGGGCATTTAAGCCACTCAGCCACCCAAAAGGGCTCTTGGGGACATTAACCACTAAATCTTTGAATCACTGCACTAGCTGACTCATTCCCATCTACTGATGACTATATTTAACGAGATCTGTGTGAGCACCAAGAAATCGTCTGCTTTTAGCCCAGTTTTCTGGGTGATGGCTGATCAAAAGACGCTTTCTGAGGTACTTGCATTTCACGCTGGATGGAACTATAATAAAGCTAAGTCCAACATCCGAGTAAAATGAAGCAGCAGCAAAGTGGCGATTTCACACACAAACGGCGTTGCTGACTGCAGTCTGGTCCTTGTCTGAGTTTTGTTTGGATTGGGTCACGCGAGCCATGCCCTCTTGTGCCCAGTCAATCAGGTTTTGGCAGCCCTTTAGGTTTTTCCTCTCCTGCGTCTGTCACTCTGTTTCTGTCATTAGCCTTAGCAGGTGTTGTTAGCTTGCCCTGCCACTCCTGTCAGCCAATTATCTCCTCGCCTGTCCTTGACTTTGACCAGCTGTCTCTAGTCTGCATACATAAGCTAATTATATTTCATTCACTTCCTTTTTGTTTGATGGATCCTTGTCAGCGTCCTTGTTGTTTGAAACTATTACAGTCCCAATTCCGGGGCTGCATTTGAAGGCTAATGACATCAAGTCATAGAGTGACGGCTCTCTCAATTTGAAGGTTCTTTCAAAAGCAGATCTTAAATGTTTTATTTTTGCGCGAAAAACACCACTAATATGTTTCCTATCCTTCCATATCCCAAAGTATGGACACGGTTAGGTTCTGAATATTGAAAAATGGAACCACATAAATAAGTATGCCCATCGTGAGAGACGTTTCTTGGAAACATAATCGCATATGTGTTAAGACGGGGCCTTAAAGGGAAATTCTGGTGGTTTGGATTAACAATGTATCCAATAGGTCATGTAATATGTCCTCTATTTTGACAATGTGATGTTAATCCTTTCCCATTTAATGGTGTTTTGAGAAGATTTTTTTAATCGGCAACTACGAATTTTCATGGGCGCCGCCGTTTTGGCGAGTCAGATGACCGTGCGTGGATGTGACGTAATAGGCGCGGCAACAAAGGCTCGCTCACTTTGGGAAACAGTTGTGGTCAGCGCTGATTTCTCGGATTTATGCTCATCTGATGAAGAAATAGCAGTATCGGTTGATCGGGAAGACGTCCATCCAGATTTGAACCTGTGACTGTAAATAATGGTGAATATTCAAATGGTTCTTCGGACGGGAATGACGCGGAGTCGTGAAAATTTGTGATTGCCGATAAAAATCTTCAAAACACCATTAAATGGGAGAGGATTAACATCCCATTGTCAAGGTACAGTTCATATGACATGAACTATTGGATACATTGTTAATCCAAACCACCGGAATTTCCCTTTAAAAACCATAAATTTCTGTCGAACAGATGACATTGGTATCACAAGGCAGTACCATCAAACGAGGGTTGAAGGGCATTTCAGATGTGCCTGAAAAAGTGTCCCAGATCACCATTATGATCCAATCATTCATGGCTGAGCAGTCTGAGGTGCCAAGCCAAGACTTTGCCGTCTCTGGCCACCTCCTCCAGCTTCACCAGGAGGACACTGAGGAGCTCCAAAGCCAGATGGGAGATGGTGATCTAGGCATTTGTCGAGGTCTCCTCATGATTGGACAGGACCAGCTCACTTGTCCTTGTACCTCGACTGGACTACTGACACCAGGACTTCAGGCAATCAGAGATCCCAAGTCTTCACCAAAGGAGCCACATGAGATCTACCTTTGTCCATTGGCGGGGGACAAATCTGGGCTTTGTAAAATGTGTTAGGCATTGGTCGTCGTTGGGAGCCCAAGTGGCCCAGAATTTGGTTGCAGAATCTGGAAGGCTGACCACTGCAGCCCCTGAATTTGGAAACAGCTCATGCCCAGTGTCTTGTAGGTAATCAGTCCAGGCTGTATGACACTTCTTTGTGTTTTGTCCACAGCAGGTACTGCTGTTAACAGTTACATGTCCAATTTTCTGCCACCATAGAACTCATGTTAAAATAAGGGACCACGGTAATGCTCACATGAAGTCTACCGAGCATGAGTCAACAGGGAAATCTCCCAAAGACCTGAGCATCTCATTTAACAAGGGCTGACAAGGCTCCTGCAGGTGCATTCGAAGATGTCGCCTCCATAAATGAATAAATGACCTGCCCCTGAACCAAGTCAGCCGGGTCAGCTCCCGGATATGCGGCTCGGTGGCTTTCACTGCACATACAATGCATACCACAATGTACTCGAGAGAAATGTCAGGAAGTCTCAAGCTTACCCATTATATGGTATATAAGTATAAAAAAAGAGGGGACCTTGATTCTTTTATGCTTAAAGAAAAATATATGTATGCATATATGTATATGATACTGCAAATAGACCTGAAGGGTAACAGAAAATTGTGACAGGAGCCAGCCACTCGACCAAATGCCATCCTTTAATCACACTGCAAGAGCTGATTCAGACATCTGGAGATTCATATTTGCCTGACCAGCAAGTATTTTTTGACAGCAGCCTCACAGAACCTACAAGCCTGATCTGGCAAGCCGCTCAGCTTTCATTACACGGAGTGGCTTTTAAAGAAAGAGTCTAAAGCTCCAGCCACACAACATCCCGAGACAAATTGATACTGACCGACCATAACGACGTAGACACCTACGATGCTAATATTGCAGCGGCGCAGACCGGCAAAGCGATTCAACAAAAGCGGACTCAACAATAACGTGCGATGATGACTCCGGGCTCCCTGGGGCTTTGAGTATCAAAACAGAAGAACTGGGACTTTAATTCCTGTTTTCAATTCAAGTGGAAAGAAAGAAAACTAAGAATATGCTTCCGGACGGACTACATTAACAGAAGTTGTCATTATTATTAAATTGTTTGGTGTACACTGTGTCTAGTATAGTCTACGGTTTAATGTTCTGGTAACATACCAAAAAGTTCAGACCAAAAATTACTCTTCAGCATATTTCATGACACAATTCTGTTATCTAGTAGGCCGATAGGTGGCTAGGTAGGTACTTATTAAAAAAATCATCAAGATTTATTCAAACGGTGAACATACGACTTATAACTTTCCTACTTCGTCAGTGTAGGTTAATGACAGACCACAGCATGTTGCAACTTTCATACAAGTTCTATGATTCAATAAACCAAGGCCCCTGCATAAAGTATTTTTTGTATTATACTTCAGTCACTCTCGCAAATCTGCACACTCGAGCACGAAAAATCACGAGCGTAAAATTTGTTACGAGTAGAAAAAAATGGAAATTGAAAGACGTCACTTATTTTGGGTAGTCTTGACATTAATTTAGGTCTTTATTTCATAAACGTTGTTAACAAAACAAGCCAGCTCCTAAACAATCAGTTTTCACCCGGAAACAGGAAATGCAAGTTAACCGTTCTGCGCATGTTCGGAACTTAGGCCAAAAGCGCATGTTCAGAGCTGCTTCACGTACTGTAAGCGCATTTACATGGAAAGTCATCAACATGATGAGCCTCGCCAAAGGAAATTCAATAACACTGAAAACATTTCTGGGATATAACTCAGGTAATATTTCAGTATCTCACTATAATAAGTATGAGATTGTGATTTACTTTGACTTGATCTAAGTTCTAACGTTAGACTAGTCCGTTTATCTAAATGCGAACGGTCATTTTCCCCGTGGTATGCGTTATCTTGAAGTTCAAAACTTTTCCCCTCTACATGCTTTCGGAAAATATAGATCATCTACTGCTAGCTTTCATCAATGGATTGACAATAGATAAATTACGCTACATTATAACAATATATCACGATTGCCGACAGGAATGTTTGTTACAACGTATCGCTAGCTTGTTGCCACTAACGCCGATTATGTTGAACTAAACCAGGGCTCAGCAACCTTTCCGAGGCTGAGGGCTACTTTGTGAGCACCGATCGTATGAAGGGCTATCAGTTCATCACACGTACATAAAATATTTTTGTTTTAATTTACTGTAGTAAATGACACATTTTAAAATTTTAATTCATGTAAGCAAGTCAGATTCAGAATTCAAAGCACAAATAATAGTAATTTGTAGCCTATGGTATTTTTAGAACATACCTCGCGGCCGCCTTATATGGTCCTCGCGGGTGACCATTCGCCCGCGGGCACCGCATTGGTGACCCCTGAACTAAACTTTCAGCATTTTCAAAACATTGCGGGTATAGACAGGACGGTGCATTAAATTTTCAAGTTTGTCAGTTTGTTGTTTTTATTAATGAAAAATGTTAAATACTGTATCATGTTCTACTAACATCAGTTGAAATATGTTTTCTATTTTAGTTAGGTATTTGTTTATTTTATTTTTGATTTCCAGTTACGTTATATTAATCCAGTAAATTATTTTAAGGTCTCAAGATTCCTTAATCACACCCGCAACTTATCTGCGAGCATGACCAACCACACCCGTACATTTTTCCAAACGTGAGTCACTGTACTTGCTTATGAAATGAGCGGCCATCACCTTGGAACCAGGCAAAAAAAAAAAAAATCTGAATTCCCTTTTGGGCTTCTTCAGTTTGCTCTTGATCAGGCGCTGAGTAAAATATTTACAGGTACAGTCGCTAACATGCCCTTTTGATCATCGCGGTTGACAGGGTGAGCTTTCTCGCACAAATGAAGAAGACCCACAGGAGTGAACTGAATCGATAAAGTTGCAGCCAAGTAAACAGAACATTGAACTGAAATGCAAGTTGCGGAGCAGCGGAAAGGTGAGAGTGGCTGCAGGCTCCCGCGATTATTAACTCCGGGTTCAATTTCTTCAGTCAGTCCTCACTTATAAAACAAGAACAGGATTGTAGATAATTGCCGGAATCGCCGCGGAACAATCACACCACTCAACACTGTAACCTCAGAACGGCAGATTAATAACGTGCGCGAATGGTGTGAAAGTACGACGACGGAGGTCGGCTGTTTCTAAACACCATTATACCAAATTGAAAGGCAGCTCCTCCGTTCCTACTCGTACGCGCTTAGCCTTTCTTTCAGTGAAGACCACTTCTTGTTTCGGTTGCTATGGGAATCGCTGATGAAGGAGCAATTTCATACCGTAGGTGTGAGGATGAGCGCTGTCGTTATATCATTTTATCTGCAGTTTATCTAAAATTGTCGGTCAAGCGACTTTTGGGGACGCACGTCGGATATAAAAAGTCGACGGGTTTTTGTGATACAAAAAAATGAGACCAAGTACATTACTGTAGAAAAACTTTTCCTACTGTTAATATAGCATATAACCTTTACAATGCAATTGAATTTTGTAAAAAAAATCTTTGAGAGGGTACGGAAAAATGAACAATTGCGATTATTTTGGATAAAAATGTGACAATGACCAGTGGGGTGTTTGTACCACGTACAAATGCGCCTCTCAATTTTTTTTTAAAATAATTCACCAGTTTTACAGGTTGTGTGTAACATTAATCGTGAAACGGCGAACAGACAATGTTTTTGTATGATTAATCTCGGTCTCATTTTTTAATATGTCATTGTCCATTCTTCCGATAGCAAAGTCGCTCACAAAAGTATTGAACTGTATTTTACTTTAACTACCTAAAATTGTGATTATTCAACAATCAACCCCACACAGTCAACATTTTTTTAACAATCAAATGATCAATAATTATAACCAGCCAATGTTCATACCACTTCCCAAGACTAATAAACAATTAATCGAGGAATTTAACAGCCACTTGCTGTCGGACTTTATTGAGTTTAAAGTGATCATGAAAGTGAACATAGTTGGGTCTCTTGTGTGGCTACAAACACCTCAAGTGAGCAGTGAATATTTTGTGGTGTGCCTTTGTGGGAAAACGTGTTTGTCAAGAAAATGTTCCGCACTTCCGTCACGCTGTTAAGTAATGTGGATTATTATTCAGTGGTGGCGTTGCACGTGCGCCTTTCATTCGCAATCGGGAAGCAACGGGGTGAACGTCTCCGGAGGGCAACTCGAGAGACAATAGCGAAAAAAGTCAATACTGTATAGTACATTTGTTGTTCATTGCTAACTTACTACTTCTTCTTATCCTTTCGGCTTGTCCCGATTAATGGTCGCCACAGCGTGTCATCTTTTTCCATCTAAGCCTATCACGTGCATCTTGCTCTCCTTCATGTCCTCCCTCCCCACATCCATCAACCTTTTCCTTGGTCTTCCTCTCCCTCTTTTGCCTGGCAGCTCCATCCTCATCACCCTTCTACCAACATACTCACTCTCTCGCCTCTGGACTTGTCCAAACCATCGAAGTCTGCTCTCTCGAACCTTGTCTCCAATTATCCAACTTTGGCTGTCCCTCTAACGAGCTCATTTATAATCCGATCCGACCTGAACCTCAACATCTTCATTTCTGCCACCTCCAGTTCTGCTTCCTGTTGTCTCTTCAGCACCACCGTCTCTAATCCGTACATCGTGGCTGGCCTCGCCACTGTTTTATAAACTTTGCCCTTCATCCTAGCGGAGATTCTTCTGTCACATAGAACACCAGACACCTTCCGCCAACAGTTCCACCCTGCTTGGACCAGTTTCTTCACTTCCTTACCACGTTCTCCATTGCTCTGCACTGTTGACCCCAAGTATTTGAAGTTGTCCACCTTTGCTATCTCTTCTCCCCGGAGCTTCACTCTTCCCCCACCGCCCCTCTCATTCACGCACATACATTCTAATTTACTTCGGCTAATCTTCATTCCTCTCCTTTCCGGTGCGTGCCTCCATCTTTCTAATTGTTCCTCCGCCTGCTCCCTACTTTCACTGCATATCACAATATCCTCTGCAAACATCATGGTCCAAGGGGATTCCAGTCTAACCGCATCTGTCAGCCTATCCATTACTACCGCAAACAGGAAGGGGCTCAGGGTGGATCCCTGATGCAGTCCCACCTCCATCTTAACCCTTTCCGGGGAGGGGTTGCAAATTTGCAAGAGGTTTAATATAATTGAAAATTTTAAGTCCAGAGTATCATTTTCTGAAAGAATTAGATTTTTCTCACAAAATGTTTTATTTGGTCCAGAGAGGGTTAAATTGCTAACTTACTATTTTTTTTTTAATCGCTACAATGGTCAAAAAAAGTCGTTGATTATATCAAGAACGTTGCTAAGTTGACAGGATTGAGTAGGCTCACTTCGTCACTTGCCCTTGCGTTGCCACCAGTCGCCATGGTAATGAAAGCAATGCTTGGCTATTGCGCGCGATAGAACAAATCCCCAAAATAGCAGGATTTGAATCAAAGTGCAAATCGGGGATATCAAGTGCCCTGTAATTCTTTGCTCCTTGTGTGACTTGACCCAAGAACGTCGCAGTTATGTTATTTTTGACTCTGAATTCTAAAAAAAAAAAAGCATGCATAATCTTTAAAACCTTTAAAGCCAAATGTTCACAAGTTTTGGGGAAAATATGCCTGACTCCATTTCCCCCCCACAGGTTAATGTTCTTACCTAAGGCTAAACCCTTTCCTTGGAGGCCACATGACAGTGAACAAGTGCGCGACAGACACTTCTGCCGTTTCCTTCTCAATCAAGGTAGCACTTAATTAACAACAAGACCGGATTACTGCTCAGCGCTGTCAACAATAACAGGACTTGAATTAATGACAAAAAAAGCAATCTCCGGTCCCCGGAACGCCAAAGTCTGCGAAGGTGCGTCCACAAGTGATAAACCCAAAACCCCCATCATTGTGATGAGCGCATCATCTACATCGAAGTAATGGATGAACTCCAAACCACTTCCAACTTGCTCATTTCAGTCTTGTCTGTCTTTAGAGTATATTTATTACCACTTTGTGGTTATTAATTCTCCTATCGGAAATATTTTTTTGCAATATATGAAAAAATACTAATAATGAATATTCACATTTCGAAAGATGTATTGATTAAAAGCCGCTTTTTAATATTGCGGCGAACTGAATGAGAATATTAAACCTTGGCATAGATCATTAAATTTCAATTCAGTGAGCATCTATCGCCGTGATTCCCAAACAAGGTAGCGTGTCACATTGTCCCGTGAGGATTATTAGATGTGCTCGAGGAAATGATTCAATTTCACTTATGTGATCCAGAATGTTCTATTTCTTAACTACGTGTCGACAGTCTAGCTATGCCAGCGACATTTTGTGCCAGGCACAAGAATTAAATGCTATTTCCGATAGCCTATCCTAGCTAACTTCAGGTAAAACACCCTAAACTGGTCGCCAGTTCGTCGCTGGGCACATCGTCACCATAACTAAGCGGGACTCGATCCCGCGCTGCCCGCACCAAATTCAGGTCTGTGCACCACTACGCTCTACTTCTGCTTTCTCCACCATCAACCACGCGAGGACCCTCGCCTAACCGTCGGATCTTTATGGGAATTTTCCATCAAGTTGGTGGTCAGCTATATTATCAGCTGGTGGCCAAAGCTAACTAGTCTGCCATTAGCATATGGCACTGCTAACGTACTCAACATTTTTAACTGGCCAATATGCTCTTGTAAATATATCCCTTAAATCAGTTCTCACAGGCCACATTGTAGTTCTGGTTTCCCTCAGAGAGCTGTTACGACTGTGGAAACAAAAATATTGAATCATCATAGTTACATCAATTTATGATCTAGTTTTGGAATTGGAAATAAGGGGTAAATTTTCAACTATTCATGTTTGGTCACACAAAAATGCTTGTAATATCTCAACTTTACCGTTTATGATACACGACAATTTGAAATTTTGGTCCCGATTTTTACAAGAATCGTGGAAATTGACGCTGCAGATTTGGCTTCGCGGGCCACATAAAATCGTGCGGCGGGCCAGATCGGGCCCCCAGGCCTTGAGTTTGACACCTGTGCCTTAAATCTATGGTATTCCTGTTCACTTTGATTTACGATTTATTTATTAGACTTTTTAGGGTTTAAACCATTAATATAGGCCATTTTAATCATGTTAAGGGTTAATGGCAGCTATTCACTTTTTTTAAAAACACTTTCTATCCCAATTGTAGGTCGTCTAGTGTCCTGCGCCATGATATGCTATATGACAATTTGAAATTTTGGGACAGACTTTTACAAGAATCACGGAAATTGACACTGTAGATTTGGTTTGGTGGGCCACATAAAATCATGTGGCGGGCCAGATCTGGCCCCCGGCCTTGGGTTTGACACCTGTGCCTTAAATCCGTGGTATTCCTATTCACTTTAATTTATGATTTATCTATTCGACTTTTTAGGGTTCAAACCATTAATATAGGCCATTTTTAATCATGTTAAGGGTTAATGCCAGCTATTCAGTTTTTTTAAAAACACTTCCTGTCCAAATCGTAGGTCGTCGAGTGTCCTGTACCAGATTGTGTTCAACCGTACAATTTCCAATGTACTGTGCTAAATCGACTCGAACTGATTTAATAATAATGGCAGCTCCATCCGACATTGTGTTGGGAGGAAGGAGGCCACCGGTGATGAACGTAACGGGCGAGGTCTGGCGAATAGACATGCATGATTTAACAATCTCAGTTGTAAGATGAAACTACTACACAGTAAATGGAGCTCCTCTCCGCATCAATTATTATGAATAAAATATTAGGAGAGATGTTATTTAGCAAAGGATTAGGGCACATCACTTCTGAGCCGTGTAATAACTTTTTACCGTGGCAGGAAAACTTCTAGACATAAAAGCAATGGATAGTTTCAGGAGTATTGCAAAGGATTACAAGGAGGAATTTAAACAGAGTGGGAAATTACAGAAACTTTAGATGACATAATTACCATTAGTATTGCACTGTTGTACTGTGTTGCATACGGGCCGTGGCCTTGTGCATTCATTATGTATAAGCAACGAGAAAGTGTCTAATGACCATTTTATATCTGTTTTTAAAGACTTGAGTCATCAGCATAAATTACAACGAAAATGGTGTTGAAAAAGAAAATGAGCTCTCCTGAATTCAAAAGAGGATACTCTGACTATACAATCAAATCTACATTTAATCTTTATCGGTAACCCATGAAAATCAGGGACAAGGAAATTAGTTTACAGTATTACGGGATGGTTCTGGCACGCTGAGCCCATCTAACGAGGACCACCTGCATCGTGAGACCAAAATCCTACCGGCCCAGCAACACAACAAACTACTCGCCCGGCAGTGTTTGCTACGCTGCTAGATACCCGCGCACCCCTCCCATCAGGTGTCAAACAAACCACCTCAACCGCGGTCACTTCCCCATGACGTCAGTAAATACCGTCAAGACATCGACGAAGACATCCCCACCGACGAGGTGTTCGACGAACAAGCCTACCGAGACGGGCTACGTAGGCTCCACCGAACGGCGGATGAAGACGCGGTGGTCGGCGACAAACCGGTAGTCGTCCTTGGTGGCGACCCTACCCCCGAGGTGGACAAAACCGAAATGGATCTTCCGCGGGCCACAAGATCCAAACTATCGCAATGACTATAAGGCTCGTGTCGACAATACTATTGTCAACCTCTACCCGAAATGCGGATAGGGCCGTCACGACGTGCAGCACATCTTCAACCGCGTAGTTGGTCCCACTACGCTGACCGTAATGGACCTGTGGAAAGTGGCTGCCTTCCTGGAACTAGAAGTCGACTGAACAATGCGATTGCCTAGCTACAACAACAAATTAGAAAAGCCAATGTGCGATGTCTAGTTTGACATCCAAGCTACCAAAAATGTGTACTTGTACACTCTATGTACAAAACAAGGCAGCACGTTAAAATAGTATTTGGCACCTCTGCCTCACAGTTCTGAAGTTCTGGGTTTGAATATTGCCTCCGGCCTTCTTGTGTGGAGTGCATGTTCTCCCTGCGCTTTGTGTTGCGTTGTTGTTGTTTTATTTTCATCAGATATCATTTAACGTTGTTTATATCAGCAATTTTGAATGTTCCCAGGAACTGACATTTTGGGAGTCAGATGAGCGGCTGTGACGTGTGATGTCCTTGGTTACGTTCCTAAACAGTTATTGTCAGCGCTGATTTCTCGGATTCGTCCTCATCTGGTGAAGAAATAGAAGTATCGGTTGATCGGGAAGACGGAGGAATACGTACATACAGATTTGAACCTGTGGCTGTAAATAATGTTGAATATTTGGATGGTTCTTCGGACGGGAATGACACAGAGTATGACGAGCGAGCTATGCTGCCGAAGCTCGGCGAACGCCCTCCCTGGCCGCCGGAGCTCGCTCATCAGACTCCGTGTCATTCCCGTACAAAAAACCATCCAGGGCTGCCGGCCCGGAGCTCCGGGGGCCTTTCTTTACGCGCTTATGTCCCGTGCGGAGGCCTCCGAGTAGTCAGACCTCTTTATTTTAAAGTCATGATACGAATCACATGACCTATCTGATACATTGTTATTTACAATGTGTGGAGTTCCCCTTTAATTTCTTTGAAGACTTTGAAATGCCCGTAGATTGCCTAAATGCGCCCAGCAATTGACCGCCGACCACTTTGGATTAGCCTAAGACATTTTCAGGATTGTACGCTGACAGTTTAGTGGAAAAAGTTTGGGAAGACATTTGAGTTTTTAGAGGTAGGTATCGTCAATCATATGACTTTTTTGCTTTGGCTTGCTGGCGCAAACTTGAGCTACGTAGATTGCGCTTTATGGTGACAGGAGTCTGTTCCCTTGAAAACAAGGGGAGGTTTGCCAGATAACAACAGTACATATTTTGATTTAAAAGAGAACCTTCAAGTTGTTTATCGCCACCCTGAGATGAAGGTTACTGTCAAATTAAACATAAAACAAAGAGAATTGCATTTCACACTGTGTACTTTCAACACACGAAAAGTAATATTCAGCATCTGTTTGTTTGACTCCAGAAATTATGAAAAACAACCCAGTCAACAAGCTGGAAACAAAGCCTTATAAGGGTGCGTTTCTACCCCCCCAAAAAAACCTTCCTGGCCCACTTCCCCGCTGATGGGCAGCACGCTCCGGACGAGCCACACGGCAGGACATGCACACTGATCATTTGTGACGCCTGACCTTTCCCTGGCCGTCCGGCCGGCTCGGCCGTGCCCGGCCTGAAAAGGCCAATACGGCGCGGTGAAGGTGGAGTCGCTATCACGCACCTTTTTTGCACTCCAGCTCGCTCCCATCTCATGAGGCGTTGAGGTGAGCGCCTGCACTGCGCTGACGCCCGGTCAATCTAGAGCCGAAACTATCCGAATGTGACTATTTCAGATGGGAATAGGAGTTCTATTATTTTTTTGTTAACTTTGAATCTATTTACCGAAATGTGTCCGCTCCGATAATCACCGCAAAACTAAACAACACACGTCAAATAAAAGAGCTATTTTTCCCCCAACAGCTGGTGCCACTAGGTTGCATTTACATCTACGGTGACTGATCCTGCCATCTGGCTCCACAAGCTGCCGGCAGCGGCGAGGTGGCATCTGTAAAGCTGACATTTACATTGGACATTCAAGTGCCGCTACACATAGCACGTCATTGCTAAAGATCTCAATATTGATGTGAAAATAATTAGATATTAGAAGAAAAGAAAAAAAAGACAGACACAAATTGCCTTAATGACAACAGAGTACAAAAAGTAGACATATTTCATGTGGGATGGGCACAATTATCTAGGGCTTGTGTATTATATGTTAATTACAATATGCCACAAAACAAATAAATATCTCCTTTGTTTAAAGTTCACAGCATAGTTTCAAGTTCTGCTGTATGCAGCGCAGACCCTTACAGGCTGCTGAATATTTCAACAATGACCCAAAAAAAAAGAACAAGGAATTGGAAAATAAAACAATGGAAAAGACCACTAATTATCTGTTATGTGTTATATTGGCTGAAAAATGCCACACACACATGAGCAGAGGAAATATTAAAAAAATAAACACCCAATCGCCAGACACTTGCAGGTCTCACACACACAGCGGGCAAAAGACCATTCCAACTCAAATTCACACCCAAGGACAGTTTTCAGTGAACCTAACACGCACGTTTTGATTTTGGAACGTGGGAAGGAACCCGAGAACCCGGAGAAAAGCCATGCGAGCACCGGAGGAACAGGAAAATATGGAAGTAAATATGTGGCACAGGGATTTGAATTAATAACGCCACTGAAATATTTTACGTCGTAAAACTCCCATTGTTGTTTCAAAGTGATCATTTTCAATAGCTGTATTTCAGTATAGCTTATGAAAAAAATTCAACCCTTTCAAAATTCAAATGCAATATTTCAATTTCAGTCTCCTGAGATTCAACTGGCTACAATTCGTTGTCTAAAATTCACCACGTGGGCCACCAGGCAGGGTTACTTCAGGTCAGAACCGAACACCCAGCCAATCCAGTTACGCTTTCTTAGTGTGTGATGTCACGTGACTAAGAAAGCTTCACTGCGATTGGCTAAGTGTTGGGTTCTGACCTGAAGTAACCCTGCCTTCTTTACACTGAATTTAGACGTTGAATTTCAGACGGCGAATTTTAGCCAGTTGAATCTCAGGACACTGAAAATATTGAATTGAATCTTGAAAGGTCAAATTTTTTTTATACAGCAAATTTGTCAACATTGAAAATTTAAATTCAAATACAGCTATTGAAAATGATCACTTTGAAATAATGTGAATTTTACAACCTAAAATTTCCAGAGGGATTTTTATTTCAAATCCTGATGGCACATATTCACTTCCATAGGAAAAGTCCGCATAGAGATTTCTTGGCAGAGATTTGAACCCCCATCTCGTGACCACTATCGCACCATGCTGCCAATGCATTTTTGCGATTGGATTAAAAAAAAAAAAAAAAAAAAAAAGGATTCAAATTACTTAAATCGAAAAACATTTCCAAAAACCTCCTCGCAAGGAATACTTGACCGTCAAATAAGCACTCTTGTTCTTTGAACCAAGTAAACACTTCTGGCAACTATCTGAGGAAGACTCTTTAATTAAGGTATTACAGCCGAATATGCTCCTATGCCACGGTGAAATGCGCATAATGTTATTAGCCAAGTCATAATGTGTCCCGGTAAGGACGAGGGGGCAGAAATGGCCTCGGAACGGACGCCACGGGACTTTAGAACACGGGGCAGGGAGGATTGCGAGAGCTGAGTGGAGGCTGCAGCTGTGAAATGAAGAGCTGTCGCATCCACTGAGCACTTTTCTGAGCGGAGGAAACACACTTGGCGCAGCAGAAATAAATCATGCGCGCCTGTTTTCTTTTTCCTTTTTTTTTTTTTTTTTTTAAATACATCACCATGCAATTGTAGCTTTCAAAACAAGAGATGGGAAGTTCTCGCCGTCTTGCAAAGATTTCCGGTTGGTGCCCCCGCCCGCACCCCCCCCCAACCTGATATGCGCGCGTGTACCTACGTTTTGAGGAGATAACTCGGACTGATGCAGCTTTAATGCCTCGTTTTATGACCGGCCTAATGTGTAGTGCTTTTTAAAGACTTGCGGATGCACTAAATAAAACATACGTCAGTTCTGCTGAGAGAAAAACTTACGGTTACAAACTTTTGGGGCTCTTGAATCTTGAGAGAAGCACCACATCTGATTTTGGCAATACGGTACGTGTTTATTTGTGAGATTAAAATTCATACGGATCACTAGTGGTCTGCCTCACAGTTCTGAGGTTTCGAGTTCAAATTGAAGTGATTCTGCAAGTGTGCTACGAGTACCAGTAGTGGCTCCCTCTAGTGGTACACAAATCAATCACTGAAATCCAGAAGTGCATATTTTTTTAGATATTGTTGTTACAGTTTTTGTACTTTCAAGTAAAAAACATTTGTATTGAATAGTTTAGAAATGTTGGTTTCCATTTTCACATCAATTCAGGTAATTCCATCTATCTATTTTATTGGCCGCTTATCCTCACGAGGGTCACGGGGAGGATGTCAACAGGCAAGGAGGCGGGGTACACGCTGAACAGGTTGCCAGCCAATCGCAGGGCACATGGAGACAAACAGCCGTACTCACAATCACACCTAGGGACAATTTAGAGTGTCCAATTAATGTTGCATGTTTTTGTAATGTGGGAGGAAACCGGAGTGCCCGGAGAAAACCCACAGAGGCACAGGGGGAACATGCAAACTCCACACAGGCGGGTACAGAATTGAACCCGGGACCTCAGAACTGTGAGACCAACACTTTACCAGCTGCTCCACCGTGCTGCCCAGGTAATTCCTTTATTTAAATTTTCATATACAATTTTAATTTAAATGTTATTTAAATAGTTTGTCACAGTGTTATTTATTTTTTTTCTCTGTGCAATGTTACGGTGGCCACCAAAAAATATGAAATGTACTTTTTAGGGATAAAACTTTTGCCTTGTTTTTTTTTAATGAACACGTGGGCTTACTATGTGACTGTATTTCAATGTTGGTCAATATGGTAATAGTCGGTGAGTCCCCCTTTTTTTTAATTTAGTTTTTAATCTCTAATAAATATCTGTTAATCTTTGGATTTGAGTAGCAAATGGCCCCTAGCCGTCATTTTTTTTTTTTTTGCAACAAAATTTGTGTAATTGACTTGCCAAATACAACCCATAATAATATACTGTATCACGATACGTTATTCTTTTGTCAAATGATTTCCCCCTTAAATATTTTGAAGGACATTCATTCATTTTCCGTACCGCTTATCCTCATTGGGCTACCGACAAAAAAAGTCTCACGGACCCATGAACAAGACGGAACCAAAAATGAACCATTCAGCCTTGAGGGAGCCATTTTAGCAAAAATCCCGAGACTGAAAACTTTGATCAACAAACCGTCCCGAAATGAAATGCATTTTTGCCTGCGTCACTTTATGTGGGCGGAGCCTGGCGACAGCATGGTACTCCTTACAAGAAGTCATCTATCCATCCATTTGGTTTGCCGCTTATCCTCATAAGGGTCGCGGGGAGTACTGGAACCTATCCCAGCTGTCAACGGGCAGGACGCGGGGGTACACCCTGAACTGGTTCCCAGCCAATCGCAGGGCAGATGGAGACAAACAATTTAGAGTATCCAATTAATGTTGCATGTTTTTGGGATTTGGGAGGAAACCGGAGTGCGCGGAGGAAACCCACGTAGGCACAGGGAGAACATGCAAACTCCATAAACAATAATAATAATTTTTCAAAAAAACTATTTGAAAGATATGCACTGGAGAGCACCCATTTCTTCCCACATCATAGTTCAGTGAGTATGTGTGTAATTTCAGTTTAGAGCCTCTTGAAACAATTGTGCAAGTAGCGCAGTGATGTATTGGCAATTAAAGTAAACAGAGGGGGCGCTTAAACACATCTGGGCAAATAATATCATCGAGAAGGGGATCCTGTACACAGTTGGTTAATGGGCCAGACTGCAGCAGCAATGGAATAACATTAGCAGCGCAGTTAGACAGAGCCTCATTGTGTGGGACTGATGAGCACACAAGGACCAGAACCTTTTGTCTATTTATAGTTTGCACGCCGACTGCGAAAGACTGCTTTTCCTCACAGGTTGCAAAGCCTTCACGCCAAATAAATTCCCTGATTGCGTGTGATTGGCCGCAATTATTGGACAATCAGCATCTTTTGTAAAGGTTTTCCATGAAGAAAGATGAGAGATCGGGGCACGTAAAGACAAATAAACATTCACAGATCATTTTGTCCTCAGTGAACAGAACAGGCTTGTAATTTCTGAACGTGGGAGGAAACTGGAGAACCCAGACAAAATCCATGCAAGGAAGGGGGGGGGGGGGGGAAACGTGCAAGAGTCAAACTCCAAATGTTAGAAATGTGAAGCAAAGCATGCTAAACCATAGCCCTCCATGATGCGGTACATGGTTTTCTGGAGTGCTAATCCTCATTAGGGTCACGGGTGATCTGCAAACAATATCCTGTTTGGCTCCGGATTGGTCATCAGCAAATCACAGGCGGTACGTAATCATTCCCAATTACTTTCACACCTATAGAGAATTTAGTCATCAATGGACCCAACATGACATCATTTCCCCCCAATTCATATAAATTACACTAATATTTTGATAAGTTGTAGTTCATGTGAAATTATTTGACAAACAATAAGTGTGTTTTAGTGGACTGACTGAATTTGGGTGAAAAAATAACTAAAGTACATACATGCAACACATTTTTTCAACAATTATTACAGGACTCTTGTGTGGGATTGTTGGATAAAATAAAATAAATTTCCCTCCTCCCCAAAAAATCCGAAAAACTTTTGTTTTTACTATATGGATCTGAGCTTTTTAAGAAATTTTTGAGAGATGACTGTGGGTTTTCTTTTTTTTTTTGAAGCTTTACCTTTTATTCCTCTGGACCTCCTTCTTATCCATGATGACGGGCACGCAGTTGGTCAGCTCGGTCCAGTCGGCGTGCAGACCGCAGCTCCATCCGGTCGAGAAGCGGGAGAAGAGCCACGACTCGTCCTTGCCCGGCCGGTGGCAGGTGCACTTCTTCTGGCCGGCCTTGCAGTCGCAAGGCTGCTCCAGGCGGATATTCCTCACCAGGTGGCGGCCGAACGTGGTGCCGCCGGTCTTCTGGATGTGCAAGAACACGATCACGTCGTCCCCTTTCATGTTGAACTCCACGCGCCGGTCCAAGTCCCGCTGGGTAAAGTTGAACTGGGACGGCGCTTTGGCGGGGTTGTCGTCCTCCAAGTCCTGGTCCCCGAAATCGTCCC
Source organism: Syngnathoides biaculeatus (assembly GCF_019802595.1). NCBI lineage: Eukaryota > Metazoa > Chordata > Actinopteri > Syngnathiformes > Syngnathidae > Syngnathoides > Syngnathoides biaculeatus. The sequence goes on along the minus strand of NC_084653.1, from coordinate 23,309,719 downwards.
CGTCCTGCAGGTACCCGGCGGAGAGCAGGCTCACTCCGCGCGGCGCGTCTCCGTTTTTCAGCGGACACGAATGGCTGCCGGCGGGACACATGTACTGGTAGCCTATCGTGACAAAAAGCACAGCCAGGATCGGAACCAGGATCAGCTTGCTGGACTTATCATCCATGCTGGCCTTCGTCTTCATTCCATCACTGAGAGCGGGGGCAAATAAGTTATGATTTCGGCTGCCACATGTTGACAATCTTGGACGTCGATCACCTCTCGAAAACAGCGCCCCGACCGTCGGCTCCAAAGTTAAGCCGCATGGCAGGTTCAAAGTTCTGAAAAAGCTACGCTTTCCGTGGCTCGTCCCGCTGATTCCGGTCCGGAACGCGGCGCGTGCCGTCTCGGGAGAGGATGTCGCAAGACTGGGACTGTTGCGCAGCCTCGCCCCCCGCCCCGCCACCGACACCCTCCACCCACCACCACCGGCAGCATCCCTCAGCCTCCCCCGGCTGCTGAGGCGCTCTGACTGGCTGCGCGGGAGTCCACTAATCGGCCGCCTGCAATTGTGTCCGTGTGCACGCGTGTGCACGCCCCATTCCCACAGTCCCATTATCTCCTTTGGCAGGGTGCAATGACATTATGCGCATCCAACCCCTTGCACTGCTACTAAAATAGACTCAACGCGAAAACTGAAAAGTCAAAAAAAAAAGTGACTAATTCCTACAATACTATTTTCCCCTCAACTCGACATTGATTAAAAATTAATACACTATAACGTCACTATTCATCCATCTACATCAGAGATCTCAAACTGAATTTACCTGGGGGCCATTGGAGAGATAGTCTGGGTGAGTTTGGACTTGTAGTACTCACGTACTCCACAAAAAAAAAAGGTTTCAAGTATGTTAAAAAATGACAGCTAATCTTCTTGATCTTTATTATCAACAGTACAGAGATGTCACAGTCATTTTAATCGCAATTCTGCTATATCGTAGTTTTCGCTCCGAGGGGTGTTTTGACTATGATTCCAAATATGCGTATGATCATCCTGCAATGTATTATCCCATATAAATAACAAATTGTTGGATTCTAAGTTTTGAAATCAGAAGCCAGTAAAAAAAATATATATATACATATGCAATTTACTTAAAAAGTGGGCTTGTTTTTTTTAAAAAAAAAAAACACCTTCATACCTCAATGTTATTGAAAGACATTTTGCAATTTTGATATTTTAGCAAAAACATTAACTCCCCCAAAAGAGTATTAAACAGCTGCAGCTCATTCAGAATGCTGCAGTTCACGTTCTGACCAAAACAAAGCGGTATAACTCCAATCCTAAAGTCCTTGTACCAGCTTCCAGTCACCTTCAGAATGCATTTTAAAGTTCTGCTACTACTAGTCAGCACCAACTGTGAATGTTTTTAAATCCAGTTTGAAAACTTCCTTTTTCCTCATGCTTTTTAGAATATATCCACTTTTTGATCACATTACTTCCACTGTATGTGGTTTTAGTTGTCATTTTTATTGTTTTTATAATCCATTTTAAATGTTTCATCTCTTTGTTTTCAAATGCCTTTAATCGTGTAAAGAACAGTGAGTTACCTCGTGTATGAAATGCGCTATAAAAATAAATTTGCTTTGCTTTACCCGATCCTTGCTCTCGTGTCCCTGGAATTTTGCATAACGCTTTAGCACGTCCAGTGATAAAGATATGTGATGTATTTCTGGAGCACCACAAGTTTCTCTGTGCATATCAGACACTTATGCTTAACAAAAACATTCCGTTTCCCTCTTTTTCCCAGAAATCGTTTGTATTTTTTGCCAATATGTCTGTTTATGGCACGTTTTAAAAAAGAGATGACTGTGACTAGCATTAGCAAATTGATTTTGGCTAACTTGTCGCTAAACACTGCCGAAAGTTGTTGAAGTTGAAGCTTACGAGTAATTGGAAAAAAAACAAAAACAATATAAAAACGTCAGGGCAACAACAAAATAAACATGGAGGCCGGAGTAACACGGAACATTTGTCAACTATGGGCCACAAAATATCATCTTATCGGGCTCAAATTGGTCCCCAGGCTGTGAGTTTGACACCCTTGATCTACATCCTAGGGTTGTGTTGCTGAGACTACAAAAGGCGAGCATTACCCATATATCTCTCAAGTACTACATTGTGAAAATTGTAAGAGCCATTTTAATGAGTCACGCTACAGGCCACGTAGCGCTCGCAACAATTCAAAACGAGTCGTCGGGCAAACGCTTGAACTATCATTCAGATGGAAGTGTGAAGCATCATTACTTGCGGTCATTATTACATCTGCGCCGTTCTAATGAGATCCAGTACAAGAGCCGCGCTAATTCATTCTGCGTCGACTTTTCACCGACACGACCGCATTCTGTTTTGGTTGGCGTCGCTACATTAGCGTGGCAACATGTTAAGGAACACCAGTCGTCGTGATGCAGTGCAATTCCCCACCACTAAAAAGTACGACAATTAACAAATTGTTGGATCCAACAGCGCCAATTAAAAATGAGTATTGTCATTATTGTCAATCACAGTGTATGTGTTTTCTACATTGAGCACATTCACATTTTATTCAGGGTACAGTGGAGACCTGGCACGAGGCATGATGAGGCCGACGCCTGGCTGGGTCCTGGCACATCTGTCCTGGTCTCCGGTCTGGTCGACCTGAATTTTACCCTCTCTTTACTCCAGTTTTAATACATCATCAACCAATATGTGACTTTGGGGGGGCTGGGTAGGAAACTTTGCCAGGTTTTCTGCCACTCCGGCCCACGGTGCCTTCCACCCTCCAGATTTTAAATTCACATGTCCTCCGGAGAGGTGGTCGGTTTTGGTGGGAGTGAAGGTCACCTTGGCACCGTGACCGTCTCATCACACTCCTACCAGTCTCTCAAATTTTTAATGGATGACGCCCCACCGCACTCAATCACGGTGCGGGGGATAATGGTTGCCAGTCTGGTAACCATAGTAATAGGTTTGGTGGTGGGTATTCACATTTCTCTTGGCTTGACTCCTGCGACATGACACCCCCTTTAGTTGTCTCACCACAGGGGCATCAATTTGTCACTTTTTTTTTTTTTTTACAGTATTTGCGATAGGGCTAGCCTCCTTACCGTGAAAAGTTTTTTTTTTTTTTTGGCAATGTGTCCCAGTGTTTTTCCTGGAAGCTGATTTGTTCATCTATCCATTCATTTTCTTAGCCGCTTATCCTCACAAGGGTCGCAGGAGTGCTGGGGGCTATCTCAGCGGTCAACGGGCAGGAAGCAGGGTACACCCTGAACTGGTTGCCGGCAAATTGCAAGGCACATGGACAGACAACAGTCGCACTTACAATCACACCTATGGGTGATTTAGAGTGTACAATTAATGGATGTTTTTGGAATGTGGGAGAAAACCTACGCAGGCGTGAGGAGGGCCGGGGTTGAATCTTGGTCCTCAGATCTGTGAGGCCAATGCTTTACGGCTGCACCAATGCGCCGCACTCATTTGCTTATTTAGAGTCAAAAGATTCTGTTACAAAAGGAAAAAAAATAACAACACAATTGTATAAATTGTTGTACAGCATTGTGTACACATTTCACATTAATATGGGATAACCTACACAGTTTTGGTGGGAATGTTTTTTTTTTTTAGTTGTAGTCCACGGGCCTTTAGTTGTCCGTGGCTATGCCTGTTTGACTTTCTCTATCACCAGTTGAAAATAATACTCGTTTCATTATTTATTCCTAGCATTGTGTTAGTAAAACACGTTAATATGTAAAAATTACTATAAATAACTCAATTTAAGATTTTATTTAGTTTCAATATATAGAAATAAGTGTAATTCAAACCGGCAAACTCCATCCGTCAACTATGCCGGTTGCAAGCTCAAGCGTGTCTGTCTGCATTGTGCAGCCATGGTTGATGCCCAAAAATAGACGCCGGGGGAAGGAGTCATTGTATTTGTATGGTAGCGGTCAGGATCAATAACACGTGAAAGGATTTGTAATTGGATGCACAGCAAAGTATAGTGTTACCTTCATCACGTCCGGCCTTCTGTATACATGTTTGCGGTTAGCAAGTTCAGCCACTGCATATATCGTGTTGCCGTCATATTAAGCGGGTAAAGGTAAAACTTTGTTAAGCTTCGGCGTAATCTGAGTTTCTCTGGTTCGGCGCGGCAGGTTTATTATAACTGTCTCGCGTGGATAACGGTTGTGATTCCTCGGCAGCACTTTCGCTAAATTGAGTGAATGTGTCGCAGATGCAAACAGAGTTGAGGCTGTAATTTCGAGGAGTCATACGTGGCACGGGACCGACTGACCCGACCCTCGCACGTGAAAGGCTTGCCGGACTGGACCGCTTGCTCCCTGCGCAGATTCATGCAACTTCATGTTGATGCGATGGAGATGAGGACTGTTTTCCTGCTGTGCCTGTTGATGCTCTTCAACGCGCAACACACTGCTTTCGCATCCAAAGGCGTCGTTGCAAGTCTCAAAGCCAAATGGCACTCGACACCTTTCCTTTTGGAAACAAGGTATTTACACGTACCACAGTACAGTACGCATACGTGGGCATGCACGCTGTACTTATGTGCCATTGCAAATGAAAGTTTTGTTAAAGAAATAATGACTTACAGTTATAAGAGGAAGAAAAAACCCCACTATTGTTGCAGTAAGTCATAATGTAGCAACACTGAATTGTCATTTGCACATAGCGACCTGAGCTACAGCTATTCATCGAGTATCTTTATTTACACATATGCAACACAATGAAATGTTTACTTTAACAATTTAACAATATTGCCTTTTTACTTAAACCACTAATAAACTACTTTTGCTATCCATTTTATACTGTGGAAACTCCAAGATTGTGCTAGCGACTAAGTCCTCATCTTGCCTCATGTACTGCTAGGCCAATGGGAAGTTGACGTTTCGTTACCATGGCGAATGGAGGCTGTTGCCATTAGAGAGGCTTCACAGACTGCTTTTTGTCATCTCACCAGCAAGTGTGTGTATGTGTGTCTCGGCGGTGATTGTGAGTTTGCATGTTCTCCCCGTTTCTTCAGGTCCTCTGACTTCCTCCTACATTCCAAAAAAAACGTGCGTATTAGCGTCATTGTAGACACCAAATTGCCCTTGGGTGTGAATGTGATGCGCGTCCTATGATTGGCTGGTGAACAGTCCAGTGTGTACGCTGCCTCTTGTCAATGTGCTCTCGCTTAAGAAATCTTAACAAACATGATTATGGATGCCGCAGAAAAGAGGACATAAACTTTCACTTTCACACGGAATGTGAGGTGGACTTTTTTTTCACTATGTAATTTTTGAAGTGCGTTTGCCTCATCTGCCAGTGGAGTGAAAAGTGGAGTGGCATTTTCGAACTGTTTGTGGAAAATACGACGCCGACATACAACCGAAAAGCGACCTGAGGATTAGAAAAGTGAACGAAAATCCCAATTTGGCTGCACAGCAGTCACCGAAGCATCGTTTCCGGGTTTGTCGCATCACACATAAAAGAGGCACAGCTGACTCGTTGTTCCGATCTTTTAAAAATAAAGCGGAAATATTATCTTCAATTAAAATCTCTGCAGCTGTAAAGGTGCTGTGAAAGCTGATGTGTGGAAGGACATCGGAGATTTTGAGTGTTTCTCACTGCAGTTGGACGAATCCACTGACGTGAGTGACGCAGCCCAGGTGTGCATTTTCATGCATATGGCGTTTATTGCTCATCAACGTTAACTCCGATAGTTACAAAAAATGCTTAAAGTTAATTATGTTATGTAATATTGGCTCATGCGGTTATGCAAGGCACACAAACATATATTTCCACATACAGAATCCTCAATACACTTTAAAATAAATATGTTTTGCATTTTTGTCGTGGGTAGATCTTTGTGACTTGGTCATTCTATTGCATCACTGGCCATTCTTAAAAAAAAAAGAAAAAAAAACGTCACACCACCCCGTCAATCGAGAGAGGCTGGATGCTTGAGAAGTAGGTCTTGGGGTAAAAAAAAAAAAGTCTGGGCACCCCTGTTGTAGATGCACCCCATGTGAGAGTCAGACATTATGGAACGTTTGCTTTAAATGTGTTTGCATATCAATATACTGTGTATATATATATATATATATATATATATATAGATATATATTTTGGGGGAGAGCCTGCCCACCAGTGAAGTGTAAAATTAAATCATATGCATTGACATTCATGTTTTAATTCAACAGCCATCAATGGCAGGGATTAAAAAAACAAGCAACTCTTTATAGTTATCTGCGTATTTCCGAAAATGCCGGGCTCCGTGCTACTTCACTGATTAACGTGTGTCTTTTGCCCGCTCGGTGATGAAATTCTGCCAGTTCAAGTGGTAATACAATGGAGTTTTCATGGGCCCTCTCTTTAAGTGTGGGGTGGGGGCTGGTGCTTTCCATTTCACAATGTGCCCCTGTGCCACCAAAATGCTTTTGTTTTCAAGACTTTGTTGCGCCGAGGGGGAGGCCGGATCCAGCGCAATGGTAGTCGGACGTGTGATTGGCCCGGCACCCTGATGAGGGCTTGGCTCGCTTGCAGTGAGACTGTCGGGACCTAAAACGTCTTCATTTTTGGCAGGACGTGCAAAAATGAAATCGTTAAAATACATGACCTTCACGTTGATACTAACTGGCGCTGTCTGTTCGTTTTTTCGTTTCCGTCCCACGTTCTTGTCTTGACAACCTTTGTAGAGGCTGCTCTTTTTTAAAAAAAAATAGATTTTACATGAAGAAAAAAAGCAAAACTTGTGCTCGTTGAATTGAGGTCTTGGGAGGCACGCAGATGTCGTCCGCGTTTGTCTTGATCATTTGTCAGAAAGCTGAATACGTAACAAAACGCGCCTGGAATTAGCCTGCCCCGATGTGCTGATATGACGCTGGTTGAAATTGTGCGGCACATTTTTCCAGGAAATTATGGCTCAGGGTAATTTGACTTAACAGGTCTCACTATGTTTTATTGATGAAATATTGCTGTGTAGTCCTGAGGTTCATTATGTGATATGTTGCTCCGAGACTACGCTTTTTTTATATATTGAATAACCTCCCACCTTTGTTCTTTAGTGAGTTTATTGGCGAGGATGGCAACGAGAAATTCTGGCAGTTTGTCGACACTGTAAAAGAGCTCACCGTGTACAAGCAAGGAGGTACGCAGTTGAGCTGGAATCATTAACCTCCATTTACATCACATTTCACTTCTAATTTATCTCATCTCGTTCCATCCCAGAGTCCGTGCGCTCCTACTACAACCTGATCATTAAGAAAGCCAACCAGTTCCTCACAGATCTTCAAGTGAACTTGTTGAAAATGGCTCTCTCGCTGCGCTTCTACTCCCCAGCTGTTCACGCCTTCCAGCGGGTAAGGTGTGATTGCAAATTATAATTGTGTGAAATCTAAAACATTTTGATGATATCGCTCCGGCAGCTTGGTAATATGACTTTATGTGGTCGGTGGGGGCCGTGTAAAATATTGCAGAATTATTCATGCCATCGATGAATATACCAACACATTGGAAGACAGGTACATATTTTATGAGCAAGTTTTTTTTGTATGCAGCCCTAAATTCATGACCTGGGGGCCTCTGCCATCTTTACTTACAATTGCTTTGGCACTGCTAAGTCATTACTCTCAAAAACAGCAGGTGAAATATTTGTCTTGGAATTGAACTGTTCAGCGATTATTATCTTGAATGATATGATATGACTTCAGTGCTTGCAGGCTTTTCAGTTCCCCACACATCATGTAAAAACGGTAGATATTCTATACGCTGTTCTACAATAGCATTTTATTCATAGGTATGCTTGTTGTAGAAATTCATTGTGCCCATACAGTGAAGAAAATAAGTATTTGAACACCCTGCTATATTGCAAGTTCTCCCACTTAGAAATCGTGGAGGGGTCTGAAATTTTCATCGTAGATGCATGTCCACTGTGAGAGAGATAATCTAAAAATAAAAATCCAGAAATCAGAACGCCTGATTTTTTTTTTTTTTTTTTTAATGATTTGTGTGATACAGCTGCAAATAAGTATTTGAACACCTGTCTTATCAGCTAGAATTCTGACCCTCAAATTACTTCATGGTTTGAAATCATACGTGGCAAGGAAGGTTCCCCTTCTTGAACCAGCACATGTCAAGGCCCGTCTTAAGTTGGCCAATGACCATTTGGATGATACAGAGGAGTCATGGGAAGAAGGTTTTGTGGTCAGATGAGACCAAAATGGAGTTTTTTTTTAATCATAATTCCACTCACCGTGCTTGGAGGAAGACGAATGATGAGTTCCATCCCAAGAACACCATCCCTACTGTGAAGCATGGGGGTGGTAGCATCATGCATTGGGGGTTTTTTTCTGCACATGGGACAGGACAACTGCACTGTATTAAGGAGAGGATGACCGCGGCCATGTATTGTGAGATTTTGGGGAACAACCTCTTTTCCCCCCAGTTAGAGTATTGAAGATGGGTCATGGCTGGGTCTTTCAACATGACAATGACCCCAACCACACAGCCAGGAAAACCAAGGAGTTGCTCCGAAAGAAGCATATCAAGGTTCTGGCGGGGCCTAGCCAGTCTCCAGACTTATAAACCCAAAAGCAAATGTTTGGAGGGAGCTGAAACTCCGTGTTTCTTATCGACAGCCCAGAAACCTGTCTGATCTAGAGAAGATATGCGTGGAGGGTTGGGGCAAAATCCCTCCTGCAGTGTGTGCAAACCTGGTGAAGAACTACAGGAAACGTTTGACCTCTGTAATTGCAAAAAAAAATAGCTTCAGCTCACCCGTGAACCTAATGAGGATAAGTACTATAGAAAATGCATGGATGATGTAGTATAAAGAGTATTTATTTGACTATGGAAGATAGCAAATACTACTGCAACCCAGAAATAATCCAATAAGGCGCTGGAGACCGACAGTGTCAGCCTTGTATTTTTGTTCTCTGTTTCTGTCAAAGTGTACTCCTTCCTCCACAGATAGCCGACGATGAGCCGCCACCTGAGGCCTGTCCAGCTTTTGTCTCCATTCACGGCCAACAGAGCTGCAGTACAAAGAAAATCAAGAAGCTTCTGAAGGCCGCCGCAGGCAGGTAAATCCGAGTGACACAACCCAAGCCCGCGCGGATCTCCTCAGCAGACCAGGGGCAGAAAAGTTTCGCACGTTAATTTGATATTGGAAATCTTTGACACTCACACCAAGTGCAAGTTTGCCCTTGGAAAAGTGAAATGTAATTTTCAGCGGCGCTTTCTCAAACGCTTGCAGGCCCCATCCGTATTTGTACAAGAGTGATCACATATATCCTGGGGCTAATAAAACAGACGTCCCGGTCGTGATCCTGTATGCTGAGATTGGAACCAAGGAGTTCACCACCTTTCATACCGCGTTATCAGAGAAGGCTAATGGGGGAGCGCTGACATATGTGCTGCGTCATTTCCTGGCGGTAAGTAGCCTGAACATGGAGTCAAGTTTGGTTTATGAGAGTCAAAGTGTACGTTACTTATTAATGTTATTTGCTGGTTGCGATCTTTGGACAACAGTGTCAAAAATAAATTGAAAAAAATTAAATGAGGAAGCTAGCCATGATTAAAACATTTTCATAGTGGAGTGGAGCAACTGGCTAGAGCGTTGGCCTCACTGGGGGTTCGAATCCCGGCCCTGCTTGTGTGGAGTTTGCATGTTCTCCCCGCTCCTGCGTGGGGTTTTCTCCGGGCATTCCGGTTTCCTCCCACATCCCAAAAACGCGTAACATTAATTGGACTCTCTAAATTGCCCTTAGGTGTGATTGTGAGTGCGACTGTTGTCTCCATGTGCCCTGCGATTGGCTGGCGACCAGTTCAGGATGTACCCTGCCTCATAACAGCTGGGATAGGCTCCAGCACTCCTGTGACTCTTGTGAGGATAAGCATCTCAGACGATGGAGGGATGGATAGAAATTATATTATTGGTCTGTGTTAAACTATAAGCATGAGTCATTACTATGTGCAGTACTTCTAAATTAGTAGCCACCAAGATGCTTTTAGCCTCAACTCAATGCCACATTGTCCCAAGGGTCTACGAGCAAGGCATTTCTTCGAAAGGAGGCCTTTATTCTTTCAAATGTATTCTTAGAATTTCTTTTATTTTTTTAATACTTGTTTTTTTTTTTTCACTACTTGAAGTTGTGCTTCCCAAAAAAATTGTCATTTTGTTTGTATCCAATGGCAACGTAAATTTCAACTTTACAGATGCCACGTTCGCACTGTAGACGCTGTTAAGATGTGATTATGACACGTGAATGTTAGTCATAAAGGTAATTTACGTTGTGGCGCCACCTATGTTTTTCCAGTAAGGCGTGTAATTAAAGTGTGACCTTTTATTTTTATCAAGCGGTTGGCGACAAAATCTGATAGCGAGAATGTTGCCTTTTGCTACATGCAGCATTAATACCAATTTCAGCTTTACAGATGCCATGTTAGGTTACGGTCAAGATGTCAATGTGACACATTAGAGTATCTGATCAGTCGTTAAGGTAATTATTTAGCCACACCACCAATCTCATTTCAAGCGATAACTTGAGGTCGGGCGTTTAATTTTTTGATTGGCCGACACACCCGGCAATAATCGGGGTATGGAATCCATTAAAAGAGGAATGCCCATCAATCCATTTTGCCCTCCGCTTGCTCCTTGTAGTTTCTCTTTCTTACACCCAGTGCATACCAACCTTTAATAGAAACAATTTTGGAGGGGAAAAAATGACTTCCTGTTATAAGGTTAATAGCATGAACTCATTCAAACTCATTCTCACCTGTTTACACTGATTCGGCCGTATTGGCCTTGCGGCGTCCCTGTGGAAAAAGAGAGTCACAGGAAAGGAACATTTATTTCAGGCATGCTAGAGAAAAGCCAAGGGTTGAGGTGTACAGTGGGTCTTTTAACGGCGCAAGGCTGTGAATCTCACACGGGTGTCAAGGTGACTATACTTTGTGTTCCCAGCAGACAAATAGTTTTTTGAGCTCTGCCTGACTGAAAGGGTGGAAATGCTTCTTTAGATTACAGAAAATGCACCTGAGAGGTCACAGCCATTCAGATGTGGTCAACCGTTTACGAAGGCCAGACTTGAAAGTGTTGCGACTTATTCAGAGGGGCTGATCAGTCGAGCGTTATGGTTTGCTTGATTGGAGTGTAGCGTCATTCACCTGCACCAAAGTGAAGATTTTGCACTTTGGCTCTGCACACTTGGACTAGCTTCTCTCTCTCTTGGGTAGGATCGGCCAAATACACATTTGATAATCCTCCATCAAAGTAGCTGTATTTTATATTTTGCAAAAAGATTCCTACTGTTCTGAGGCAGGAACACTGATCTAAAAAAAAAAAAGACTGGATAGCGCATACACATCGAGCGGTATGTCGATCGATTGAAGCCAGTTGGTCGCCATCTTGGTACTCCCAAAATGTGTGGAGGACATGGTTGATAGGTTGGATTATGGTGGGGTTTTTCTCAAAGTTTGGCATGTAGAATAAAAAACTGGTCATGTGAGCTTGTCATTTTTTCAGTTCTGGTAACGTGAAGGATTTTTAATTCGACTTGGTCAGTCAAAAAAGGCTAAGTGCAAAAGAAAGACATATGACAGACACCGTGACTACCAAGAAACCTTGCATATTACGTAGGGCCCAATTTCCGAGACATGTTAACTTTTCCCAAAATACGCTGTGAAGCACTACTATCATAACATATCAAAAAAACAAGCATTCTTTGTCATAAAAACGATATATTTTAGGAAATAAGGACTCGCAATGGGAAAATACATGATACACGCTTTTGTTGTCTCTGCGACGTCCTATTTCTGACAGAAAATCTTAACTTTTTTTCCTCGCATTTGAAAATCAAATTCGATTTGCAGAGTTCTGCATTATGAAATTCAACGAAAAAATGTGTTTTCTTGTTGTCCACTGATGAAGTTTGGGGAATATATTGACATCACTTTTTCGCGAAAAACAGTCGGCCTACAAAGGTGAAACAGAGAGTGAACAACAACAACAACCGTAAACAAAACTTTGTTCAAGTGAATTAAGCTCGTCAGAGGAAAAAAAAAAAACCTTTACAAACTTTAACAGTGTCAAAGTAAATCGTTCTAATTTACCTGTGGAATCTTTTCTCACAGCCACGAAACAGGTCGGCATGGTTGTTTTGGGAGGATCAAGATGGCGGATGGTGACTTTAGTTTTGATGGCCAGTGAGCCATCCAGTCTTTTTTTTTTTTTTTAGATAACTGGGCAGGAATTACACGACACATTTTGTTAGCCATACAGTACACTTATAGGATGTGTATTTAACATTGCCATAAAATACACTTAACTGTACTTTTAATGCAACAATGTATTTAACCTATGGTGTCTTTGTGATGCTGCTGAAAATAACTCAATAACAATATACGTATCGAAAAATAGTAATCAGCCCACACTCGACGATTGATGGGTTGTTGGAATCTCAGAATTTAACCTAAATGAAGTAGCACTAATTACGAGCCTTGCATGTCTCGTGGGCCACATTTCTATAAAGCCCTTGACTTAATGAGTGAACGTTTTTTTTTTATAATTCTGTTTACACTGCAGCAGAATTCAAAGCTAAATGCATCACGAGGCTGCCTTGCACTTATTTGCTTCAAGCAAAGTTGGACCTTATTGTCTATCTTATAATACAATACATGAGCAAAAGTTGTCAGTACTTGGAGCAGTACAACTCAGGTAGTTTTATGACTGAACAAATAATTTCCATGTCGTTTGGTATACTCCTTTGAATCTTATACAAGGACGTCGACCACAAAAGCATCTAGTGGACTATTCGGGAGTATAAGCTATTAGCTCTTTAGCGGTAAAACTGAAAAACGAGTAAAGTCTGTATAATACACATTATTCACATTTTATGTGACTATCTTGCAAATATGTAGGGATCTGCCTCCGTCATTATAACAACCTGTAACCATTTACACAGACTCCAAAGAAGCAGAAGTTGCTTTTATCTGGGTACGGCGTGGAGCTAGCAATCAAAAGCACAGAGTATAAGGCGGTGGACGACACCCAAGTCAAAGGTCGGTCCGATATTCATTGTTGGAGCCTTGTGTGCATAACAAGCAGACGCATTGTTGTTGTTTGTAGATTCAAAGACAACCATCAAGGCAGAGGAAGATCATAATGACGAAGTTCAGGGATTCTTTTTTGGAACGTTGAAGTAAGGCGCTTCACTAGTTTACATGTGCAATAAGTACACAAACCAACACTAAATTAATCCAATACAATCAAACAATATACCATGAAAGAGTCTATCTTAAAAGTCACAGATACATTTAACAAATACAATGTATTTCTTATTGTGGTGAATCATACAAGAGCAATTTCTCTCTAGACTACACCGTGAACTTCCATATCTGCTCCGAAGGCTCGCTACACTTGCATTTTAATCAACTGTACATTTATTATTCATTTCATTAATTATAATTAATTATTTTAATTTGTTTCGCCTTTATTGATTCAAAAACTGATTTGTATGAGTTATATCTCACTAACTGGACAACTGAAGCTTCAGAATTGCTTATGTAACTCTTGAATTTGATATGATTAGACTCGCGAACGTCGTAATGTCGTGGCCAACATCGCCGTGTTCTTATGTGTCTTTTCTTTTTGTCAAGAAAATCTCATCCCGAACTCCAGGAGCAACTCGGCGAACTCCGTAAGCATTTACTGGACAGTACCGACGACATGGCGCCTCTCAAAGTGTGGGAGCTCCAAGGTAACAAGTATTGGCCCATTATTAATTGCTGTATGATTATGTTGGTCATAGTTCGCTTTTTAACAGGGGTCATCTTTTTTTTTTTACATTAGGTTTTCTGTTTAACATAATTTAATGTTTGATCCATGCAGACCTAAGCTTCCAAGCAGCTGCCAGAATCCTGTCTGTGCCAAAGTTTGACTCTTTGAAGCTCATGCGAGACCTCAGTCAAAATTTCCCAAGCAAGGCGAGGTGAGAAACTGGATCGCTGACCGAGGCGTTAACATATTTGATATGATTTCACGTTTTTTATTCCCGCCCCCAAGTGGTATTGACGTCTGCTCATTCACAACACACTTTTTCATGCACACTACCGTAATTGTTTTTAAAATAATAATGCCCGACGTTAGGCTGGCAACCGGTTCAGGGTGTACCCCGCCTCATGCCCGAAGATAGCTGGGATAGGTTCCAGCACTCCCGCGACCCTTGTGGGGATAGGCAGCCCAGATAATGGATTGATAGATGGATGGATGGAACCAGCACTGTTGACCACATTCTGTTTAATTTTGGAGGTTCATCCATTAAGATTACAGATTTGCTAGATATAGAGTGAATCCCATTATCACCGCAATAAAATGTCTGCTCATATTTACCCATCTAGTTCATTTAAAAAAAAAAAAAAAATGTGATGAGTAAGAGTCGTTCATTTTCGGGGGGATTTGCGTTTTACCCCCTTGAGGGCGCACAGGTTTTTCCGAGATGAAAACTGTCATTTCACTGCCGGCCGTGGGTGTGATAAAGGCGGATGGCGAGCGTATGTTTTACTGTACTGCTTTACTATTCCCACAGATCACTGACAAGAGTGGCTGTAAAGAGCGAGATGAGAAAAGAAATTGAGGAAAACCAAAAGGTGCGCAATCGGAAGCGGTGTCCAAACATGACATTGCAAAAAAAAAAAAAAAAAAAAAAAAGATTTGGGTTTGATCACGCTTCACAAGTTAGACGATAAGTGTGTGTGATCTGTAGCTGAAATAACTTCCGCGACATCATCAATTTGATTCTCGATCGATTCTGTCAATTAAAAAAAAGAACTTTCTGGCTATCAACCATCTCTTTCTTCTAGCATCTGAGTGAGACCATTGGTGTTCACCCAGGAGATGGGGAGCTGTTCATAAATGGTTTGCGCATTGACCTGGATGTTCACAACCCTTTCAGGTAGGATTCCAACCAGAGATCACCAGTGGTCTACATATTGTCCTCCACTGGAAGCATCAGCCACTTACCTTTACAGTGAAGAAAATAAGTATTTGAACACTCAGCTATCTTGCAAGTCCCACTTAGAAATTACGGAGGGGTCTGAAATTTTCACCGTAGGTGCATGTCCACTGTGAGAGAGAGAAAAATCCAGAAATCACAATGTATAATTTTTTAAATGATTCATTTGTGTTATACAGCTGCAAATAAGTATTTGAACACCGGTCCATCAACTATAGTTCTGACCCTTAAAGATCTTTTAGTCCGCCTTTAAAAGTCCACCTTGGTGAAAAAAGGTCCACTGTTGGAGCAATCATTAGAAAATGGAAGAAGGTAAACATGACGGTCAATCTCAATCGGAGTGAGCCCCATGCAAGATATCCCCTCGTGGGGTCTCAATGATCCTTAGAAAGTTGAGGAATCAGCCCAGGACTACACGACAGGACTTGGTCAATGACCTGAAAAGAGCTGGGACCACCGTTTCCAAGGGGACTCTTCGTAATACATTAAGACGTCATGGTTTGAAATCATGCATGGCACGGAAGGTTCCCCTGCTTAAACCAGCACATGTCAAGGCCCGTCTTAAGTTTGCCAATGACCATTTGGATGATACAGAGGAGTCACGGGAGAAGGTTTTGTGATCAGATGAGACCAAAATGGAACTTTTTGGTCATAATTCCACTAACTGTGTTTGGAGGAAGACGAATGATGAGGTCCATCCCAAGAACACCCTCCCTACTGTGAAGCATGGGGGTGGTAGCATCAGGCTTTGGGGATGTTTTTCTGCAGATGGGCCAGGACAACTGCACTGTATTCAGGAGAGGATGACCGCGGCCGTGTATTGTGAGATTTAGGGGAACAACCTCTTTCCCTCAGTCAGAGCATTGAAGAGGGGTCGTGGCTGGGTCTTTCAACATGACAATGACCCAAAACACACAGCCAGGATAACCAAGGAGTGGCTCCGTAAAAAGCAGAGCAAGGTTCTGGCGTGGCCTCGCCAGTCTCCAGACCTAAACCCAATAGAAAATGTTTGGAGGGAGCAGAAACCTGTCTGATCTAGAGTAGATCTGTGTGGAGAAGTGGGCCAAAATCCCTCCTGCAGTGCGCGCACAGCTGGTGAACAATTACAGGAAACGTTTGACCTATGTATTTGTAAACAAAGGCTACTCAACCAAATATTAGCCCTGGTTTTCTCAGTTGTTCAAATACTTATTTTCTTCACTGTATGTTGCTATTGGCACATAATCACAAGTTTGATGCCATTTAAAACCCCAACGTCGTCATCTTTCATTCATAGCATTTTGGAGCTCCTCAGAAGCGAGGCCAGGGTATTGGAAGGTCTTCACAACCTGGGTGTGAAAGGAGAGCATCAAGGCGCGCTCCTGAAATTGCCTGCCAACCATGTGACGGACAAATATGCCTTAGATATCAGACATCCAGCTATAATGGTGCGTTGTGGTGACTCATCAGTGCTGTATTTCCGTATATACAAGTCTTAGATGAGAACAAACACTGAAGTAGGATTCTCTTTTGCTTAAAAATGCTTCACCTGCACTTTATTTCCTTTTTTTCCTTTTTTTTTTTTTTTTTTTTTTTTTTTGGCAATGTTCTATATTAAGTGGCTGAATGACATTGAGAAGGACCCGATGTACAGTAGCTGGCCAGGAGGTGTCCAAGAGCTGCTGAGAACAACTTTTCCGGGAGTCATCAGACAGATCAGGCGGAATTTCTTCAACCTGGTGAGGCTCGAAAGTTAATCTTTTTAGTTTCTTGTGTTAGAGTGGTACACACGCCTGCCTTCGGTGCGAGCAGCGTGGGATCGATTCCCGCTTAGTGATGGTGTGGATATCTGCCCTGTGACTGACTGGCGACCACTTCAGGGTGTAGTCCGCCTTTCGCCCGAAGCTAGCTGGGATAGGCTCCGGCTTTCCTGCAACCCTTGTGAGGATAAGCGACTTGGATTATGACGTGACAGTTACTTGTGTTGTATACTCTTTATAGAAGGGTTCCAGATTGTCTGAGAATTTTCTATTGAACAGAAAAAAGGTAGAAAGGACTTTTTGTCTTGTATCTATAAATAAAGTCATATCTTTTGTGTTCTTTGTCACTGGTTTGTATGTCTATATACGTGGTGAGCTGTATTTGTGTATCTATGTTATGGCAATCGGCAATAGTGAGTTTGCAGCCTGGAGGATAATAATAATTGAAATTTGGTTCTTTAGTTATGAAAGTGTGAGGAAATCCCACTGTATTATTTATAGCCGCTCGCCACAACAAAAGCTCCATCTGCTCCATTGAATGTGGTTACAAAAGGAGCTTTATCAATAATTCTGCTTTTACAATGACAACAAATATAAAAAGGTATTAAATAAAGATTTGATTGAATCTGTCAGAAAACTAAATAAAGTAATTAAATATGACTTCCACCTTTGTCAATGTAGGAATTGTTCCGAATGGAAAGGAAGAATTTGATACAGGTTCCTATTGAGTTGATCATTTTATTATAAAGGTTTCTATATAGTGTCAGTCTATCAGTGTCCAGTAAGTGTAGCGTTAATTCCTCTCTTTCCCGTTCATTCTGGCACACATTTCCTAACCCGTTTGGGCATTTTCAAAGGTGCTATTTCTCAATCCAGAAGAGGAGAAAAGCGTCGAGCTGGTCAAACTTTCCGGGCTCTTCTACAAACACAAGATCCCCCTGAGGTGAGTGCATCTGTTGCTGTTTTATGCTCCACTTTAGACATTTATAATCTTCACCGAGGTGCTGTTTCTCATTTTATCTGCAAATTGAATACTTGTTTTGCTCACTTTGGCCAGAATTGGATATGTGTTTGTTGTCAACGCCGAAGATAAGATTGATGGCTTCTCGAATGCGGGGGTTGGCTTTTACCGACTCCTGAATTACATCGCAGACGAGTATGATTTATCCCAGGCCCTGATATCCATGGCCTCAGTAAGTATATCGCATATATAAATCTCTCTTGTTCTCTCTGGAGTCCTTACTGAATAACTAAGAGTACATAAACTTACCACATACTCAGTTGTTCCAGTACATAAACTTACCACATACTCAGTTGTTCCTTTCCAGCGCAGGTTGTTGTGTCATTGTTGACGTGTTTGCACTGCGCAGGTTAATTCCTGCCTTCGCGGCCCGATCAGGCAGTTCTGGGAAATTATTGACTGGGTACAGGGATGTGAGTTTAATCTCATCTAACCTGTCACTCAATGCAGTTGTACAACAGAGTTAATGAAGGGGACGCATTGACGACCGACACCATCAGTGCTTTCCTAAAGAGCAAATACCCTAAAGCCAACGCCGAAAAGATTTTCGGTGCTGAATCAGAGTATGATGACAGAAGGAAGGTAAGAACATTGAAAGTTTCTTCTTATTGGCTTCCACACTTGGGAATGGACCTTTCCGATGGGGATCTTAAGCTCCGCCCCCTTAGCCATGTCCCACAAGCTTCCAAAGTGGCGATTGAACAGAATATGTTAGAAGTCGACTCTTTATCGCGTATTCTAGATAATATTGGGGTATGTTTTTTTGTCAAATGCGTCAGGCTTTTCTACAGAGAGGTCTCAACTATTTCACGCAAGTATATGTAGACGGAATTAAGATTTTGGACGGAGCAGGATGCAGTGTCAGAGTTACAGTGAAATGTTGGCGATCGATGCAAAAATAAGTTTGTCGCCTCACAAACTTCATATTGAAATCCAACAGGATCAAATAGTGGAATTGTACTGTGCAAGTAAAGCAGGGTGAGTACTTTTTACTCGGAAAGATCACGAGTCATATCATTGTAGTCTTTATAAGTGAGTGGGTGTATGCATTTGACTTGGCTCGTAATCGAACCCAGTGCTCTGTCTTAAAAGTCGAATGTGATACAAATAGGCAAATAGACATTTCTCTTGCGTGACATGGCGCATTTACGTATCACTAACCCGACTCTTCGGCATAAAACATTACACACTTATTTCAGCATGTCAGTGATACACTAACAAAGTGAAAGTGTTTCTCCTGCAATGTATAAAGCACTGATAATAATTTGATGAAACTCAGAGAAGATACTTCTCCTTCACTTACCTTCGAAGATACAGCCTTGCGTTTGTTGATATTGTTTACATTTAGTTGTACGTGCGCTATTCCGTGAGCCTTAATCCATAGTAGACACTTCGTCAACCGTGTTTTAGGGTTTGGAAAATGAATCAAGCGGGCTCCTTGTAACCTAGCAGGATATCTTTCATCAGAATTGCACGTTCCCCAAACGCATCTGAGGACCATTTTCTTTGTAACATTAACTTTTCCAAGTGCACGCTACTGACAACCAGCATTGCTTGTGGGACAATATGGCGAGAGGGGCGTGTCAAGCCAAGGGTTAAGACAATGCGGCTATCTGATTAGCTATTATTGTACGAGTGATTGACAGGTCGGAAAGGTCCATTGGTAATGAAGAGTAAGTATTGAACTCCATTGTTTTGTTTCCCAGGAAGGCACCTTCTTCTACAAAAAGAGTGGCCTGGGTACCCTTCCCCTGGCATTATTTAACGGCATCCCTTTGAGCCCAGATGAGATGGAGCCAGATGAGCTGGAGAGCATCATCCTGCAGAACATAATGGACTCCACCACTGCCTTACAGAAAGCTGTTTTCACGGTTTGACTCCACCGTATTGTCAGACTCCCAGCAAACATTTATATTAATCCGCAAAAATCAATAACAACACTGATGTACGGTTATAAGGGCAGTTGATGCATACGTAGGGTCCTTAGTTTGCGAGTCCGCTTCCTACGGTGGTGACATAATTTCAATTTAACGTCACTTGCTTATGCTGTGGCAGGAGTAGTAATATGTAATTGAAGTCATAACTGATATCCAGTCAGTATTTGTATGAATCACACTTCTGGGCCAGTCAAATCAAAAATAGTAAGTATCGGAATAGCTGAGGCATGTTTAGCAGTATGAGCACATATTCTTCTTGCAAAGCTGAACGCACTACTTTACTGCGTTTTGTTCACAACCATCAAACAATATCTGGACCATCGCAATCCGAGATAGTGTGTCTTTTCCTATTCACAGCATAAAAACAGAAGTTATGTGGACAATGGAATTATTTCTTTGTGAGTTGTGCCTTACAAAAATCAGAATAACAGACAATACAATAAAAAGAATCAGTTCAACTCCAGGCTTAACAATAATAAAGCAAACCACAATGTGTAAGTAAGTGACTAAATAATTAAATAAATAAAGGAGAGTTAGTATGTGCAATATTATCTCACTGTTGTTTTTAAATCATATAATATTGTGAGTAAACTTGTGTTCAACAGGGTCATTTGACTGAGGGAACAGATGTGGTGGATTACCTAATGGAGCAAGCCAACGTGGTGCCCAGAATGAATCCACTTATTCTGGGTACAGACCGAAAGTACCTGGACTTCACTTCCTCTCCAGGTGACCCCGCCTCCTCAAAACGTGTCCAATTAGGCCGTACTTTTTTTAAAATTCATTTTTATTTTCTTCCGCGTAGTTGTAAGTGACTGGGAAGACACGACTATGTTTTCATTCCTGGACTCCAGAGACAAGACGGCCGTGATGGCTAAGAGAATAAAATACCTAACTCATTATGGTGAGAGATTTTTATTCACGGTTTCACGAACATGTATTTTAATATATTGTATATTTATATATCTTTTGTTGCACAGTTTGTATGTTAAGAACATTGTAATTACTATTAGGGAGCCTTTAACAGTAGTTCAAAACTAATGTAACACCCATAAGTTAAAATTAATTTTATACATTCAGAATCTAAAGATTTTTTATTGTCCATCTTTGTCAGATTAAATGCTTACAATTGCCACGATTAAGATGTTTGTCTTTCCTGTCAGATGAGGACGGGATGAGCGCTGTGACCATGTGGATTGTCGGAGATTTCCAGAAGCCCTCTGGAAGAAAATTGTTGCTTGCTGCTCTTAAACATTTGGTGAGTAACATCAGCACTGTAATATGCACTTCCAGTTTTAAGGCACATCTTGATTGAATTTTGTCCAAAATGGATAGCATCCCAAAAACCTGCAACATTAATTGGACACTCTAAATTGCCCCTAGGTGGGATTGTGACTGTGGCTGTTTGTCTCTATGTGCCCTCCGATTGTTTGGCAACCAGTTCAGGGTGTATGCCTGTCTCCCTGCCCGTTGACAGCTGGGATAGGCTCCAGCCCTCCCCGCGACCCTTGTGAGGATAAGTGGCTAAGAAAATGGATAGATTGAGCGATAGAAAACCTTACGTGCACAATTGTTGTGTGACTTTGCGACGCTCTCGGCATGCTCTGTGGCACTATGGACCTGCTTGGTGCCGCAAAGCATAAATCAATTATTTCATGAGTCATTTCTTTATTTATTTCATTATTTGCCAGTTATGTTATTCAGTTTGCTGTAGTGTGATAATTTGAGTTTTGATGTGACACCGTGAGCGTGTAAAACATCATCAGTATTGACCTGGCTATACAGGCGGTGTGTGGCAATATAAGCTTCTTCTGCTTACAGATGTGAAGTCCAATTGTTCTTCACTGCCTCGTGAGCGCCATCATATGATATCTTAGATACATGCTTAAATACCTGCTGGCATGCATGCTAACAGTATAATCAGTGTCTTTAAGTTTACCATATTTTCCGCACTATAAGGTGCACCTAAAAGCCTTTAATTTGATCAAAAGCTGATGGTGCGCCTTATATACGAATCAAGATTAAGCCTTTAATGCAGCTCCATCTAATGGATGCATAATGTAACCCCAGCTTCTACTGTAGCGTCTCTTCTATGTGCCTTATAATGCGGTGCGCCTTATAGTGCGGCAAATACACTACTTTGATGGTCAAGTCGCACAACAACATTTGGAACTCAATGTGCACATAAGGTGCGGCGTATTGAAAAGCGCCATCTCTAATGTGTCGCCTCGTGTACTTACAAGAGAATTTAAGACTTCTCCGACAGCAAAAATGCAGTACATTTAACAAAGAAATAACTATGGGAGCGAAATCCGCGAATACATGGGCCTGCCAACGGTGAACCGCGAATGGGCAAAGGCACAATGTACACCTATTTATTCATATTGTAACGTTAAATAGAATTGCAAGAAGATTCAAATTCAATTAAAAGTTATACAGGAATGAATTACTGACTTTTCATTAAGCAGTTGACTATTGTGTGGCCTTGAGTGTAAAAAAAAAAAAAAAAAAAGATGTTCTCATCACTATTTATAGTTTAATTATATGTACGACAGTAAGGCCACCAGGCATTTCCCATATGTCAGGGGGAAAAAAAACATTTCCACCAATCAACACTTTGTCTTTCTTGTGCGCTGCCTCAATGACACCTTTGGCCTTTGTTTGAAATAAATGTGAGATACATGCGTGTGTTACGTTTCTGCTGTGTGGGTGTGTGTCCGTGTGCGTGTGTGCGTGTGTACCTGTGCATGCCTACAAGCAGAAAGCCAGCCCCGGAGTACGTTTGGGGATGATTGCAAATCCCGGCGGAAGGCCCAGCAAAAATAACACAGCCATGTATCGGGCTATCTGGGCTTCGCTTCTCACCCAGAAGAATAAAGCTGCAGCTGAGTTTGTGCAAAAACTTGCATTGGAACAAAGTCACCAGCTCCTCCTGCGGGGGACAAAGATGAAGGACTTGCTGCTGCAGGTAAGGGACTCGTTCAAGAATGCAGTTAAGAGGCATTTGCATTTATTTCATATTTCGGGCAAATTGCAGTCACTTGGCTCTACAGTGTAACCTTCAAAGTCACACAATACTTCTAAATTCTAATTTCAAAACCTCTTCTTCCATTAATTAAGTTGATCTTTTTTTGGAAAAACTGAAATAAAAACAAAACACAATAATTTGCAAATCATTTTCCACCTATATTCAATTGAATACACTACAAAGACAACATATGTTCAAAATGGTGAATGGGTCTGTCTGTCTGTCTGTCTGTCTGTCTGTCTGTCTGTCTGTCTATCTATCTATCTATCTTATCTAGCTATCTATCTCTCGTTCAAATAAATGGTAGACAGAGACCCTTACTATAAACCAAGCTAACAGATGTTTTGTTTGGAACATTCCAAAGATGAAAATCATAATTGGAAACATTTGTATGTCATGATTGGGTTTAAAAAAAAAAAAAAAAAAAGAAAGAAAATCTCATAAAATACAGTTGTCAAACTCAAGGCCTAGGGGCCAAATCTGGCCCACCACATGAGTTTATGTGGCCCGCAAAGGCAAAGCATGTGCATCAACTTCCAGGAGATTTGTTAAAATCTGTACCAAAATTTCAAATTGTCAAATCATAAACTATAACGTTGCGATATTGTAAGCATTTTTGTTTTTCCAAACATCAACAATAATCGAAAAACCCATGAGCCTTGATTTGTGATTCGAAAGCAACTCACAAATTTCATGTGTATTATGAGGAAGCAATTTTTGAAAAACAGAAATAAATACAGAACACAATAATTTGTCAATCATTTTCCACCTATATTCAAGGGAATACGCTAAAAAGACAAAATATGTTCAAAATGATGAATGGTGCTATTTATTTATTTATCTATCTATCTTTCGATCTAATCTATCTTTCTACCTAGTTCACAGAAACAGTAGACAAAGACGAGTACTATAAACCAAGCTAACAGACGTTTTCTTGTCAAACATTTCCTGCAGGAAAAACAGGTAATCACTATTTATTACAAATATTTAGTCATTTTGAATTTGATGCCTGTAACACATTCCAGAAAAGCTTGGACAGGTGTAACAAAAAAATAAAATAAAATACAGGTGTCAAACTCAAGGCCCAGGGGCCAGATCTGGCCCACCACATGAGTTTATGTGGCCCGTGAAGGCAAAGCATATGCATCAACTTTCAGGATTTTGTTTTTTAAATCTGTACCAAAATTTCAATTTGCCAAAGTATTTTTGTGTTACCAAACAATAATTGAAAAACCCATTAGCCTTGATTTCTGATTCCATAGCAAGTCCTAAATTTCGTGTGCATTATGAGTAAGTGATTTTAAAAAAAAAAAAGAATGATTTCCTGGTCATAACGGCCCTCTGAGGGGAAGCGTAAATACAACGTGCCCCGTGACAAAAATGAGTTTGACACCCCTGCCTTGAAGGCTCAGTTGTTCAAAAGCAAGGATGAGGCAAGGTTCACCACTTTGTAAACAACTATGTGGGCAGATAGTTGAACAGTTAAAGAATAAGATCTCTCGCTGTACAATTCCAAGGAATTTACGGACTATCAAAAGATTCAGAGAAAGCTTAGAAAGAGCTGTACGTAAGTAAGACGGTCAAAAACTGACAAAGAACGCCCATGACCTTCGATCCTTCGGGTGACGCTGCATTAAAGATCGCTGCAATTGTGTAACACATATTGCCACGTGGGCACAGGAAAATTGGAGAAAAACATTTTCAGTGAATACAGTTGCTACATCTAAAAAAGCGAAAGTCATATCTCAACAGTACCCAGAAATGCAGCCGGCTTCTTCTTCTTCTTCTTCTTCTTCTGGGCCCGAGCTTATCTGAGATAGACTGACCCAAAATGGAAAAGTCTCCTGTGGTCTGACAAGTCCACATTTCAAGTTGTTTTTTTTGGAACACACGTACGTGGTGTCCTCTGGGCCCAAGAGGGAAAAGTGCCACCCAAATTGTTATCAGCACTAAGTTAAAAAACCAGCATCTGTGATGGTATGGCGGGGTGTTCGTGCCCAGGGCAGGGGTCACTTGCATATCTGTAGAGGTACCAGTAATTTTAGAAGGCATCTTTTTCAGGCTTATTTTGGGAAGACAATCCCGAGCCACATTCTGCAAGTGCAAGTACAAGACTGGCCCGGTGTCACGGTCTGAGCGCTCCCCCGTGCTGAAAAGTCTCCTTGTGATGAATGCGCATGCGTGACTAACAGAGGAACTCTGGGTAACGTAGCAGACGCTTACTGGGATATCCCCCGGTCTCATAGTTCCCCTTCTTCTACATAGAGGTAGCAAACGTACGTTATCACCTCACCCCGTCTTTCTGAGACGTCCTTAGCGAACTTGAACAGTCGGCGACAAGTTGTCGAACGGCACATGTTGAAGCACAGATGGGGATGTTTCAGACTGGCCGGGAGTTTACAAAATATACGCGCATGCACATTAATCACAAGGAGACTTTTCAGCACCGGGTGCGCTCAGACCGGCCAACAGTCCAGACCTGTATTCCATTAAAAATGTGTGCAGGCTTATTTTGAAGCGAGCGGGGGTGAGGGAGGTATATCCACCCAGAAATTTTCAAAAAATATTGTCCTAAATTCCTAGTCTCTATTGTGAGTTGTTAAAAGGAAAGGCAATATAAACAGAAGTAAACATACCCCTGTCCAAGGTTTAATAAATAAAGTTTATCACTTTGAACTTTAAATATCTCGTGTATGAAGTGTATTCTTCTGAAGATAGGTTGAAAATGATTTGCAAATCATGATTTGCTGTTTTTGTTTTTCGCAATGTCCCAACTTCATTGGAATTGAGATTTGCACTTGGAGCCTGTTTTGAGAAAATGTAGCCATTTTAGAAGTATAATGTCGTGATAGTTATTTAAAGGAGCTGTGTCTCAGTTTATGACTGATAACAAGTCACGGTTGAGACTTCATGATGGATCTGATGTACCGACACCAAACTTTTTCACCAACTCTGCTCCCCCCCAAATGCCAACTGCAAGAGTTTGACTGGCAGTTTCTCTTCTGGTGACTTTTTCCCCCTCACACGTTCACACTCGACTGTGACTGCTCAACTTCTCCTCGGCGCTTCTCGGCTTTTCGAAATGACAGCCTGCAGCGCCATTTGTTTCAGTGCCGAGAGTCGCTGCTATGAATTATGGCACTGCACATTTTTATAGAACTAAACAGTTTGATAAAGCTCCGTTTCCGCTAAATAGCGTGAGCTGGTTCAATTTGGCGTCGTACATCTTAGATCAGCAAATCACGTCTAGAGCTTACCTGCTCAAATAGTCATACAGTAGTCTAATACGAGTGACCTTTTACAAGCTACATGGCGCCAATCAAATCATTTATTTTCATTTCATTTTATTCAATTTTTTGCTCATTTGTGAAGGCAAACGTGAGACGCGAGCACTTCGTGATGGCAGGTGACTCAACTCACTTCACAAAAAGTGACAGTTTGGGGGAGGGTAACGATTTTATTTTTATTTTTTTACAATTGCCTTCAAACAAAAATAAAAAGCCAATATAATGACTGGCAAATCCTTTTCAACATATATTCAATTGAAATTACTTGAAGATGTCAAACTCTAGGCACGTGGGCCATATCTGGCCCGCAACATCATTATATGCGGCGAAAGTGAATCAGGTGCAACTTCCATGATTGTTATTAAAATCTTCACCGAAACTTCAAGCTCTTTAAACTCACCGAACCCCACTTTACAGTAACGTGAACGTTAGCTGCTAATGTGCTTGAATTCTAATTTGTAATACTATGAGGAGGTAATGAAACATTTCTATGGTTTAATGGCCCTTAGAGAGAAACTGTAACTACAATGTGGCCCGGAACAAAAATGAGTTTTAACAGCCCTACACAAGAAAATCAAAATGCTTAATGTACAAATTGTTCATGTTTTCTCATTTGTTTCATGTAACTACTGTACTCTCTCATTTTTACTTTGATGCCTGCAACACATTCCCAAAAGTGTGCGACAGATTTGAGAGACGATTTGAACAGTTGAAGAATCTTAAAATGGAAAACGGACAAAAATACATAATTCACAGGTGAATAATAGGCTAACTGAAAGGAGGCTAACGTAATGTAGTGTAACTGTAATATAATGTAATTGGGTATAAAAGGAGCATCCCTGAAAGGCTCATTTGTCCACAAGCAAACATGGGACAAGGTTCAATACAGTATACAACTGCATAAGCAAATAGACCAACACTTTAAGACCAAGGCCATTTCTCAAACTACATTTGCAAAGAATTTTGAGATTTCATCATCTACGATCTATAATACCATCAAACGTTGTAGAGAATCTGGTGAAACTTCTGTGCATAAGCGGCAAGGACGAAGACCAGCCTTGAATGCAAGTGAACGTTAAGCCCTCGGGCAGGATTCCTGCAAATAATCTGCCCATCTGCGTTTTAGTAAATGAATGCCCCCCGGCCGCTAGTTGCATGAATATGGTCGTGTAGTATCACACCGTGTGAGCCAGACAGTGTGATGATTCACTAGTTGGAAAAAATCAAACAAAAACAACACAGTTCAGTTCAGTGTGCTAAAAATATGTAATTTATAAAAAACAAATGCTGTGCCTTTTTATCCTCACTCCCTGATTACCTACAAATTTTTAAAAATAGTGCATCCCCACCAGTTGTAGACATTTAGACAACACTGTGTCGAGCTCCTTCCACTTCAAGCAGAAGTGGATCATTACAGACAGCATTCCAACAATAGGGGACTGAAAAGTGGGTGTCATATATGGGGACCTTTTACAATAAAAATGCAATAAAATGTGGACATACCATAACCCAACTGAACCATTTGGTGCAAACCAAACCTCTACTTGGAATTTTCCATCTTCCTGCTACAATTCTACAATAACAATATTATGAAGCCTTTTTTCCCCCCATAATATTTAGAAGGACATCACATAGAACCTAATATAAAGTAATTAGTTAAAAAAAAAAAAAAAAATCCCAACAGCGATAATTTCAATCTCAGTTGTGTGGTCAATTTTTTCATAACAAAGTAAAAAATAAAGCAAACCAAACTCATCGTCATGGTGTTTAACGTCATGTTTTACTAGTATTTCCAACAACGTTTTTGCGGCGACGCTCGTGGTGCGTTTGTTATTGCGATATCGTAATATCGGGCCAAATTAGATTTCCATTCCAATTTCCGCAGAATTGAATCTTCAAACCCGCGAGGATTTCAAAAGCGGTTACAGACGTTTGCTTAGTTTTTGTCTTGTTTTCTTGGCTTCTTTTGTTTTTTTCTTTTCCTACTGCACGATAATGGAAAGGAAATTGTAAATGTTTCCAAAGCGAAACCCATTTTCTAGTCGAAGATGTAATTCCCTGGAACAGGGGGTGGGCAACTCAGGAAATAGATTTTTCGCAAGTGGTGCCAGCAATCAGTCAGCGTCAGTGAAATGTGTGTATTTGTGACATAAGCATAGGGTGAGTGTATCAGAGAGAGAAATGATAGCATTTTAGACAGGCGTAACAGCAAAAGGTCCGATGCACCCACTTGCGGAGGTTTTTGTCCGACATCACTGTCTTGATTTAAGTGCTCTGTGTGGCTAAATGGTGATTGATGAGCCATCTTTTCATTCCATTTCTGAACATCCAGCTCTCAGAATGCATTCAGAAGCGCCCGCGATGCTCCACATACTGCGGATGTCGAGGCGGTCAACCCACTCAACTGTCAGTACCACTCGATCCGTCACGGGGGCCGTCGCAAGGTAGCAGAGATCCTCGTGTCCAGGAACGCATTAGAAACATTATTTCATTAGGCGTTTACTGCCCTTCTCAGTCATCCCGGACAAGCCCTCTGATAGCAGTATTTTCTCCACCGTCGTGTGCGGCAACCCATCGTAACGAATCATGTGACAACGGGGACCGAATCGCCCATCAGGAGAACGGCTCCTAGCCCAGTTTTCGCTCAGGAGCGACTATAACAAACTTCCCTTCAATTATGCCTAGTTTAAACAGTGGTGGGCCGCTGAGTGGGCTGAAAATAGCGATGCAAGGAACGGGAGGAAGTGTGAGTTGGGACCCGGTGTCAAGGGATGTGAGTTTATTATTGGCTGCCAGACAGTCTTGCTGACTGGATCGTGCTGACATTATTGGTATTTACCTGTTCTCCTGAGGAGAGAACATTGCAGAAACTAATAACCTGACTCCACATACCTCTTTCACTCCCATGCCTAATTTGTTACATACACAAAAAAAAATGGCAGTGGTTTAATTAAAAGTTGTTTTTTTTATTAATTAGAAATTGATTAATCTCACGTGCGCGCGAACACACGCAGGATCGGTGACAGCCGGATCGGTTTGGTTGACATATCTAACAACGGCATCGACGCAAGGCATCAAGGCTATTGTGAATAATAAAAGAAAACGCGAGTAATGTCGGCCTTCTTGCCATTCATTTATCATTTCCCAAGCCCGCGAGTTTCTGTGATATTGTTTTGGTTATGTTGTACTAAGGAAAAAGGACCTTGAGCTACTTGGATCGCTCAATACAAGCAAAGCCATTTTTTTCTGCTTCTAGGGAATGGACACCGATGCCTTTGAGAAGAAGTTCAACACGCTAGAGGTCGATTTTGTCCGCAGTCAGCAGCTCTTCTGCCGGGATGTCCTAAAACTGAACGCTGGACAGGGGGCAGTCATCAGCAACGGCAGGGTGAGTGTATTGAACGTCAGCGTTGTAAGAATCCTCAAAACCTCAAAGAAACAGGTGTCACTAACTACATTTCTAGGTTTGTCACGTCATTGTCAACAAACCAAAAATTACATTACAATACAAATACATAGCAAGCCAACAATTAACTATAAATTTTAAATATCGCTTCCAACGTTGTTTCTTTTTTTTTTTTAACCCACAATGATAGCTGCATCTGTTTTTCTTGGTGTAAAACGGAATTATTGCTTGCAGAATATCTTTAGTAATGCGTGTTAAAAGCTGAATGATGCTCTCATACAGTTTTAGGGTTAATGTTATGTTGCCTCCTATATTTAAAATACAGGATTAGCTTTTTGGGCAATATATAGTCTGTGTTTTCATCCTCAATCAGGCTGTGCCAAGGTGGAATTTTAACATTATACACCATCTCATCCCGCACTTTCTAGTTTGGCTTCAGACCGGACCTTTTTTACTCCAAAAAAGAAAAAATCTCGTCCAGTTTCAACCTCTTCTTTTTTTTTTTCTATTATTCACATACCCCGGTGTTTGTAATTATGAGTGTACCCCTTTAAAATCGATAGGGTTGGTGTGAGGTAAACTAGGAAGTGGAGCGTGTGGCCCAGTGTAGCCGAGCAGGAGCTCTTTGTGAGAGGAAGTGTACTGCCGTGTTTAAAAAAAAAAAAAAAAAAAAAGACGTCAGGCTGTAGTCCACTGCGCTGGATCTGTTTTCCTCTGCGCCGAGAGTGTGCGGCAAGTGCGCAAATGCGCAGTTGCACAGCTTACAGGGAACATTTGATAGCAAGGCGTCATCAAAACATTGTTCCAATCACGTTACATTTAACACCCCCAAGGCAAGTAATAAATAATACATTTCAAGTCCAATTGTCGTCGACGCAACCTTTCAAGGCGTGCATGGGTGAAAAAAAGATCGCGGTCCGCATATAAACAAAAAGAGAATTGTTTGAAACAACTCTTGATTTTCTTCAGATTGTTACATGAATAAAAGTAAAAAATTTATTAATCTGTTTAGAGCATAGACAGAAGAGGCCCTGCTGAGTCTTAAGTGGGTTTGGCAATCCATTTCAAAAGATAAGCCACCACAAAGGAGCCAGTTTATGGCCTGAGCATCAGCAATTCACAAAGTGACAAGACGGCAAGGGTGACCTTTCTGCGTGTTCCAGGAAGAGTGGAGCAGTAGGGGAAGTAATAAAAAAAAAACAAAAAAAATACCAATGTATCTTCTGTTTGTTTGTCAGTTTTGATAATAAAATGTGTCAAAATGCATAAAAAAATCACAAAATGTTCTGTATTTTGGCAAACGAAATAGGTGTCTGATTCAAAACACAACTAAGTAATAAGGGAGAACATTTCTTGTAAATTCACCAGGTTTAGACTCGCTGCTCAGGAGGGATTTTGGCACAGTCCTCTGGTGAAACACTCTGAAGCCTTCACGTTTCTTGGCTGCCGCACGAAAACTCGAAGCTTCAGCTCCCTCCACAGGTTTTCTAATGGCTCAAGATCTGGAGACTGACTAGAGTGATTCCCAAAGACTGTGTGGCAGCTTAGTCGTTTATTGTGAAAGATCATTAAGTCTGCTACAAGAAATTATCCAATTTCACTTAATGGGTTAGAAAATTATTATTTACAACAAATGTACCTTCATACACTCTGTGGCAACTTGATATAAGTTACAGGTAGAACCATTAAATTAAATTTTTCGGTATATTGGTTTGAGATCATAATTGTTTCAGGATACAGATGCTTTTTGTGAAATTTTGGCTTTATTATGGGCGTGAATCTTTTTTCTACTGTAAAATATGTGCCTTGGCTCAGTAAAGGGTGGGAAACACTGTACTACTCTATTCACTTACCATAATAGGCATCCTTTTGATGATTATAATTTAGCTATACATAAATAACGCTGATTCTGATACTAGTCACACACCACTAATTTGTCATACTGTAAACCGTAATTCCCGGCCTACAGAGTGCACCTGATTATAAGCCTCACCCAGTACATTTGTAAAGGAAAAATACCATTTTGTACAGACATATGCCACAGCTGTGTAAAAGCCACAAGTACCCACATTGAAATCCAGAGAGTTTAACGCTCGTGCTGCGCTAATGCTAGCGCTGTGCTAATGCTAACGCTAAAAAAAAAAACATACCGGTAAACATCACTGAGACATGACAGTAACATGCTAGCGCAGCGCTAACAGGGTCGGACCGGTAAAAGTCACTTCCTCGGCACATATATTCCGCCGATCTCACTCTTACCTTTTCCGGTCGAGTGCTCCCTTGCGGCCGTTACAAAAAAATGCACAAATTCGCCGCATCACCGCATAAACCGCAGGGCTGAAAGCGTGTGAAAAAATTCGCGCCTGATAGGCCGGAAATGACGGGATTCATAAAAACTACTCTTAGTAATTATTAAAAAAAAATTAAATTCCGCTGTTCTGTATAAATCCTTCGTTTTTGCACAATACAGTAAAAAAATATATGCAGAAAAGATGAAAAGAATATTATAGAGTATCTGAGTGGTAACATCTGGAAAATAATTACAATTAAATTACAAGTAAAAGAAAAGTGGCAGACCAAATGACTGCATTTAAAGATCGGTTTCCAGCCAGCCAGCTAACAGGGTCGGACCGGTAAAAGTCACTTCCTCGGCATATATATTCCACCGATCTCACTCTTACCTTTTCCGCTCGAGTGCTCCCTTGCGGCCGTTAGAAAAAAAAATGCACAGTATTAGCCGAATCACCGTATAAGCGTGTGGAAAAACGTCGCGGCTTATAGGCCGGAAATTACGCTAATTGTTTTTACCAGAATGTCGCAATGAGATCATATCTCGATTTGCTCCTCGTGTGGTTATTGTTGTCTGAATGAAAACAGTGTATTTTTTTTGCTCGATCCTGATGACTAATCAACAGGGATGAAAACAAATGCCTTCAGAGATGTTAAAACCTGCGTCGCAGCATTATTCTCATCTGTCGCGTGTGTGTGTTAGATCCTCGGGCTACTCGATGAGCAGGAGGAATTCACTGCAGAGGATTTCCAATTGCTGGAGAAGATTACTCGGAGGAGCTCTGCTGAGAAAGTCAAAGCCCAAGTTAAACGGATGGGGATGAAGCCAAAGCAGTATGTTTCCCCCCGTCGTATTCGCCCTGCGACTACTCTTGACAGATGCTTGAAAATCACTAAGTTGTACAACTTTTACGTGTTTATTGTCTTAACGTGATTACATATACATATGCAACTCATTTTTGTCCGCAGCGCTAGTGATCTGGTCATGAAAGTTGATGCCCTGGTAACTGCAGCCCCCAAGGGAGAAGTCCGAAGGGATGTGCACTTTATTAAAGAGAGCCACAGGTGGGCAACTATGCTGGCGAATTGGCCAATTTGGTCTTAGAAATAAAATGGCAATATCATACTGTATTTTGTAGTCAAACGCGGCTTTCTATTGATTTTGGTCGTATTAGCTAACCTTGTTCCCCCTATTTCCGCACTCAGCGTGCTGCAGCTCTCGCCCCGCGAAAACGAGGTGTTTTATGATGTGGTAGCCGTCGTTGACCCGCTTACGAGGGCGGCGCAGAAGATCTCCCCCCTGCTGATTGTAAGTTACTGGCGCTGTCCAATAAAAAATGTGTATATCTCTTTTTTTTTTTTCCCTGGAGGAGCAACAAACAACAGCTTTACAGTAATTTCGTGAAAAGAAAGAAAAATGCGTCATAAACATTGATTGATTTAGCACCAAAAATAGTTTTTTTTTGGTTTTTCACCGCCATTTCTGTATTCAATAACTGTGTTTTCTCTTATTATTGCTTAATTTTGATCTGCAACATGGCTGGCACGGTGGTCGGCCGGTTAGCACGTCTGCCTCACGGTTTTGAGGACCCGGTTTTAAATCCGGGCTCGCATGTGTGGAGTTTCCATGTTCTCCCCACGCGTGCGTGGCTTCTTTTCGGGTACTACACTTTCCTCACAAATCTAAAAAAGAAAATGCACGGTAGGTTAATTGAAGACTCTTCAGTTGCCCGTAGGTGTGAATGTGAGTGCAACTGGTTATTCGTTTACATGTTTCATATGATTGGCTGAGGACCAGTTTGGGTTGTACACTTCCTCTTACCCAAAGATAGCTTGGATAGGCTTCAGCAGGACTGTTACTGTAGTTCGGAGTTGATTTATGACGATATGCTTATTGAGATACTGTACATTGCAATTTAAAAAAAATGACTTTAACTCAGTAAATTGAGGTAAGTAGTAGATAATGGGAATGAGAAGAACACAAAATCTGCCTTTTCTCAAACAACTTTTTTACTTTGGCCAAATCTAGGTTCCTTTTGTCTTCTGTTAGTGCCGCAAGTTCTGGGTGTCTTGGACAGGCTTGTTAACCTAGTCCCCCCGGCTACACAGCAATTTCTCTTTCACGCTGTGTTTGATAAACTAAATTGCCCCCTGATTCTGCCGTGGCTCCTTTTCGGCCTCGGTTGTGGCGTTGCCGCGAATAGCCGTGCAAGTCCTTGGGATTAGGGTGATGGATGCCTCCTTCACCTGAGATTACAGTGGAGGGCTACAGCTACAACCGTGTACACGCGCAGAACTCTGCGGAATAAGTCAGAACGGTACTGTCAGACGAAAACAAAGATGTAAAATTGTATATTTTTTAAATCAGCAATGTGGTATTTTATTTTTTATTTCTTTTGTTCTGAATCTGAAAATTCATATTCGGCCTTTGATTTGATTTTTTTCTTCCACTGCTTTCATTTATCACTTTACTATTTACACAACTAGCTTGGCGGCACGGTGGGTCAGCTGGTAAAGCGTTGGCCTCACATTTCTGAGGACCCGGGTTCGATCCCAGTCCCGCTTGTGTGGAGTTTGCATGTCCTCCCTCCTTGCCTGCGTGGGTTTTCTCCGGGCACTCCGGTTCCCTCCCACATCTCAAAAACATGCATTCACGGGAGACTCTAAATTGCCCCGAGATGTGATTGTGAGTGTGACTATTGTCTGTCTCCACGTGCCCTGCGATTGGCTGGCAAGCAGTTCAGGGTGTACCCCGCCTCCTGCCTGTTGACAGCTGGGATAGGGTCCAGCACTCCCCGTGACCCTTGTGAGGATAAGCGATAAAGAAAACGGATCGATGGATAACTAGCTAAATGAACGCTCTTCTTCCTATGCAACGTAAACAAAAGTCAGTTCAGGTCTTACTGTACCAAACGTGAATTTACCACATATGAAATCAAATCGAGCTTTTGTGCGCTTGGATGCTTTGGCCTCACAGGCCTCGTCGGAGACTCGTGGGCATATTTTGTGGAAATCCGCCACTTCTCTTGCTGCGTCTGATCATGCAGATGGCTGGGCTTAATATGAAAACATGACGCACTCCGTATCAGGCAGCAAGTGAATCAGCTACCGTCACCAGACATTTTTAGCTGCGTGCTCTCGGCGAGCACTGCAGTGTGCAGGATAAATTGATGGTGGCATATTGTATTGAGTTGGGGTTGTGATGGAATCCCCCCCCCCCCTTCCCAAAAGCACCGAACCTTGGTTGATTTTACTTTTGTTAAATTTTATATTTATTAAATTTGGAATGGCAGTAGCTCAATATGTAAGGGCTTGACCGGTAGTGTTTGGCTTGGGGACTGGAAGTTCGGATCGATCGATACCCGAGACCAAAAAAAAAAAAAAAGGCCAATATACTCTACGGACGACAAGTTTGAAAGGACAGACCTGGCCGGCTGCTTGAGAGATGCCAGTTCCTGTTTGAAATGATGCTGAGGTGAAGTTTAAAAAAAAAAAAAATAAATAAATCCTCATAGGTTGCTGGTCTTTTAGTTTGCAAGAGGGAGTTGACTTTGTCCTTCAAATTTCAATGGAAGTGAAATGTATCTTTTACTTGTTTTTGTTCTAAATTCAAACTAAAACAATAATTGCAGGGAATCCCCAGCGTCATAATGTCACTCGCAAAGTTAATTGGAAATTCTAATCAATAAATGCATAAATAAATGAATAGGATTGGCTGGCAACCAGTTCAGGGAGTACCCTGCTTCCCTGCCCGTTGACAGCTGCCATAGACTCCAAAACTCCCGTGACCCTTGTGAGGATAAGCGGCTAAGAAAATGGATGGATGGATGGATGGATGAATGAATAGTTCCCCGAAGTATATCCACTTTTAAATTGATCTCTTATCGGCTGTCAGATGTTTAAAAAAGGCAATGCTGATATGCCTCAAAATGATGGAAATCAGTGCAGATAATTGCCTCTGATTATAATCTGTCCGTTGCTATTTATATTTTAAGGCCAAACTCACGATTGGAACATTATGTAACATCAGAATAATTTTACATATAGAGATTTTTATTTTTATTTACCCATTTGTTTAATGAGTCACTCAAAAATTTCACTTTACATAAGTAACATCAGAATGATTTTTAATATAGATGGTTTTGAAATGTTTATGAAATGTATTTTACCCATTTGTTTAATGATTCCCTAATAAATTTCACTTTACATGAGTAACAGCATTATGATTTTTAATCTAGAAATTTTTATTAAATGTATTTTACCCATTTGTTTAATTATTCCCTAATAAATTTCACTTTACATAAGTAACAGAAGGATTTTTAATCTAGAAATTTTAGAAATTTTTATGAAATGTATTTTACCCATTTGTTTAATGATTCCCTAATAAATTTCACTTTACATAAGTAACAGAATTATTTTTAATCTAGAAATGTTTATGAAATGCATTTTACCCATTTGTTTAATGATTCATAGTAAATTTCACTTTACATAAGTAACATCATAATGATTTTTAATCTAGAATTTTTTATGAAATGTATTTTACCCATTTGTTTAATGATTCCCTAATAAATTTCACTAGAAATTTTTGAAATTTTTATGAAATGTATTTTACCCATTTGTTTAATGATTCAGTAATAAATTTCACTTTACATAAGTAACAGAATTATTTTTAATCTAGAATTTTTTTACATTTTTATGAAATGTATTTTACCCAATTGTTTAATGAGTCACAAATAAATTTCACTTTACATAAGGAACAGAAAGATTTTTAATCTAGAAATTTTTGAAATTTTTATGAAATATATTTTACCCATTTGTTTAATGAGTCACTCAAACATTTCACTTTACATAGATAACATCAGAATGATTTTAATATAGAATTTTTTGAAATGTTTATGAAATGTATTTTACCTATTTGTTTAATGATTCACTAATAAATTTCCCTTTACATAAGTAACATCAAAATGATTTTTAATCTAGAAATTTTTACGAACTGTATTTTACACATTGGTTTAATGATTCACTGATAAATTTCACTTTTTTAATTGGGCTACTGGAATGAATGAACTATGATTGATTTATTTATTGAGCTACACCCGTAACAGTGTTAAAAGTAAACATAATATATTATTTGAAGTGAGGTATATAGCGTTATTAACGTGAATTTATTTGTGAGAAAATATACCTACATTTTGCCCGCATTAAACGTACTCTTGTACTCGCTGTTTTTAAGTAAATAAACACTCGAGACCCCATCCGTGAGAAAGTGTGATGTAAATTGAATAATCCTTTC
This sequence comes from Syngnathoides biaculeatus, assembly GCF_019802595.1. NCBI lineage: Eukaryota > Metazoa > Chordata > Actinopteri > Syngnathiformes > Syngnathidae > Syngnathoides > Syngnathoides biaculeatus. The sequence goes on along the minus strand of NC_084653.1, from coordinate 23,272,689 downwards.
GGGAAAGTTGTAAAGCTTGTTTTTCCTCCCGCCATCTGCCTCTTCATCACACGGAAGCTTGTTTGTTTCCGCCTCGGCTTCTTAATTTTAACAAGTCCATTTTCCTCTGTGGCCTCCCGCAGGTTCTCAGTCAAGTGGTCAACTTAAGGCTGCGGCTGTTCATGAATTGCAGGGCCAAGTTGTCCGAGATGCCCCTCAAGAGGTAGGCTCGGCGCTCCAGCTGTAATTAGGCGCTCCCGTCAGGCTTGTTTGAGTGTCCTCGCGCCGTTCGCTGAGTATCTCTGCTTCGCTCCTCCACTCCACAAGATTAAACTGATGCAATCTGCTTAATATCGCCGCCTTATTGCTCTGGGCCCGCTCTTGCATCTCAGAGCAAATTGCAACGCCGCGGTACAAAACATAAGATAAAAAAAAAAATAATAATAATAAATAAAAACAGCCCAACAAATCAACAACAAAGAAGAAACGGGCTAATAACTTTCAGGGCACCGTGAATGTGAGTCACAAGTCATTTTTTTACAATACTCTGTTGAAAAGGTTTGTATCGGTTTCGCTCATAATATGTCCTTCACCACAATTTCAGGTAGTGAATAATATCCAGTATAATTTTGTACTCATAAGAGCTTTTCAAGCATCACACCATTTCTGTACTTTGTAATATTTTACTTCATTTTCAAGCTAAAAAAAATGAAGTTCATTCAGGAAGCGTGTGAACACTTACAAATGCGGAAATTGGACTGGGCTGTCAGGGGGGAAAAAAAATGAAAACAATCGGGATTATTATTGATTTCAAAACTATTTATTCGGTGACCAAAATGACGTTCAAATATAATGTAAAAGAATAACCAGAAAATTAACAAGTGAAGTAGCAGGTAAAAAAATTTATAATGGCAATAAATACAAATAAATACCTGCCGTGCATACATGGACATATAAAGACTTATATTAAAAAGAGTAGAAGACGAACATCGTGTTTTAATTATAAATTTATAACTTCATTAATGTAACTTTTTTTTCACGGATTAGGAAGAATGGCTGTTTTAGTATTTTTAAAATTACTAGTCTATATGTGTTACCACACCATTTGTGTGTGAATATTTGTTACATGAAGTTGAATCCCTCCTGTGACTTATAATGCTAATTTTTGCTGGCCCATCAATACACATTTATCTTGTGTATCAGCGTTAACCCGTTCATGGGCAGCGTCCCATTTTTGGGACATCGTGATTTTCACACATTATATCCTTCAGTATATCCAAATATTTAAGTGTTTTAATCTGATTCTGATTCTGGTTTTTGGGACGATCTACTAAGAAAACCCAAGCCGTGTCCCAGTTTTAGGATGAGATTATAAATTAGTTATCATATAACTTAACCATAAATGAAAAAGAAGTGTTATTTCCTTGATTGTGGCCTGTTAGGAGACGTTTATCTCAAGAAGGCAAAAAATTGCCACCCTGCCCATGAATGGGTTAAGATAAATTTAATTCCGAACCTCCAGCATCTATCTGTTGTATTTAAATATACAGTACTTGTGATTCTTTAGTTTCGTTTAATAATCAACTCCAACTGGAGTGTCAATAAAGCACATTCAGGAAGGTCAGAATCACATGTCAGAGGCTTTTTTTCAAACAACATAGATGAGTTCAGGGTGCTTTTACGGCAGAAAAACCTTGTATGTTTTGTACGTGCCGTTTCATTCGGCTTTTTATGAAATTGTTTTTATGATCGCGGGAAGCCGAAATCGAAATCACTATAAAATTTTGATTCATCGCCCAGCTGGAGCGGTTAGCCAACGTAAACCCAAGACCAAATGTGTGTGGAAATATTTTTCTGTCTTCATGCGATAAACACGAGGCAGTGCGCAGACTCTTCTGACAAACAGGGCAGCTGTTGTCACTTCTTTTCTAAACACGGAGCTGCTCGGTGATCACAGACATACAATTGTTCTCAATTACCCGAATGCTCCAAATAACTTTGAGTAATGATCCATATGGTGCCTGCGTATGACCATATCTGCCATTATCAGATTAGGTAGCAGCCTGCTGTGGTGAATTTAACCCAGAAACAAATTGAGGACTGCAGTACAGATCCAAATATGTTTAACATAAAAAGCGTGTCAACTTTGCTGTCTTTTCTGCGAGCTCGCATGAGAACCCGAATCAGTAAAAAATAGAATGATTGATTGAGAATTTGAAAGTGGTTCCGTCCATTTTGCTGTTCTTGGCGTACCAAGTTCTTCTTCTTGCCTTTCTTAGAAAGTCGACTGTCGCACAACATGTCGGGATTTTTAAAGCTTTTCAATGCATCGTTATGTCTCGTCCTTCTGCAGTTTTTACGCTTTGGTGTTGGAGTCCGACGTCACCTTCTTGGCCAACGACACCATATCAGCCGGTCCGGTGGCCCGCTTCACGGAGCTCCCCGAATCTCCTCTTCTCACCCTTAATATGATCACGCCAGAAGGCTGGATGGTGCAGGCCCTCCGCAGCCCCCACGACTTAGATAACATCCACCTGGAGGAGGTATGCTGAGTTGATCGCTTTTGTTTATGTACTATCACAAACGTGGTCTCACTCCAGGTGAGCGGGTCCGTGACGGCGGAGTACGAGCTGGAGCACCTCTTGCTCGAGGGCCACTGCTTCGACCTGTCGACCGGCCAGCCTCCCCGTGGACTGCAGTTTACCCTGGGCACGAATCGAGACCGTATCATGTACGACACCATTGTCATGGCTAACCTGGTCAGTGACTTTTTCGCCTTCCTGATTAGGGTTGTGGGTATACAGTGAAGAAAATAAGTACTTGAACACCCTGCTATTTTGCAAGTTCTCCCACTTAGAAATCAGGGTCTGAAATTTTCATCGTAGGTGCATGTCCACTGCGAAAGAGATCATCTAAAAAGAAAAATCCAGAAATCACAATGTATGATTTTTTTTTTTTAAATAATTTATTTGTGTGATACAACGGAAAATAAGTATTTGAACACCTGAGAAAACCAATGTTAATATTTATTACAGTAGCCTTTGTTTGCAATCACAGAGGTCAAACGTTTCCTGTAGTTGTTCACCAGGTTTGCACGCACTGCAGGAGGGATTTTGGCCTACTCCTCCACACAGATCTTCTCTAGATCAGACGGGTTTCTGGGCTGTCGCTGAGAAACACGGAGTTTCAGCTCCCTCCAAAGATTTTCTATTGGGTTTAGGTCTGGAGACTAGGCCACGCCAGAACCATGACATGCTTCTTACGGAGGCACTCCCCACCCACACCCCCAAAGCCTGATGCTACCACCCCATTGCTTCACAGTAGGGATGGTGTTCTTGGGATGGAACTCATCATTCGTCTTCCTCCAAACACAGTTAGTGGAATTATGACCAAAAAGTTCCATTTTTGGTCTCATCTGACCACAGAACTTTCTCCTGTGACTCCTCTGTATCATCCAAATGATCATTGGCAAACTTAAGATGGGCCTTGACGTGTGCTGGTTTAAGCAGAGGAACCTTCCGTGCCATACATGATTTCAAACCATGACATCTTAGTGTATTACCAACATTCACCTTGAAAACTGTGGTCCCAGCTCTTTTCAGGTCATTGACCAAGTCCTGTGGTGTAGTCCTGGGCTAATTCCTCACCTTTCTAAGGATCACTGAGACCCCATGAAGTGATATCTTCCATGGGGCTCCACTCCGATTGAGATTGACCGTCATGTTTAGCTTCTTCCATTTTCTAATGATTGCTCCAACAGTGGACCTTTTTTCACCAAGTTGCTTGGCAATTTCTCCGTAGCCCTTTCCAACTGTTTGTAGTTGCACGATTTTGTCTCTGGCGTCTTTGGACACCTCTTTGGTCTTGGCCATGTTACAAGTTTGAGTCTTACTGATTGTATGGGGTGGACAGGTGTCTTTATGCAGCGAACAACCTCACACGGGTGCATCTGATTCAGGATAATACATGGAATCGAGGTGGACTTTTAAAGGCGTACTAACAGATCTTTGAGGGTCAGAATTCTAGCTAGACAGGTGTTCAAATACTTATATGCTGCTATATCACACAAATAAATTGTTAAATCAAATCATACATTGTGATTTCTGGATTTTCTTTTTAGATTATGACATGCACCTACGATGAAATTTTCAGACGCCTCTGTGATTTCTAAATGGGAGAACTTGCAATATAGCAGGGTGTTCAAATACTTATTTTCTTCCCTGTAAGGAAACCGATAATGCCTTCAATGTAGTGAATAAATACCCCTGGCCACTATCTGTGCTGTTTGACTCCAACAGGGCTATTTCCAGCTGAAAGCCAATCCTGGCGCCTGGATGCTCAGGGTGCGCAAAGGACGATCCGAGGACATCTACCAGATTCTGTCGTGAGTTTCCGCCATCACGTAGACCGCGAGTCAAAAGTTTGGACGTTTTTCTCGTTTAAGAGCATAAGAAAGCGCATCTAAAAATTTGACCGGTAGTTAGTTCCAACCATTATGTAGTCTTGTCTATCCCGCCCTCAGAAGGTCAGGTAATGAGACTGATTAGATGTCTTCACCAGAACCTCGGCGCCAGCGTGAAGGCTGCTTTTAACTGCCAGATACCGGTAACTGTGAAAGCTCATCGCTATGGTAACGCGGAGAGCCGCTGACACTGTCTGCGCTGCAGGTTTTGATGAGGGCAGGGAGTTGTGCGAGCCACAGAGTGGGGGTGGGGGGCAAGGCCAGTAGGAGTGGGTTTCTATTAAAGAGAAATCATTGTGGTGGTAAGGGGGGGGGGGTGTCTTATGATTCAGCCGGTTATCTGTCACACCATCCATCCTGCAGCGTGCGTGTGCGTGGAGTCGGCAGCAGAATTTCTTTCAGTCGGTGATGCGTAGGTGTCAGAGGATGTGCATCCAAGACGTTATTTAATTTCTGCGAGCGAAGATGAGCTGTGGACACTTTGGGGGGAAAAAAAAAAATGGAGACTTTCCCAAAGAAAAATGTATTGGCCTTTCTGCTCGGGAGATTACGGCCCAAATCCTGCTCACCCTTGTGTGCGTGTTTTCACGGGTAGCGCGCAGTCCACAGGGTCCTCCATTCCAAACGAGCATATAGGATCAGAGGTACTGCCCCTCTCTGGCACGGAAGATTTAGGACACGCGAGGGGCCTCGATTCCTGCGGAAAATTATATAGGACAAGCCAAGATTTATTCCCCAATCCTTCAGGTGAAGCAAAAAGGTGATGTCATTTTTCACCCTGGCAGCGTCATTATTCTCGAGGTTTAGCAGGCGCTCCGCGATTGCCGGCCGATCGCAGCCGAGTGTCCGTGCACCCCGTCCCGGTGATTGAGATGGCCCGCTCGCCGCTCCTCACAGAAACTATTCAGATTGATCTCTGGTCCTTTTTGTACACGATCCCTAAAGCCGCGGCTTGTAACTGCCGAAAATGTGGCGCTCGAGAATACGAATAGATCAGCCCGAAACGAAGCCGTTTGTCATGATGGTAAGCGTAGTTTTATGATATTTTGATGATGATTTTGATATTTTGATGGCTTACTTTACATCATAGGCTATAAGTCACCATTTGACTCGGTAGATCGCATCTGCCAAAGCACACTATTCCCCCCACTTTTCAACTCAAATGCCGTGAAATGCCAGTGTTACGTGATCAATACTGCACAGACGTTTTCATTAAATCAGCCAGCCTGTACGCCGCAGATGGGAAGTAGTAATGGATCATCTACAGGCGATATATTTCTTAATCATGATAGAGGCTAATGAAGTTGGTCCGAGCGGGACCCGGGCAGCTGTCGGGAGTCATGACTGTGTTCAGCCGTAAGGCAGAATAATACAAATAAAGACAGATGTAACACATTCTAATTCGGAATAAATAGAAATGTAATAAAACGTTACTATTTTAAGTCTAATTATGTCACATCACTGTGAAAATGTACTTTATTGTAAACATTAAAAAAGACTAATTCTTATCTCTGTTAAATCTGTTCGGCAAGTTATGCGCACATTTGATTGTATGATCATATTAACACGTCTTCTTGGAGCAGAGTACTAATTCGACCCCTGTAATTTATAACCAAATGAATTGCATTGATTTTATGGGCTGTGCCGGTATTATGCATATTGCATAATTACTGATTGTGATGATTTTCAAGAATATTAAATTTAAGTGGATGAAATGCAGTAATTCTTTTATTTGTTTTTTTTAAGCCAATTAAATTTACCTGTTTAATGACACTGTGACTTGATAAAATTTCCTTGTAGTCGGCCTGCTGATAGTTTGCCATCTTCATGTTTAGCACGAGGAAGTAACAAGTCTCAATTTTCCTTTGTTTGATAGGCACGATGGAACCGATTCCCCGGGAGATGCCGGTGACGTCGTCGTGTTACTGAACAGCTTCCACAGTAAGATCATTAAAGTCAGGGTGAGTCTGTTACTGTATTTGAAACATAAAAAAAAAA